>NC_092773.1:7244622-7591288 GCF_047496795.1 Chiloscyllium punctatum
TCATCTGCAAACTTGCTGAAATACCAATCATGTCAGAAATATCAATCCACATTTAGAAAGAAACAGACAGTTGAGTTGACTCAGGGAAAAACATTGACATTTTATTAATAGAAGGCATTATAAGTCATGATTCAGCTATGCAGAACCTTAGTTAGACAATACCTGGAGTTAATGTGAACAATTTTGGATGCCACACCTTAGGAAGAATACATTTTGCTTCAGAAGAAATGCATTGAATATTTGAAATAAAAAGAAAACAGAAAGTGCTGATGAAGCTCAGCAGGTCTGGCAACATTTATTCAGAGAGAAGCAGATTTATTGGACTGATACCTGAACTTTGAGGGTTTAGCTATAAGTCTAGATTGCACAAGCTCGGGTTATTTTGTGTGAAAACACAAGATTTGAGGTGATTTGATCAAAGTTTTCAAGATATTAATGGGAGCACACTGGGTAGATTGAGAGAAATAATTTGTTGGAGAGTCCAGAGTGTTGTGTTATCACTTAAAGAGAGAACATGTTCATGAATAAGTCAGTAAGATGTCAAACATATGACAACAACCAATACATAATCATGCTTACAGCATGTAGTGTGTGGGAATGGACTGTAGTTTGATATAACAAATGCTGCTATACTTCTGAAACAAATCTATCTGTTGAGTAATCCTACAAAATAATATCAAATTAAATATAAGCTAGGTTGATCAACCAGTCTTGAAATGAAATTGTTAAGTTTCTGAAAGCAAACCTAAAACCAATATGTAGGGACATGGGCAGAGTCTAAATCAAGAGCTGGAACATTCAGGAATGAAGTCAAGACTTGGGAGCCTTCTTAAAAAAAAACTGATTTAATAACTGATCTTAAATATGGCACCAAGATATTTTGTAAACCAGAGGCATTAAGGAGCGTGAGTCAAAGGTGAGTATATGGAGTTAAGAAAATTACAGCCCAGGAACAGGCCCTGTGTCGATCCAAGTCCATTGTCTAAACTAATGTCCAATTCCCTCTGCTCCCCAGCTACTCATGCATCTGTCCAGATGCCCCTTAAATGAATCTACCATGCCTGCCTCTACTGGCAACACATTCCAGGCACCTACCACCCTCTATGTAAAGTACATTCCACGTGTATCCCCTTTAAACTTTTCTCCTCTCACCTTTAACGCATGACCTCTCATTATTGAATCCCTCACCCTGGGAAAAAGCTTATCTCTATCCATCCTGTCTATACCTTCATGATTTTGTAGACCTCAATCAGGTCCCCCCTCAATATCCTTTTTTTCTAATGAAAACTACTCAAACTCTCTTCATAGCTAGTACCTTCCACACCAGGCAACATCCTCATAAACATTCTCTGCACCCTCTCCAAAGCATCCACATCCTTTTGGTGATGTGGCAACCAGAAATGTGCACAGTATTCTAAATGAGGCCGAACCAACATCTTGTATAATTTTATCATGACCTGCCAGCTCTTATACTCAATACCCCGTCCGATGAAGGCCAGCATACCATATGCCTTCTTGACCACCCTATCCACCTGTGCAGCCACCTTCAAGGTACAATGGACCAGAACTCCCAGATCTCTCTGCTTCTCAACTTTCCTAAAGGCTCTTTCATTTATAGAATTGTTTGCTGTAGAATTAGACCTTCCAAAATGCATCGCCTCACATTTGCCTGGATTGAAATCCATCTGCCACTTCTCTGCCCAACTCTCCAGTCTTTCTATATTCTCCTGTATTCTTTGACAGTCCCCTATGCTTTCTGCTATTCCAACAATCCTCGTGTCATCTGCAAACTTACTGATCAGACCACCAATTCCCTCTTCCAGATCATTTATGTTTATCACAAACAGCAGTGGTCGAGCACTGATCGCTGTGGAACACCAATGGTCACCTTTCTCCATTTCGAGAAACTCCCTTCAACCACTACTCTCTGTCTCCTGTTGCTCAATCAGTTCTTTATCCACCTAGCTAGAACACCCTGCACACCATATGACTTCACTTTCTCCATTAGTTTACCATTGGGAACTTAAATGCCTTACTAAAGTCCATGTTTGTGACATCTACAACCCTTCCTCAAAGAACTCTATTAAGTTGGTAATAGATCATGGGAGTTAGGTCATAAATCAGTCATGATCTCATTGAATGGCAGCAGAACAGGCTTGTAAAGCAAAATGGTTTTCTCTGATTCGCAAGTTTCTCGAATATTTCTTGGGAAATGGGAAAAAAGTCTCTCAGTCTGCAAACCATAAGACCATAAGATACAGGAAAAGAATTAGGCCATTCAGTCCATCAAGTCTGTTATGCCATTCAATCATGCTCTCAGTATCAGGTTGCAGCCTAATTTGCATAACTCAGGTAGTTGGCAAGCTTTTTCATGGATGAGGTAGCAGCTACGTTTTCCAACCAACATTGAACATAGTCAAATCAATGGGCCCTTTGTGCATGTGCCCACACCCTGTGCAACAGCTCAGGGCATCAGGTGAAAATGTACTTGCCATTTCTGGTAGCTTCAGTGAAGAAGTAGTGAAAAGAACTGACTGCACAGAAACCTTATTCACAAAACAGGAAAGCTAGATCCACCTTCATACAGATGCGAGGGATCCAGTAAATACTCCAGTTTTCACTCACACTCAATCCCAGACCTGAGGAGATGATGTACAGAGAATATAAAATAAAGTTACTGATACTTGTGTAAAGCACTGATATGATCTCAACTGATGTACTATGTCTAGTTCGCAACATCAAACTTTGACCAAGTTGTGAAAGCACTAGAGGGAGCGCATACATGATTTTAAAGAATGGTTCCATGGTTGAGGAAATTAAGTTACAGAAGTTTGATTACAGAATTTAACACTGTTTTCTTTGGAGTCGAGGAAGTTCAGAGATTAGATTTAAGAGTTCAAAAAAAATGAGCAGTCTGGAGAGTCGATGTGAAGAATATATTCCCATGGGCAGAAGGATGAGGGAAGCATGTATTTAAAATAATTGGCAAACATATTAAATGAGGAGAAATCTTTGCATGCAAGATAATGGTTAGGAGCTAGAATGCACAGTCTGAGATTATAATGAGACAGGTTCAATCAAAGCAATCAAAAAGGAATTAGATTATTAGGGAAGCATGGAAGAATGTGCAGGGCTGTACAGAGAGAAGGCTGTGGAATGACACAAAGTAGATTTGTCATTTGATGCATTGGAACAGTTCTGTGAGTCTATGAGCCTGTGATCCATCAGATCCTCCCAGTCCCAGACATCGGTGGATCCTTCAGCCATTCCTGGGCCCAGATCGACCAATAATCTCTGCACTGCAGCTGTGGACGAAGTAGTCCTCAGCACATAATCTGGCCCTGTTTTATGTTTGAGCCTTGTAGTGGAGCTGACACCAACAAACTTTCAGAGAACAACTGTGCACAACCTGTTAAAGCTGTTATGAGAGGTGTGAGGCAGGAAACTCCTCAAACTTTAAAAGTACTTGGATTAGCATTTGCAATTTCAGAACATTCAAGGCTATCATCAATGCTCAAAAGTAGGACCAGTTTCGATACAGAATAGTTTCTGGGGGCTTTGAAGAGCCATTTTTGCAGTGTGTGATTCTGGTATTCTCTTGGCATGAACCAGACCAACCCCTCCTTCAAATATATCAAGGAGATAGCCTGGAGCATAACTTTTATCTTATTTAAGGGCAAATGTAACTTTCTTATGTAAGTCAATTAGTTATAGTACTTGGCTTTAAGCAATGCACACGTTATTCTTCCACTCAGTTAAATTACAAACAAAAAAAGTTAACAAACCTCAAAGTCTATTAGAAAGCTAACCAGGATAACAGATTATTTAATGCCTAAACAGCAACTGTTTCAATTCTGTCACAGCTGATAGTCACACCGTTGGAAAGGCAAATTCAGTTAAATAGACTGTTTCACATGCAGTGTGTCTCCAGTCCAGGAGAGAAGAACACCAAGAGAAAATTCTGGCAGAGACATAGAACACCAGCTTTTTGCTAGATCAGAGATGAAACATCTTCAACAGTCAACTCTGAAACCCCAACAACTGAAAGCTAAATTAAAACCCTGGTTTTATGGAAGCCTGATTCTACCCATTCATGCTGCTTCTATTGTTCTCACTTTTAAAAACAAAACCAGGGCCTCACAAGCTGTTTATTGGTTTGGAAGAAGCAACTCAACACCTCTAGCTCAAAACCTCTTTTCAAAACAAAACCAGGACAAAAGACACCTGTCAAAGCCACAGTATCATCACAATGTAGTATTTTTTTGTCCACGACAGACAGCTAAGTCCCAGAGCTGTCAAGTTTGCGATTGTTTTGCTTTACTTCGTTGGAGAACAACCCAAAACACCTTGGAGGAGAAGAGTGATGTGGTAGCTTGACATTATTCACCAGAAGGATGGCTCTTGTAGACTGATTATGAAGTGACATTTGGTTGTCCCGATGGGATCATTACAATCTAGTTTAATGACTGGTGTGATTCACTCAGATGGCTGGGCTCTAATCGTAAATGTGGCGAGTGACATTCATGAACCAAAATAACATATTCCAACTGTGATGCATTTTATTATACCTAAATAATCTGTTAAGTACACACAAAATCAGGCTAAGAGAGGGGGCAAAGAAATGTTAAGTGTGACGCTGTACACTTTGGTTGGAAGAATACAGGCATAGATGATTTTCTAAATGGGGAAAGGCTCTGTAAATCTGAAGCGCAAAGGGACTTAGGAGTCCTAGATCAGGATTTTCTTCAGGTAAACGTGTAGATTCACATGGCTTTTAGGAAGACAAATGCAATGTTTGCAAACATTTCAAGAGGTCCAGAATATAAAGAGCAGAAATTTAATGCTGAGGATAAATACGGCTCTGGTGAGATGACATTTGGAATATTGAACCAGCTTTGCACCCTGCATCTCAGGAGGGATGTGCTGGTGTTAGAGGGGGTCCAGGTGAGGTTTGCAAGAATGATCCTGCAGATGAAGGGCCTATCGCATGGGGAGTGATTTAGTAGATTTTACTCAATGGAGTTTAGAAGGATGAGGGTCATATTTGATTGAAACTTACAGAACACTGAGAGGCCTGGATAGTGTGGACGTGGAGAAGATGTTTCCACTAGGAGAGACCAAAGGTGAAGCCTCAGAGTAAAGGAACAACCCTTTGGAGCTGAGATTGAGAAGCAATTTCATCAGCCAGAGGTACTGAATCGATGAAAGTCATTGCTGTAGAAGGTTGTAGATGCCAAGTCATTGAGTGAATTGATACATGACTGATACATTATTGACCAGAAAGTGGATCAGGTGTATCAGGGAGATGACAGGAAGAATGGAATTGAAAAACATATCGACTATAATTGAATGGTGGAGCACACTTAACAGGCTGACCTAATTCTGTTACGAAATCATATAATCTTCTGGTCAAATACTCAAAAGTATGAAAAATAAATTGAATCAACTGGAAACCCAAAACCAAATCTGAGTGGTAGCGATGATGTTATTTCTGACCACATTGTTGATAAAGGTGAAGACTATTACAATGTGAGCTTGTGGAGTAGTTCTGATAAATATAGCATTGCAGTTTATCTTCTGTGTGCCCGAGACAGTGGTACAGTGGAGATCCTCTCTAATCTAGTCTCACATCTGCACAGCTGGAAGAAGACAAACACAAGTGTAGAATCAGAGGATAATGTGTTGCTGGAAAAGCGCAGCAGGTCAGGCAGCATCCAAGGAGCAGGAGAATCGACGTTTCGGGCATGAGCCCTTCTTCAGGAATTCATGCCCGAAACATCAATTCTCCTGCTCCTTTGATGCTGCCTGACCTGCTGCGCTTTTCCAGCAACACACTTTTGGCTGTGATCTCCAGCATCTGCAGTCCTCACTTTCTCCTAGAATCAGAGGATCCCTATTTTGCAGGAAGAAGTCACTTGGCCTATCAAGTCTGCACTGACCTGCAAAGAGTACCTCACCCAGACCCAGAAATCCTTCACCCCGGGGAAAAGACCTTGTCTATCGACCCTATCCATAACCCTCATGATTTTATAAACCTCTATAAGGTCACCCCTCAGCCTCTGACACTCTAGGGAAAATAGCCCCTATTCAGCTTCTCCCTTCAGCTCAAATCCTCCAATCCTCACAACATTCTTGTCAGTCTTTTCTAAACCCTTTCAAGTTTGGAGAATTAAAACATTTCTTTTGAATCGTTTTTCACTCAGGAAAGAGCCTGAACATGTTTGCAAAAAATAAAGTAAGATTGCATTTTCCCATAGGCTGCTGATAAATTAGTGAGTGGGAATATGTTTGTGAATGATAACTGTTGTGTGAGGCTTGGACAAAATTCTCTTCATGTTGCTTCTGGGAATCATCTGAATGAAGGGAACAAGATACATTCTGGTTTTTTTTGGGTCATATTAATGCAGTTTCTGTTACTAATAGAATACCAATAAGGCATGTGAGATTTACCTTAGACTTGGCATGTGATACTGAAATCTCAGAGTTAACTCTTTCCACACAACCTTCCGCTCATCTTACTTCACTGCACCCCATCAACATATTCCTATATTCCTCTCAGCCTTCTGCTTATCATGTTCTCTTCTTTACTCTTCCATATCTCATTGCATGAGGTGGACAAGGACCATACTTAAGACTTGTTAGTTTTTCCAAAAAACAAGTTGCCAGCATGTCACCAAAGACTCTGCCTAGGGAATGGCACTTAACATTGTCTGATCAAGAGACTATACAATCTGTTATTGCCCAACTGGAAGGATTTTTCAGGTTGACACCCTACCTGTTCGGTCACGTTATAAATGCAATTCCTGTGGCCATTAAATCTGGGAATGGGATTTGAATCCAGAACATCTGGTTCACGGAAAGAGATACTTTCCAATGTTCTCATGTGCTCATCTAGCTTCTCCTTGAATACATTTATAAAGTCATAAGTCACAGAGTGTACAACACGAAAACAGACCCTTTGGTCCAACTCAGCCATGTCGACCAGATGTCGTAAATTACTCTAGTCCCATTTGCCAGCATTTGGCCCATATCCCTCGAAACCCTTCCTATTCATATTCCCATCAGGATGCGTTTTAAATGTTGTGATTTTACCAGCCTCCACTATCTCCTCTAGCAGCTCATTCCATACACGCATAACCCTCTGTGTGAAAAAGTTGCCCCATAGATCCCATTTATATTAAACCTCTGGCCTCCAGTTTTAGACTCCCCAGCCCAGGGAAAAGACCTTATCTATTTACCCTAGCCATGCTCCTTGTGATTTTATAAAACTCTTTCAGGTCATTCCTAAACCTCCAATGCTCCAGGAAAAAAATAGCCCCAGCCTATTTAGTTTCTCTCTATAGCTCAAACCCTCCAGTCCTGGCAACATCCTTGCAAATCTTTTCTGTCAACTTTCAAGTTTCACGACATCCTTCCTGTAGCAGGGACACCAGGATTGCACACAGTATTCCAAAAGTGGCCTAACCAATGTCCTGTACAGCCGCAATAGGACATCCCAACTCCTGTACTCAATGCACTGACCACTGAAGGCAAGCATACCAAATGCCTTCTTCGCTACCCTGTCTGCCTATGAATCCACCTTCAAGGAACTATGAATCTGCACTCCATGGTCTCTTTGTTCGGCAATATGTCCCAAGACTCAATCATTAAGAATGTAAATACTGCCCTGATTAGCCTTACCAAAACGCAACACCATACATTTATCTAAATTAAACTCCACCTGCCACTCCTCAGCCCATTGACCCATCTGATGAAGGTCCATTGTACTGTAAGGTAACCTTCATCGCTGTCCTTGGCAGCACCATTTTTGGTGTCATCTGCAAAATAACTAACCATTTCTCTTCTCGTCACATCCAAATCATTTATTAAAATGACAAAAAGCAGTGAATCCAGCACTAATCCTTACAGCAGACCTGGTCACAGGCCTCCAGTCCAAAACACAATCCTCGACCACCACCCTCTGTCTCCTTCCTTCAAGCCAATTTCTATCCAAATGGCAAACTCTCCCTCGATTCAATGTCATCTTCCCTTGCTAGCCAGGCTACCATGCAGAACCTTGGTGAACACCTTGCTGAGATCCATATGGACAACATACAACACTCTGCCTTAATCAATCTTATTTGTCACTTCTTCAAAAACCTCAAATTAAGATAGTGAGACACAGTTTCCCATGCACCAAGTCATGCCAACCATCCCTAATCCGTCCTTCCCTTTCCAAAGACATGTAAATCCAGTTTTTCAGATTTCTATCCAATAACTGAGATACTGCTGACATCAGTCTCACCACTGTACTGTTCCCTGACTTTTCCTTACCTTCTTTCTGAAATAATGTCACCATATTAGCCACCCTCCAATCTTCTGGCACCTCACCAGTGGCTATCATTGATACAAATATCTCAGCAACAGGCCCAGCAATCACTTCCCTCTCTTCCCACAAAGTTTTGGAATACACCTGATAAGTTCCAGAGATTTATGCACCTTTTTGCCTTATGAGACTTTCATCACCTCCTCCTCTTTAATCTTGACACTTTTGAACATTTCTCCAAGTTATCTAGCTTCCATATCCTTCTTCACTGTGAATACCAACCCGAAATACTTCTTTAGTATCTCATCCATCTTATGTGGTTCCACACAAAGACAGCCTTGTTGATCTTTAAAGGGAACTATTCTCTCTCTAGTTACACTTGTGCCCTTCACATATTTTTCAAATCTCCTCAGACTCTCCTTAACTTTATTTGTCAAAGCTATCTCATGTTTTCCTCTTGCCCTCAAGATTTTCCTCAAGTATACCCCTGCTGCTCTTGTACTTCTCAAGGGATTCATTCAATCTTTGCTGTCTACATCTGCTATATGTCAACTTTTTCTTGACCAGAGCCTCAATTTCTCGAGCCATCCAGTATTCCCAAAACCTACCAATCTTGCCCTTCAGACAAATAAGAGCATGGTCTTGTTATCTCATTTTAGAAGGCCTTCCACTTTCCAACTGTCCCTTAACCAGCTAAAAGCCTCTCCTTTTTCCATAACTATTTAAAAACTAACAGAATAATAATTATTAACCTCAAAAAGCTCCCTAACTGATACTTCAGTACCTTTTCTCTGGTACACATCCTGAAAAAGAAAATTTTCTTATACACACTGAGCAAATTCTTCACTTTCCAAGCCCTTAACACTATGACAGTCCCAGTTTATGCTTGGAAAGTTTATGTTTGGAAAGTTAAAACCGTGACCATTACAATTCTATCATTCTTACAGATATCTGAGATCTCTATACAAATTTACTTCTCAATTTCCCAATAACTGTTCAGAGGCTGATAGTACAATTCCAGTAATGTCATCTTTTTTAAAATTTCTCAGTTCCATCTCAATAATCTCACTGGACGCACTGCCAGGAATACACTCCCTAAGTACAGCTGTCATGTTATCCCAAACAAAAAATGCTATTCTCCCTCCTTTCTTGCTGACTTTCTAATTTTCCTGTTGCATGTATACCCTGGAACAATAAACTGCCCTTCCCTGAGCAATGTTTCTGTAATAGTTGTGATATCCCTATCCCATGTTCCCAACAATGCCCTGAGTTCACCTGCTTTGCTTGTCAGGCCTCGTGCATTGAAATTGCAATGATTAATTGATCAGTCTTAAATCATTCTCTGCCTTGCTCTTGCCTGCCTTGATTAATCGACTCGTTGTTCTTCTCAACTGTAGCAGCCTCAGACGTAGCTGTTTTCTCGCTATCTCTGTAGGTTTGAGCATGCCCCCTTACTAGTTTAAAGACTTACAAGTAGTAGAAGCAAATCTCCCTGCTAGGATATTCGTCCCCTTCCAATTCACATGGAAACTGTCCTTCTTATACATGTCACTTCTGGCCCAGAAGAGATTGCAATGATGCAAAAACATGAATTCCTGCAGCCGCACCAGCTACTCAACTCTGCATTCATCTTCTATATCCTCCTATTCATACTCCCACGAGCACTGGAGTAATCCAGATATCACGACCCTCGAGGACGTATGTTTTAACCTCCTGCTTAATTTCCTATATTGTCTCATCAGTACCTCATCCCATTCTCTTTCCATGTTGTTGGTACCAACATAGACAATGATGCCCTACTGGTCACTCTCCCCTTTGAGAATATTCTGCACCCCTTCCAAGACATCCTTCACCTTTGGACCAAAGAGGGAGCACAACATTCTAATCTCTTGCTGTCAGCAACAGACGAACGATCTGCACCCTTGTCTGGTCAGTCCACTGTCACAGTTGATCAGATGGAATCTGACATATCTCTCATTACAATAAAGCCAATCTCCGTACCAGACACCTGACTGTACGGCTACATTCCCCTGAGAGTACATGATGCTCTGCACTTTCCAAAACATATAATTGTTTAAGATGGGGATAGCCATAGGAAACTCCTGCACGACCCCAACCTCTCCAAGCTTTCCTCGAGGTATCCCATCTGCCTGACTGTATCTGCAATTTTTCTTGCTTCCTGAAACTTCTATCCTGGAAACTCCTCATTGTCTCTAACTGTTGCTCCAACAGATCTTGCAGACATAATCATAAGGAATACTGAAATTCTTCTGAATCTTACACATCTAACAGGAAGAGCACGTCACTCTACTAAAGGTCATCCCTGCACCTTAATCTCTCAACCCAGAAAATAGCACAGTCTTACTGCTCGAAAAACACTTCTCGAGGATAACTTATGTTATCGAGGATGTTTTTGTCATGACTGGAAGAAGGTCCAGTTGAATCTTGTCAAGTTTGAGCTCTTTGATTGGGGTTGTTAACCTGGCAGGCCTGGCTGGCAAATATAAAAAGGAGATTCAGAGAGTTTCCTCATTCCAGGGACTGGGTTTGCATAAGCTCATCAGAGTCCATGTGCTGCACGTGTAAAGGGTGACTTGATGATGGGATACCAGCCTCTGTGCAGTTATTTCAGTGGTGACAAGAGAAAACAGTCTGAAGAAAATGAGCTCACAGCAGTATTCTTGGGATTGGTTTAAGCATTTCTGGCATCATGCCTTTATTTGGAAAACTTGACTCATGATAAACAGGAGATTCAAAGTGTGTCTGCATTCTAGGGTTTGGCACTGAGTAAGCTAGGCAGAGTCCATGTATTATGCATATGTAAACAAACGGTGTCTTGTTGACAGAATACCAGCCTCCTTGGAGTTACCATCTATACTCGTACATAGGTCGCTGTCATGTATTAGTTGACACCTCATTTTTGGCCAAAAAATCTTGCATTTTCAATATATCTTGTGTGTAAGTCAACTGTGATTCTTCATAGCTCCAGATCAACATTTATGAGTCAGTGTGCCTGCCTGTTGCGCTCCCCTCCGGCTTTGCAGTCTACTCACCATAGCACTCCATTCTGGGTCTTCCAGTCCACCAGCCATCACCCTCCACTCATAGTTTTCAGAATTACTGTAATGGTACAACAGTACAGGGTGACTGCTGTATCCACAGAGTCGGTTTCCATGGTTTCAGTTACCCGTGGTTGACCGCGGCCTGAACCTATTACAGGGAACGTTGTAGAACCAGGGACCAGGCAGCTGCCGGGAAGGTAAGTTTCCCATTTCATCTATTTTAGACAAATATTCAACAATAGCCATAATTCTTTTTTCTTTTGTTGTTTATTATTTTACACAGAGATCTGGCTCTTGTCTCATTTCATCCCCTTGAAAATAATACTTTATGACCATCCTAAGTAGTTCCTCCTGAGTTCGCCATTGGACACGATGGTGTAGAACTCTGTGGAAACATCTGTATGTCAACTCAATCTTAACTCTTAGATAATTTTGAAAATCTTTTTTCACATATTCATTTTCATTATAAGAATTGGGACAAAGCAATAAAATAGTTTTGCGAATCAAATCACTAAATCCATTCCTGCCATTGTGAAATTAATGTGCAGCATAGCATTGATCAACAGCTTCATTGTTACCTGTTACTTGACATTTTTACAATTTATTGTGCTGTTTGCTAATGATGATGTTTTCAAATCACATGGTACAAACACCAAATAAAATATGATAAATACAGGTCGCTGGACAAAATTATTTTCTCTGAAGGGATGACATCATGTAATATCTATGGACTCTAGTTTCATTATAAAAATGCTTTGGGGAGCAGTGTATTTTTATCGCGAGAACAGAATGTCTTCTCATAGTCCAGAATGCAAAGTTAATGTGGAGAAGCAGTGTTTAATACTGCTGCCTCACAGCACCAGGGACCAAGCCTCAGTGAGTTTGCACATTTTCCCTATGTCTGCGTGGGTTTCCTCCAGGTACACGGGCTTTCTCCCATGGACCGAAGATGTGCACATTAGGTGGTTTGGCCATGCTAAATTGGCCATCATGTCCAGGGATGTGCAGGTTAGGTGGGTTAGCCATGGGAAATGCAAGGTTACAGGGACAGGGTGGGGAGGGGGGAAGTTGTTCTCAGTGGGATGCTCTTCAGAGGGTCAGTATGGACTTGATGGGCCAAATGGCCTGCTTACACACTGCAGGGATTCTATGAAAGCTTTGAATCTGTTACAACTTTGTAACGGATGCTGGTTATGGTGAATATGTTCCACAGAGTGAGGAAATAAGCATGTTTGCATGGAACATGCAATAGATTCTGTGTCTAATGATCTTATACTCCACAACCACTTGATGAAGGAGCAATGCTGCCAAAAGCTAGTGCTTCCAAATAAACCTGTTGGACTATAATCTGATGTTGTGTGATTTTTAACTTTGTACACCCCATCCAACACCAGCATCATCAAATACATGGGAAATGGCACTGAATACAATCCATGCAGTGAGACAGAGAGCCTGAAGGTGAGATTTGAGAATCATACAGTACAGAAGAGGCTCTTCAGACCTATTGAATCTGTAATGTCAAAAATACACAGCTACTTGCACACGTCCCATTTGCCATTGCGAGGCTGATAGCCTTGAATCTTATGACATTGAGTGCTCAGCCAAGTACGTTTTAAAGCTCATGAGTTTTCCCACCTCAACTGTCCTCCGAGGCAGTACATTCTAGATTTCCACCACCATCTATGTCCAAAAGATTTTTCTTTAAGCCCTTCAAAAGGTGTTGCCTTTCTATTTAAAATTACGGTTGTATTGACGCTTCAACATAAGGAAACTGCTGTTTTCTATTCATGCTGTCCATGCCCCTCCATAACCTATACACCTCAATCAGGATTCCCCACAAACTTCTATGCTCCAAAGAAAACTGCCGAAGCTTATCTAGTCACTCCATGCCAAGCAACTTTCTGTGAATCTCTTCTGTATCTATTCCATTGCAATCACTTCCTGCCCATAATGTGGTGACCAGATGGAGAGAACAGTGAGTTTGTTTATACGGAGTATGACAGTGGATAGATTAAATGGAGGGTGACAGTGATCAGGTTTACATGGAGCATGACAGTGATCATGTTTACAGAGATTGTGACAGTGAATACGCCACATGGACATGATAATGAAGACTGTCCATAAAATTAGACAGTCAGTACTTTATATGAGATGGTCAATTAGCTCAGTTGGCGAGATAGTTATTTTCGAGGAGAAAGTGAGGACTGCAGATGCTGGAGATCAGAGCTGAAAATGTGTTGCTGGAAAAGTGCAGCAGGTCAGGCAGCATCCAAGGAACAGGAGAATCGACGTTTCGGGCATAAGCCCTTCTTCAGGAATCCTGAAGAAGGGCTTATGCCCAAGATAGTTATTTTGCCAGGTACACTAATGCCAACAGTGTGGGTTCGATACCTGCTCCAGGTGAGATTCCCATGAAAGACTCTTCTCGTCAACCTTTCCCATTTCCTGAACCATGGTGACCTCACCTCTGGTTGGGTCTCTCTCCCTCTCTCTAATGAGAGAGCAGCCCACTCATCCAGAAAGATTACAGCAATTTACGATCATAACGTATAACTTTGGCTGTCCATAACAAGCAAAGTACTGACCATATCTAACCAGCTGTAAAATATGCCCAAATATAGATGTTATTCTGAGATTGGACAACAACTGCGAAATAATCCTGAGTATATGAAGAATGATGCTGATTACCAGTTAAGGATTATTAGTCAGACTCACAGAGAAGTACACTGGTATGTACTAGAAGTTAAACATATCAACACGCAGAGCCCTGTCTGAGTGTTTCAACTCAACAAAACAAATGATAACCATTCTATCCTTCCTCAGGGCTATCAGGGTCAATCTCTTTGCTCTAAAATTTAAACAAAGCTTGGATACTGAACTGTTAGTCAGCATGAGTTGGTGCATTCTTCATGGCAGTGCCTTGTCCAGAGTCATTTGCCAAACAATTTGCACTATCCTCTCATACAAATGTTGCTTCCAATTCCTTCCAAACTACCCTGATGAGTGCAAGACGAAAAGCTTTGACAAATATGTCTTTTTTCAGTCAACTCAAGTTCAGTGAGACCAAACAACTGCTAAAAACAATTGTCTTTGCGTCATTTTATGAACTTCTCCATAGGGTTTCTACAGTTTACTGCTTATTCTCATGAAAACCATGAGTACTGGTTCAACATTATTTCAGGATGATTATCATTGTTCTGTGACTGCCATTCATATCAAGGATGAAAAATAAGGATGACTGGACACAGCCCTGACACCATTTGTTAAAATGGACTCGATGTCATTCCTGGAAATGAACACTTGCAATGTAGCCAAAATGAGTTTCCATTTGGACAATGGAGTGAAACTAAGTTGAATGGAAACTAAATTGATATTGTCAGCTTGGATTATAATTGAAAAGCACTGAAACTAGTATCCTTCTGACTCAGAAACAGGAGTGCTACTCAGTGAGCCACAGTGAGACCTCACAGGTGAGGGAGTCATTCAGT
The DNA here is from genome assembly GCF_047496795.1 of Chiloscyllium punctatum. Taxonomy (NCBI): domain Eukaryota; kingdom Metazoa; phylum Chordata; class Chondrichthyes; order Orectolobiformes; family Hemiscylliidae; genus Chiloscyllium; species Chiloscyllium punctatum. The sequence goes on from NC_092773.1 coordinate 7,259,478, forward strand.
TCTTATTAGTCATCCTTTCACATAAGAAATATGAACTCATGTTATGACACGGATACAAACAAACACAACACAGTGAAAGTAAATCGTCGAAGACTGAAAAATAGTCACTCCAATTGTTTCTTAACAGGTTTTTGAATAGCCAAACACAGATCTTGTAAATAATTATTTCAGACACTACTTTTGTACCTCAAACAAAAGGTTCAAGTATTTATGAAATAATATTTTGAGGAGATAAAACATAACAAAACAGTCAGCTGACTAATGTCTGTACTTTAAACCCAGAACACTTGATTTCGGTCCCGATTGACACAGAACACAGACAAATACAGTTAAGGTTAAAATAAAAGAAAACAGTGAAACTAGGCAGATTATTTAAATGTTTTTCATGATGCATTGTTTCACTGGCATAATTATGGACTCTTTAGCTGTTTTTTCTGAAACATTAACTCGAATCTTCTTCTCAGTTTACCCAGGGAAAGGCAGCGATATTTCTAACTCAGCTTTTGACAGGCCTGCAGAGTCACAGAGATGTACAGCACGAAAACACACCCTTTGGTCCAACTCATCCATGTGGACCAGATATCCTGACTTAATTAGATTAGATTAGATTAGATTAGATTACTTACAGTGTGGATACAGGCCCTTCGGCCCAACAAGTCCACACCGCCCCGCCGAAGCGCAACCCACCCATACCCCTACATTTACCCCTTACCTAACACTACGGGCAATTTAGATTGGCCAATTCACCTGACCTGCATCTCTTTGGACTGTGGGAGGAAACCGGAGCACCCGGAGGAAACCCACGCAGACACGGGGAGAATGTGCAAACTCCACACAGACAGTCGCCTGAGGTGGGAATTGAACCCAGGTCTCTGGCGCTGTGAGGCAGCAGTGCTAACCACTGTGCCACCGTACCGCCCTAATCTAGTCCCATTTGCCAGCACTTGGCATATATCCCTCAAAACTCTTCCTATTCATATACACATTCAGATGGCTTTTAAATACTGTAATTGTACCAGCCTCCACCACTTCCTCTGGCAGCTCATTCCATACATGCACCACCCTTTGTGTGAAAAAGTTACTTCTTTGGTCCCTTTTAAACTTTTCCCCTCTCAGCCTAAACCTAAGCCCTTTAGTTTTGGACTCCCCCAGTCCAGGCAAAGACCTTGTCTCTTTACACTATCCATGCTCTTCATGATTTCATAAACCTCTATAAGGTCACCCCTCAGCCTCCGATGCTCCAAGGAAAACAGCCTCAGCCTATTCAGCCTCTCCCTGTAGCTCAAATCCTCCAACTCTGGCAACATCCTTGTAAATCTGGCTTCTGGAAGCTGGTGTAGCAGATTAGGTAGGGAGCTTTCAAATTCACGCAACTTCAGCAGCAGCAGCCTAAATCCGTCAATCAGAAAACATAGTTCAAATAAACAATTTGAATTTTGGTTCTGTCTTAATAGATTGATCAGCTCTTCCTGAGGCTTCAATTACTAATAAACAACTGCTTGAACACAGGGTATCTTCTGGCCTTGCCAGAACCGATTCCCAAGTGTTGACCTTGTGAAAAGCAACTTTTATAATCGATGAAAACACAATGCTCTGCAGCATTGCTGGACCTGCTGGAATCCTCTTAATCAAGAATCAGCCTGCTACAAGCCTCCAGAACAAATAAAGCTTGTTTGGTCCGTTATTTTCCTTTGACCACAAGTTATCCTAAAGTACTCAAGTCATTTTCAGCTCATAATTCGAAAGTGATGAAAGAATAAAAACAAAAATTGTGAAAAATCAGCAAGGATTCAAGCACTCCCATCACAATATCTAACTGCCTCTTGAATAACCTTTGTCTGGAGATCCAATATATATCCTAAAGGCTTTAAGAGGAATGCAGTTAAGGCAGATAATGTGAGCTGAAGAGGAGATCAATCCTAAGCTATGTGAACTCTGGAGCAGACTCATGGACCTCTCCCTGTTTCTATGTTTCCACAGTTATGATTTCTACTGACACGATTCACCGGATTAATAGTTCATGTTTTGGTTCTTCATGACACTGCTTTTCATTTACATCCCAGGTTGAGTAGTCCAAGTTTTTCAAGGCTTTTCAGTATCATGTCCTGATTCTCATGCTGCTTTTAAGACTTGGAATTCTTTTGTCAATAAAAGTGAAGCAAAAATCAATGGAGGTAATTCTGAACATTCAGCAGAAGGTCCATCCTTTGTAGAAAATTTCCAGTTTTCAATTTTTTCAATTGATAATTACATACTCCAGTTCCTCTTGACAGAGGCCCTTACCACCACTCCTGACGTTATATATTCATCTCTTAATCAAAATTGCGAAAAGTAAAATAGTTTTCTCATTGTCTCACTGGAGTTTGTGGGATTTTGCTCTGCATTAGTTTACTGCAATTTTTTTTGCATTGTTGAATTTTTTTTTGCAAATGTCCTGCAATGCTGATAGGTACCATTAAAATGTAAGTTGCTCCTTTCTGTCTCCTGTGTGCATAGTTAATCCCAATGGCTGAAAGCTACGCTTGTCGTTTGACAAATAATTGATGAGTCGTGCACCAACTGCAGCTTAAAGTGAGCTCTTTTGCACTATCTTACACATGCCTCATAGAATTGGGGCATGGTTTGGGGACATGCCTACCTTCAGATGGGAGAAGATAGTAGAATATTACAACACAGAAGGATTTGGGGTCCTTGCATATGTATTTCTAAATGTTTGCTTGGGAAAGTAAGTGGAATGCTGCCTTTCCATGCAAATGCGATGAAAATTAAATGCGGAATAGTATTGTTACAGCTACACAGAGCATTGGTGTCACTACACCTGAAGTGCTGTGTACAATTTTGCTCGTCTAACTTAAAAAAAGAGACTCTTGCATTGGAAACATGGCAAAGTAGGCACATTGGACTGAAATGCCAGAATGAATGGGAAAAGATGGAGCCACATAACCGTATTTGAAGTTGCAGAAGAGGAGAAATTGTTTCTTCAAGAGAACTGGCAGAGACATCAGTCAGATAGGAAAGACATTGGTCAGTCAACAGATAGTGGTCTGAATTCTCGGTTCTATAATGAAAGGGAAGCTAGATCACTGCTTAATTTTACGGCTGCGTTGGAAGAGCTATGATCCAAAAGGGAATTAAGCCTTATGGGGAAGTGGTGTGAGACTAGTTAACTCCATCTGCAAGTTCACTGATGACATGACCATTGCAGGCCGGATCTCAAACAATGACAAGACAGAATGAGGATAGAGATGCAGTGCTTGGTGTAAAAATAACAAGCTCTCCCTCCACCTCAGCAAAACAAAAGAGCTGGTTATTGACTTCAGGAACCAAGGTGGAGGGCATGCCCTGTTGACATCAATGGTGCTAATGCAGAGACAGTCGAGAGTGTCAAGTTTCCAGGAGTGATGATCACTAACAATCCGTCCTGGTCCATCCATGCTGACGTGATGGTCAAGGAAGCACAATAAAACTTCTGTTACCTGAGGAAGCCAAGGAAATTCGGCATGTCCTTCAAGACTAACCAATTCTTGTAGAAAGTATTCTATCTGGATGCATCATGGCTTGGCATAGCTGCTGCCCTGCCCAGGAAGGCAGCAAACAAAATCAAAGACACCTCCTACCCCAGTTACAATCTGTTAACAGAAGACAAAAAAGTTTAAACACACGTACCAACAGATTCAAAAAGAGCCTCTCCCTTGCTGTTATTAGACTAATGAATAGACTTCTCAAATTTGAAATTTATTGCTGATCTCACTCTTTGTTCACCTTCTCTGCAATCATAACTTAGTATTCCTCACTCTATTCTATGACCCAAAAAATTTTGTATGGTATAGTCTGCCTGCACTGCACGCAAAACAAAACTTTTTTGATTGTGTTAGGAGACTCTCTAGTCCGAGGTACAGACAGATGTTTCTGTGGCCAGCAGTGAAAAATCAGAATGGTGTGTTGCTTCCCTGATGCCAGGATCAAGGATGTCTCAGAGAAGGTGCAGAATGTTTTCAAGGGGGAGAGGGGCCAGCAGGAGGTCATTGTATACATTGGAACCAATGACATAGGAAGGGTTGAGAAAGGTTGAGCTTCTGACGGGAGATTACTCTCAAGGAGGTCCTTGACAGTAGTAAATCTGGATTACTCCCGGCGCTATCAGCTAGTGAGGGCAGGAATAGGAGGACAGAGCAGATGAATGCGTGGCTGAGGAGCTGGTGTATGGGAGAAGGATTCACATTTTTGGATCATTGGAAGCTCTTTTGGGGTAGAAGTGACCTGTACAAGAAGGATGGATTACACCTAAATTAGAAGGGGACTAATATACTGGCAGGGAGATTTGCTGGAGCTGCTCAGGATGATTTGAACTGGTAAGGTGGAGGGGGAGCCAGGGAGATAGTGAGGAAAGAGATCAATCTGAGACTGGTACAGTTGAGAACAAAGGCAAGTCAAACAGTCAGGGCAGGCAGGGACAAAGCAGAGAACAAGGTAAGACTGATAAATTAAACTGCATTTATTTCAATGCAAGGGGCCAACAGAACTAGAGGGCATAGATTTAGGGTGAGAGGGGAAAGATATGAAAGAGACTTAAGGAGCAACTTTTTCACACAGAGGGTGGTACGTGTATGGAATGAGCTGCCAGAGGAAGTGGTGGAGGCTAGTACAATTACATCATTTAAAAGGCATCTGGATGGGTATATGAATAGGAAGGGTTTGGAAAGATATGGGTCAGGTGCTGGCAGGTGGGCCGAGTTTAGGGTGGGATATCTGGTCGGCAGGGACGAATTGGACCCAAGGGTCTGTTTCCGTGCTGTATATCTCGTTGACTTCATGACGACACCTTAGTACATGTGACAATAGGAAATCAAAACAAATCAAATGATCTTAATGAATTAATGAGCAAGCTCAAAGGACCCAATGACCTACCCCTGTTACTAATTTTTCTATTTTCATCAGAAAAGGGGAGCAACATGTAAAGAACCCAGCCAGCTCTTTCCGGGCATCAATACTGACATCTTGATTCACATGGGTTCAAACTATGCCCAACCCCATTCAAACAGTATTCCCTGTCTTTCAGATACACAATGTAGGGCTTGCAATGTATTATTCAAGGAGTATATTGTTCACCTTGGCAAATTAGACCATGAGAGACATGCTGAATACATAGAGAGATAGATAATCATAAAAATGACTGATACACAGTTTCAGTAAAAAACAGTGAACGAATGAGATCCTGAAACACCAATAAAAATTTCAAACTACGATGGAATGAAATTAGAATTCAAATGAATCTGGAACCATAAATCAGTGGTCAGGCTAATAATATAGTGATGCATAAAACCCTTGCAATAAAACAGCTGCTCAGTATGTTACCCATGAGTCAAATGCAGCTAATTGGGAATTGAGACATGGTTAACTGTATTTCCAAATTATGAGTGTACATAAAGGATAAACATTGCTGTTTCTCACGTGATCTCAAGATTCACATTGCATGGGTGCACTTGAACTCCAACCTTGCCTGCATACTCACTGTGCATGTTTGTTATTGTTTGGTGATAGCTGTTGATGTAGTAAATATAACTGACACATTAAGTTTTTTTTGCATTATCTGAATGTAATTTCTACTGCATTTAATGCGCATTGCAAAGATAATGTCCTTATTTGCAACATTTGTAACTAATCAATAATTTTTACTCAGAAAGAAAGTGTTCTCCCTGTGACAATAATGGGATAGTACAATATATGACAACCAATTGAGGGATAAGCATTAGCCTGAGACAGTACTCTTTTTCAAAACAGTAGAATGAGATCATTCCTGAGAGAGTAGAAGGGTCTTTGATCGAATGTCTCCTGTGAAAGGTAGCATCTCTGTCTACACAGTCAACCTTTTTGTATAAAATCAAGTGGTGCTGAAACCACAAACTTCTGTCTGAGGCATGAGTAACAGATTACTGTGAGAAAAACTGGTTTTGTCTGTCAAGTACATGTCTGTCATATCGCCAAGTATTGGTGGTGTGTGAAAAGGACATTGAGTATTCATGCTGGTCACTCGAACACAGAGCAGCAAAGATAGAATCATCTTCAAGTCTCCAGATTTTCAGCAATAATTAATCTAGTTGGCTTCAGGATTTACAAGAATGACTAATACCTTGAACATGCTTTCCATTGAACAGTGGTTGCAGGATCTAAATTACTGTGGGCATTGGATTTTTTTTAACAAGGCTTCCTGTCATCACACAAGTCAGGATAACTTCTTGTTTTGCCCCTCCTGGGCCTGTTCTGAATGGTGACCGGCTGAAGATATTTCCTTATCGATTTGCTAAGATATGTGAATTTGGAGTTCGGTCTCAAAGGCAAGAACACTACCGCTCCACCACAGGAGCCCATAATGGCCTGTTTAAATTTTCTAATTTTTATATTTTCCAACGAGACTGTTCAGGGATGTTATTATTCACATCTGGAGCAGGTGGGACTTGAACCCAGGTCTCTTGATTCAGGGGTAGGAATGCAACCACTGTACCATAAGAGGGCCCCCAAATTAATCAGCCTGTCGAAATAGGTTCTCATACCCTTTTGGAGAAGGTAGGACTTGGACAGAGGCCTCCTGTCTCAGAGGCATGGACACAGCCACATCTTAAGCGGCCTGATGAATTCAAAAAGAGATCCTTATTTATTTGGTTCAGCTGGAGTAACACCTGACAACCAAATTTGGAGGAAAGTGAGCAAAGAACAAGCTACCAGATGATCTCTCATATTTTTGAAAACTAAAGTGAACACAATTCCATTCGTTTTTAAATAGTTACGCAAAAGGATAGGCTGGACGACAAGTTAAAGTTTGAAATTGGGACAAAGCCCATTTTGATGGGATGAGGCAGGAACTTCCAAAAGTTTATTGGTGGAGGCTGTTTGCAGATAAAGGGATGTCTGGCAAGTGGGATGCTTTAAAAAGCAAAATAATGTGAATCAGGGACAGAATGTTCCTGTTAGTGTGTTATGGTCCTGATAAAACCCCCTTAAAATAATAAGATTTTCTCAATCTTAACTTTTTCTTTATTTTAAAGGGAAGTGTAAGGTTTAGTGTTCCAGATGCAATTTGATTGGTCAAACTAATGGTTTTGAAGAAAACCATACTTTATTCATCCACTACTGTTAAAATAGAACAAACGAAAGAAGGAAATGGAATAACTTAACTCTGCTGGAAAAAAATAACAGAATAAAAGAAACAGTAACTATCACTAATTTACTGTTTCAATATAGAAACATCTGATAAACACACAGTTGGCAAAAGGCAAATTTAGAACACAGATTGTCTCATATGTAGCTCCCGGAGAAGGCAGAGAACCACTAGCTTTTGGCTGTAACCAAGAGAGGGAAAAAACAGCTTCCAGTTGTTCAAGACCCAAACAGGAACTGCTGAAAGCTGAACTAAAGATCCTGGTTCAGTGTCAAGTTTGACTACACCCATTCAGACTGCTTCTATTGTTCCAACTTAAAAAAAACCCAAGCTGTTTACTTTAGTGGTTCTGGTAGACTGCTTGCTTCTCTGCCTTAAAACCTCTCTTAAAGCCATAGCATCATCACAGCTCTCCCCAAAAAAAACATGAATCATCAATATACAAAGATGCCTTCATTTTTAAAAATCCTTAGTCTTAGGCTATTAATACACAAAACAGATACAGTACATTGACACTAAACATGCAAAGATTCACTCATACGGTCTATTTCAGTCCGTTTTATCCCACCACCAAAGTTCAACAATGCATCAGCAGCTATGTTTTTTCATCTTGCCACAGGTATAACTTTCAAATACGAGATATTGATCAGATGAGCAAAGGAGTTGCAAATAGAGTTTAATTTAGATAAATGTGAGGTGATGCATTTTGGAATGGCAAATCAGGGGATGAAAAGATGCTGGGGACTGTTGCGAAACAAAGAGATCTCTGAATGCAGGTTCATAGTTCCTTGAAAGTGAAGTTGCAGGGAGACAGGATAGTGAAAAAGGTGTTTGGTGCGTTTGCCATTATTGGTCAGTGCATTGAGTATAGGAGTTGGGGGGGGTCATGTTTTGAATGCGCAGAACATTGGTTTGGACATTTTTGGAATACTGCATTGAGTTCTGGTTTCCGTGCAAAAGAATGGCTGATGTGAAGCTTGAAAGGTTTCAGAAAGATTTACAAGGAATTTGCTAGGGTTGGAAGGTTTGAGCCACAGGGCGAGGCTGAATAAGCAGGGGCTACTTTGCCTGGAGTGGCAGAGGCTGACGGGTGACCATATAGGGGTTTATGAAATCATGAGGGGATGGATAGGACAAACAGACAAAGTCTTTTCCCTGGGGTGGAGGGTGTCCAGAACTAGAGGGCATAGGTTCAAGGTGAGAGGGGAAAGATAAGGGACAACTTTTTCATGAATGAGCTGCCAGAGGAAGTCCAACCATTTCTCCAACAATTTTAAGGGCTGATGATTGTCTCAGACACATTACTGACAAGATAAATGTTGAAATGTTGTAACACTAACACCAAGCTCAAGATTTCCTTTTCAATCGTAGAATATTTCTGTTGATGATCATTCAGATTTCTGGAAGAAAATCCAGAATAGGTCTTTGTAACTTCTCATTGTCTTCTTGTAGGAATACAACACCAACATTCACATCACTCACACTGATAGCCATCTTGAATGGCTTTGTGTCACAAGGTGTGGCTCACACTGAGGTCATGGTTAATACAGCTTTCAAGCTCTCTAAATGCCTTCTGACAGTCTTCTGTACAGTGAGATTTTCTGCACTTCTTCAATATGTCAGTCAGTGGAGCAACCACACTACTAAGATTTGGTACAAACTTTCGATCAAAACCAGGAAACATGTACTGTTCATCGATAGGATGGGAAACTCTCCAATAACCTGTGTTTTCCCATCCCACAGGGCCATCTGTCCATGTCGTAAAACATGACCCAGGAAGGTGTCTTGGATTTTTGTGAATTTATTCTCAGCCAAGTTTATCACTAAGCCCACCTTCCAAGTTGATCAAAAAATTCTGACAGATGCTGCATATGTGAATAAAAGTCACCAGGTCGTTGATGCACACCACACAAATGAGTAATCTTGAAATAACTTTATTGGTCAGCTATTAATATGTGGCTGGTGCATTTTTCATACCAAATGGCTTGACTTTAAATTGGTACAGTCCTTTCGGTGTCACAAAAGCCAAAGCTAGGCAACTTGGAAATAAATAGTCATGTATTGAAAAGAATCTGCATTACAGAAGAGGAGGTGCTGGAGGTCTTAATACATATAAATCCCCAGGACCTGATCAAGTGCATCTGAGGATGTTTTAGGAAATCGAGGGAAGAAATTGGCAGGCTCCTATCAGTGATATTTATATCATCGACTGTCAAGAGTGAGGTGCCAGGAGACTGGAGATCAGTAACATTGAGCCATTATTTCAGAAATGCTGCAAAGAAAAGCCAGGGAACTGCAGATGGGTGAGCCTCATGTCAATGGTGGGTAATGTGATGATGCTGTCACTTTAAAAATGTGATTTTGTTCTGATTTTTTAAAACAGCGATTGTAAAGGCTAAGGTGCCAAACTGACTACTGGAGACAGCCCAAGTAAACAATTTAGGAGGCCATGAGGATTTTTTTTCAAAGTTGTAACAATGGAAGGGGAGGGGCCAGCTCTCACAGACCAGGCTTTCTAGTTTTTGTTAGCTGCAGCAGTCAGAAGCTGCTTGGGGTCCCAGAAGAGATGGAAGCTTCAGGAAAAATGATTCACAGCTGCTACTTTCTCTGAATTTTCTCTTGATATTGTTTCCTCCTGGATTGGAGAACTGCATGCAAGAATCTGTGTTTGAATTCACCTTTCTCCCAACATGTGTGTTTATGTGATGTTACAAAATTGAAACAGATAATCCGTAATCGGTACTATTTCTATTAGAGTCAAAGAGATGTACAGCACGAAAACAGACCCTTTGGTCCAACTCGTCCTTGCTGACCAAATATCCTAAATTAATCTAGTCCCATTTGTCAGCAGTTGGTCCATATCCTCCTAAAACCTTCCTGTTCATGTTCTCATCCAGATGCCTTTTAAATGTTGCAGATGTACCAGCCTCCACCACTTCCTCTGGCAGCTCATTCTAGCCACACACCATCAGTATTTGTAAAGTTTTCCAGCAGTTAAGTTATTCTAAATTCCTGTTTCTTTTGTTTGTATTTTAACTATCATGGTGAAATAAATGGTGTTTTGCTTAATCTCTATTAGTCTGGCCACTGCCTCACATCTGGAACACACACTTCACAGCTACATTTAAAATAAGAAAAAGTTAGGGTCTAGACTACTTTTCTAAAATATTTTGAGGGGGTCTGGTCTGGTCCATAAAAGTAAGTTGTTGGGAGAGGATTCTAAGAGACAGGATCGATATGTATTTGGAAAGCCATTGTGTGTGGGAAATCATGTCTCACAAACATGGTTGAGTTTGCTGACCAGGTGACCGAGGAGATAGACGAAGGCAGATTGGTAAACAAGGGCTTTAGCAAGGCCTTTGACAAGGTTTCACATAATAGACTTATTCATAAGGGACCATATGGGATCCACAGAGAGCTACATAATTGGATATACAACTGACTAGACAGTAGATGTTTGTTGTTCAGAGGCCTGTGACCAGTGGTGTGCAGCAATGATCAGTGCTGGGTCCTCTGTTGTCATTTATACAAACAATTTGGATGGGAATATTGGAGGCACAATTTGCAAGTTTGAAGGTGACACTAAAAGTGGTGGTATAGTGGACATTGAAGAAGGTTATCTCAGGGTACAATGGGATCTTGATGATCTGGGTCAGTGGGCTTCAGAATGGCAGACAGAGTTTATTACAGATAAGTCCGAGGTGTTTCACTTTGGTCAGACAAACCAGGACAGAACTTGCACAGTTAATGATAGGGCCCCAGTGAGTGTTGTTGAACAGAGAGAGACCAAGGGGTGCAGGTACATTATTCCTTTAAAGTAGTGTCACAAGTAGACAGGGTGGTCAATAAGGCTATTCAGCACATTTGCCTTCATCGGTCAAAGCACTAAGATACAGGCGTTTGGTCATTATGTTGCAACTGTACAAGATAGTTGTAAGGCTACATTTGGACTACTCGGGTTGCCCTGCTATCAGAAGCATGTTAGTAATTGGAAGGAGTGCAGAAAAGATTTACAAAGATATTATTGAGATTGGAGGGTTTGAGTGATTAGAAGAGGATGGAGAGGCTGGGACTTTTTGGTTGGGGAGCAGGAGGCTGGGGCTGACATTATAGAGGTTTATAAAATCATGAGGGGTGTAGATACGTTGAACAGCCAAGGACTTTTTCCCAGGGTAGGTGTGTCCAAAACAAGAAGGCACAGGTTTAACCTGAGAGGGATCTGAGGAGCAACCTTTTCACACAGAGGGTGGTGCATATCTGCAGCAATCTGCCAGAGGAAGTGGCAGAGCTGGGTACTATTACAAAACATTTAATGGATACTTAGACAGGTACAAATCCAAGCAAATGGGAAAAGTTCTGTTGAAGAAATCTGGTCAATTTGGATGAGTTTGGCCAAAGGACCTGTTTCTTTGAGGTATGACTCTATGACTCTTGTTTTGTTCAGGATGAAAGCGTGACTGACAAACAGATCAAGATAATCTTTCCTGAACAAGCTATGCCTGCAAGACTTCAGAGTCAACCATCCATGATTGGTACTTGATCACACATGCTAGAACATCAGATCAAGACAGTGTGGAGCATCCTGTGCTTTTTCCTTTTGCTTCAAAAATAAGCCTTTCATCAAGGTGTTTCTTTTTCTGCCAGAAAACCTTTTTCTGCAGATAATTCTTTTCCTCCCTGTGTTTCATGAAGAATGTATGTGAGTGTGCATGGACATATTGATGGATATGTTTTGGGCATATTAAAGGGGCTAATTATTTATTCTGATATTTACTGACCATGTATGTTGACCAGTTTTTTTAGTTCATTGAACAAGTTTTGTTTCGATTATGAAACAATAGATACTGGGATAGTGGTCAAAAGCCTGGTCAGAGATAGGATTTGAGGATTCTTAAAGGAAGGCTGAACTGTTGAAGGACAGGAGAGGTTTATGAAGTCTAACTTGAAATGATGCTTTTGTTGGAATATTACGAACATGAATGAAAGTTTCAGGGTCATACGATATTTCCAGTGTACCCTGCTCACTCCAAGCTGTTCTGTTTGGGAAATTGGCCAATAGAATTCACATGAGACCCTACTGGCAGAAGAGGTGAGGTTTGATCTCTCAAATCCTTCTTCAAGTCTATTAATATTCACTTTAGTTCAAAGATACCTTCAGTTTGCAGTCTGAGTTGATACAAACAAAATGTGGAAAGGTCAAGCCAAACTCGTTTAACATTGCTTACGGTTTCAAATAATTGAAAAGGCAAGTGTGTCATGATCACTGTTGATAATAATACAGGACAAGTCAGATCCCAGTGTGAAACCTGGATTAATAAATCATAAGTTTAATTTTATAAGCAAAGGTATATTAAGAAGACTGTTTCGAGGGATTGTAACACTATCAGCAAAACAAAGCTTCAACCTGTTTCCATGCAACATTTGGCATTGATACTGAAACCCAGAGAAATATCACCCCTATCTCAACTCTTTAAATTCTTACTTAAATGATACTTTTCAGATCTCCATCTGGGTCAGCTGAAACAGTTTTATGACTTCTTTCCAATTCAGTTGACCTGAATTTCATTTCACTTCTGATAATCCTCCATTTAGTTCAAACTTCTAAACAAACTCTTGTAGCTTGAAGACTTCACAAACTAAAACCCGAGTGCTCGAGTGCTAATTATTGTCCTGAAATGTGCTCCTGATTCTTCAGACTGAAGTCAAAACAAAACTAGTGGTCACAGTCTGTTTTCTGTCACAAACTCAACAGTCTTAACATATGAACTGTTAATATGATTCTCACTGTTAAGTGATCCTGCAATGGACTTATCTGAATTAATGCTTTTTTGGAAATGATGTTCTTTGGTCACTGTTCCAAATGACTTTCTGATCTTTTCGAAAGTTACTTTGACAGAACTGAAATCAGAATTCATCATTTTAAAAATCCAAAAATCGTGATAATGCCTGATGCACCTTTGGCACAAGGGCCTTGAGAGATTCACTGCTTGAATTGTTCACATGTTAGACACACAAAAAGCAGGGCAAACGTTCAAAGGAAACAAGTTGAAACAACAGTGAATTGCAACAATAAAAACACCTGAAGCCAGCCACTTTAGAAGAAATGGCTCAGATAACTAACCTCTCTGAGCATTGAATATCTCATAGAACTTTAAGTGTTTATAAACTGCCAAAATGATTTTTCTTTTAAAAAGCTGCAATAAAAATGTAATAAACAAGCAGGGAAGGGCAAACAGTCATTCCCTTGCTGAAATTATTGATAGGTTTCAGACAGTCAACAAACGAGTAACTTAATCCTGTTCAGACAGTGGTTTGTTCAGGCAAATTTTCCAATGACTGAGAAACTTGTAACAAAGTTGACAAGAGTTAAAATGTAAAAGATGACTGGGGTTAAGTTGGTTCAATCTATTTCAAGAGTTATCAGCAACAGACATTCATGGAGTGAATTCCCACTGTCTTGAAACCTTTCTGATTTAAGAAAAACAAAAGTGAAGTGAAACTGAGTGAGTCAGTAATGAAGAACAGTAATGACACAAGATCAGTTAATATCTTCTACTTGGTAAAACTTTTGTTTTATTATTGAACAACCTTCAATGGGAATGCAAAGTGTGAGAGCACTGAGTTGCTAAGTGTTACCTCAGATTGTAAAAATAAGAGAACTGGCTTTAATTAATATAATTTATCAAGTGAGAGGTCGACTATCCAAAGGATTCAGTTTCTTTTGCTTCAATTAAAATACCTTATTGGTCAGGTGAGTGTGTGGATTGTGACGAAAAGGTTGAGTTGTGAAACTCAACCAGTTGAGTCCAGCTGAATGCCATGTTGCTGCTCTCAAACATTCTTCATGAGACAACAAAACAACTTCAACAGCATACGATAATACTGCATTTCAAAAGGAAATACTTTCATTCATATTATACTTTTCAGAAACATTCAAGTGCTTCACAGTCAATGCAGTCCATTTTGAAAAAATGCAGTTACTTTTGTAGTATCAGAAAAAGTACAGCCAATTTGCACAGAGAGAGCTCCCAGAAATGTCACCTGGTCAGAGAGCAAGTGCCATAGAGAGAGAAATTCATGCACAGCTAACATCTTACTCTCAGAGAAATCATAAGACTCTCTATCAAAGGTACCTTTTCATGTGAAACACACTCGCAGTTAAAAGAAAGAAGACAACTCAGGAAAATGCTCAGCTGGAAGAGTGAAGACACAGAACAAGACAGCGGCTGTATGGTTTTGAAATTAAGCTGATGCAATTTTAATAAGTGCCTTATTGATACAGCATATTGCTGTAGAGTTGGAAGCAGATAGTAAGCAGTTAAGAGAAAGGGGGCTCAGAGTTGTGAATAGTTTTTGTTTAATGTTCACTTTTAGAATCAGAAAATAAATTGATGTTATTTTCTTTAAATGGTGGAATTTGGGAGTTCTCTGTCACTCATATTTTAACAGATTACGAGGCAAGGTGAGCTTTTCTGGGTGTTTAGTTTAATTAATAGAAGAGGTTTGCCTCTGTGTCATAACACTTCATAACATGCTTCTGTGTTACAGACCGAGAGTTAAATATTGGCCAGGACTCTGGGAATAACTCATCTGCGTTTTTACATGTACTAAGGCAGGCAGGTGGAACCCCGATTTCACACTGCCTCTCAAAGACTGCATCTCCAACAGGGCAGTGCTCCCTCAGTACTGCAATGAACATTCAGTTCTAAATTTCTGCGCTTACCAACTTCATGAAGCTGGAGCTGTGCTAAAGACTGAACGTGGCTAATTTTGCATGATAGAAGTAGGCTATTCAGCCTATCCAAGAAAATGTTTAAACAAAGAAAATACGACACAATGTGATTGACAAAACAAACAACTGTCTTCTCTCTTCACTGGCAATGACAGAAAAATTCTGTATTTTTCTGCATTGCCATTTCCACACATGATCTGATGATTTAACAATCATTTGTGGGTGTGGACATCACGAGCTTTGTGCTTTTGAATTCCCTTCTTGCAGGTAGTGGTTTTTTCCATACATTTGCTGTCTTTGTCTTTCCAGATGGTCATGATGATGGGTCTGGAAGGTACTGTCTGAGAATCTGAGTTGAATTTCTGGAGTGTCGCTTGGAACAGTACACACTGCTTCTACTGAGCATTAGTAGTGGAGCAAGTGAATGTTTGGTGATGCAGTGCCAACCAAGTGGAATGTTTTGTCCCAGATGGTGCTAAACTTCTTGAGTTTTGTTGGAGCAACTGGGAAGTATTCCATCACCTTCCTGAACTGCATCTTGTAGGTGGTGCACAGGATTCCTCCAGTGCAGGAGCGTAGTTTTTCACTGCAGGTTTCAGAGCCTTTGATGTACTTTTGCAGCTACAGTACTTAGATAGCAAGCCCAGTTCAGTCTCCCCCAGGATGTTCATGGTGGGGGGCATTCAGTCATGGTAATGCTATTAAATGGAAATGGCTTGAGTCTGTCTTGGTGAAAAAGGTCATTGTCTGGCACTTATTTGTTATAAATGTCAGCCCAAACCTGGATGTTATTTGGGTCTTGCTGCATTTGAAAATAAATTGCTTCAGTATCTGAGGAGCCATGAATGGAACACTGGTGAACATCCCAATTCAGACCTTATGGTAGAGGGATCGTCATTGAGGAAGCAGCTGAAGATGGTTGGGCCTTGGATAATACCCCAAAGAATTCCTGCAGGGATGCCCTGTAGCAGAGGTGACTGAATTCGAATGACCACAACCATGATCCTTTGTGTTTCTAACCAGCAGCATTGCCTTGTTTTTTGCTCGGGTTCCTTGATTCTATAGTGTTTTAAGTGCAACCTTGATGTCAAGGACAGTCACTCTCACTAAACCTCTGGAATTCAGCTCATTTTTCCAAGTTTGAAACACAAAGTGAATCTTGTGGAACCCAAACTAAGCATCAATGAGCAGGTTATGGCTTAGCAAGTGCTCCTTGGTAACACCTTTCAATCACTTTACTGATGATCGAGGGTAGACTGATGGCATGATGATTGACTACTTCGGATTTGTATGACTTTTTGTGGACGGGACATAGCTGGGCAATTTTCCATTTTCCTCGGGAGATACCAATGTTGTCGCAATATTGGAACGGTTTGTCTTGGGGCGCAGCAGGTTCTCGAGTACAAGCTTTTAGTACTGTTGCAGGGCCTATCGTCTTTGGAGAATCCAGTGCTTCCAGTCATTTCTTGATATCACATGAAGGGGATCAAATGCAGAATTTTCTCAGGAGATGCAAGGTTTGCGAAGGTTTGTAGGTCAGGTTGAGATTTAGGGTGTAGATTTGCTCGCTGAGCTGTAGGTTTGATATCCAGACGTTTTGCTACCTGGCTAGGTAACATCATCAGTGGCGACCTCCAAGTGAAGCGAAGCTGTTGTCTCCTGCTTTCTATTTATATCTTTCTCCTGGATGGGGTTCCTGGGGACATCACCACAAACCCCAAGAACCCCATTCAGGAGAAAGATATAAATAGAAAGCAGGAGACAACAGCTTCGCTTCACTTCGAGGTCGCCACTGATGATGTGACCGAGCCAGGTAACGAAACGTCTGGATATCAAACCTACAGCTCAGCGAGAAAACCTACACCCTATTTCTCAGGAGAGTTATTTCTCTTGTTACGAGATGACTCAAAAATCAAATAAATAATTTCAACCTGTACAGTGATTTGCGAGAATTGCCTTTTGACACTTTGCATCGATCATAGCCTCCTCCCAGCTTTGATTTGGAAGAGCCAGTGTTGGACTGGGGTGTACAAAGTTAAAAACCACACAACAACAGATTACAGTCCAACAGGTTTATTTGGAAGCACTAGCTTTCGGAGCGCTGCTCCTTCATCGCCTGATCAACCACCTGATTTTTAACTTTGTCCTCCCAGCTTGTCTTATTTGACTGCTACAACTTTGCACACAACTGTGGATTTTTGACCAAATTTCCAAGGATGTTGCATCAGTGGAACCAAATTGACTTAGAGAAAATTCCCAGTCATGATTCCACTTATCAGTTAATGGATAACTGTGACCGAATTAACCATTGGGCATTGCAAATTGGTGTGTGTTCTTGGCAGTGTAAAGTCAATCGTTGTCAAATCTATTGATTAGCCAATTCCTTAGTCGGATTAACTCGTCTAATTCTTTGAAATATAATTTAAGAAGACCTTATCAACTACTTTAATCCCTGAGAGAGAGTGATGCTTTCAAGCTTTCAAGAATCTCAATGCCTGTCTGAATGATTTAGGCTCTGACCTTAATAAATGCATAAGGGATTTTCCTAATTTTTTTTGGATGGGTGTACTGGCCAGGCTAAAATTGCCTGTAGAGTCTAGGGATGTGCAGGTGAGGTGGATTAGCCATGGTAAATGCGGGGTTACATCGAACGTAGAACATTAAACTAATGTGGCAGGGGACTGGGAACCAGAAGAGAAAACAAGTAGGCAGTGAGGTGGAGACTGTAGACTGTAAGAATTATGAAGATAACATTAATAAAGGGAAGAATAGGCAGAGAGCAGGTGAGCGCAAAAGAACTGGTGGCCTGAATGCATCTACTTTAATGCAAGGAGTATAGAGTATAAGGCAGATGTACTTAGGGCTTGGATTGGTGCCTGGGAGTATGACATTATTGCCGTCACAGAGACTTGGTTGAAGGAAGGGGATGATGATTGGCAACTAAATGTTCCAGGATATAGACGCTTCAGACAGGACAGTGAGGGAAGTAAAAGTGGGGGTGGAGTTGCATTGCTGGTCAGGGACGATATCATGGCTGTGCTAAAGGAGGACACTGTGGCAGTCTTGGGTGGTGAGGCATTATGGGTGGAGATGAGAAATAAGAAAGGTGCAGTTACATTGTTGGGACTGTATTACAGACCTCCCAACAGTGAGAGTGACGTAGAAGAACAAATAGGTAAACAGATTATGAATAGGTATAGAGGCAATAGGGGAGTGGTGATGGGAGATTTTCATTTTCCCAACATTGACTGGGATACACTTAGCGTCAGAGGTCTAGTTGGGGTAGAATGTGTACGAAGCGTCCAGGAGAGTTTTCTAGAGCAGTATGTCAATAGTCTTACAAGGGAAGGAGCCATATTGGACCTGGTACTGGGGAATGAGCCAGGACAAGTGGTAGAAGTTGTGGTGGGGGATTTCTTTGGGAACAGTGACCACAAAT
This sequence comes from Chiloscyllium punctatum, assembly GCF_047496795.1. Taxonomy (NCBI): domain Eukaryota; kingdom Metazoa; phylum Chordata; class Chondrichthyes; order Orectolobiformes; family Hemiscylliidae; genus Chiloscyllium; species Chiloscyllium punctatum. The sequence continues at coordinate 7,277,805 of NC_092773.1, forward strand.
CTGTAAGTTTTAGAATACTCGTAGATAAAGAAGAGAGTGGTCCTTCGGGAAGAGTACTAAACTGGGCCAAAGCCAATTATATCAAAATTAGGCAGGAGCTGGGAAATGTGGATTGGACACAGCTATTTGAAGGGAAGTTCACATTTGAGATGTGGGAGGCTTTCAAAGATACGTTAACGGAAGTGCAGGATAGGCATGTCCCATTGAAGGCAAAGGATAGGAAGGGCAAGATTTGTGAACTGTGGATGACAGCAGAAAATGTACGACTAGCCAAGAGGAAAAGGCAGCTAAGAACAGTATGGGCCCTGGAGGAATATCGGAAGAGTAGGACAAGTCTTCAACAAGGAATCAAGCGGACGGAAAGGGGTCATGAAATAGCTTTAGCAAGCAGAATTAAGGAGAATTCCAAAACATTTTATCCTTACGTAAGAAGCAAGCTAGAGAAAGGATTAGTCCACTAAAAGAAAATGAAGGAAGGCTGTGTGCCGAACCTGAGAGAATGGGTGAGATTCTGAATGATTACTTTGCATTAGTGTTCACTGAGGAGAGGAACATGATGAACCTTGAGATTAGAGATAGAAGTTTGATTAGTCTGGATCACGTTGGCATAAGGAGGGAAGATGTGTTGGGTATGCTAGAGGTTATTAAGGTAGACAAATTCCCAGGACCGGATGGGATCCATCCCAGGTTGCTGAGGGAGGCGAGAGAGGAAATAGCCGGGGCCCTGACAGCTTTCTTTGTGGCATCCTTAAATACAGGTGATGTGCCAGAGGACTGGAGGGTAGCTTATGGTGTGCCCCTGTACAAGAAGGGTAGTAGGGATATTCCGGGTAACTTTAGACCAGTGGGCCTGATGTCAGTGGTGGGGAAGTTGCTGGAGAGGGTACTAAGAGATAGGGTCTATTTATATTTAGAAAAGAATGAGCTTATCAGTGATAGGCAACATGGTTTTGTGCAGGGGAGATTGTGCCTTACCAACTTAGTAGAGTTCTTTGAGGAAGTGACCAAGTTGTTAGATGAAGGAAGGACTGTTGATGTCATGTACATGGACTTTAGTAAGGTGTTGTAGACTAATGGAGAAAGTGAAGTCACATGGTGTGCAGGGTGTTCTAGCTAAGTGGATAAAGAACTGGTTGAGCAATAGGAGACATGGAATAGTAGTTGAAGGGAGTTTCTTGAAATGGAGAAAGGTGACCAGTGGTGTTCCACAAAGGTCAGTGTTGGGGGCCACTGTTGCTTGTAATATACATTAATGATCTAGAAGAGGGCACTGTTGGTATGATCAGTAAGTTTGCAGATGACAAAGATTAGTGGAGTAGCAGAAAGCATAAGTCACTGTCAGAGAATACACGAGGATATAGATAGACTGGAGAGTTGGGCAGTAAAGTGGCAGATGGCTTTCAATCTAGACAAATGTGAGGTGATGCATTTAGGCGAGTCTAATTCTAGAGTGAATTATACAATGAACGAAGAGCCTTGGGAAAAGTTGAAGGGGTGAGAGATCTGGGAGTGCAGGTCCATTGTACTCTGAAGGTTGCTGCACAGGTGGATAGAGTGGTCAAGAAGGCATATAGTATGCTTGCCTTCATTGGAACTGGTATTGAGTATAAGAGCTGGAAAGTCATGTTAAAATTGTACAAGACATTGGCTCGTCTGCATTTAGAATATTGTGTAAGTTCTGGTCACCACATTACCAAAAGGATGTGGACGCTTTGGAGAGGGTGCAGAGAAGGTTTTACGAGGAGGTATGGAAGGTGCTAGCTATGAAGAGAGGTTGAGTAGGTTAGGTTTATTTTCACTGGAAAAAAGAAGATTGAGGGGGGACCTGATTGAGGTTTACAAAATCATGAAGGGTATAGACAGGGTGGATAGAGGCGAGCTTTTTCCCAGGGTGGAGGATTCAATAACCAGAGGTCATGCTTTCAAGGTGAGAGGTGAAAAGTTTAAGGGGGGATACACACGGCAAGTACTTCACACAGAGGGTGGTGGGCTTTTGGAACGCATTGCCAGCAGAGGTGGTAGAGGCAGGCATGGGAGATTCATTTAAGATGCGTCTGGACAGATGCATGAGTAGGTGGGGAGCAGAGGGATACAGATGCTTAGGAATTGACCGACAGGTTTAGACAGTAGATTTGGATCGGCTCAGGCTTGAAGGGCCAAAGGGCCTGTTCCTGGGCTGTAGTCAGTCCACAGGTGGACTGACCTATGGAACCAATCTGAGGCCCAACTAACCTACACTATTCCATTATTGCCCATATGCCTATCCAATGACCATTTAAATGCCCGTAAAGTTGGCGAGTACACCACTGTTGCAGGCAGTGTGTTCCATTCCCCTAATACTCTGAATAAAGAAACTACTTCTGACATCTGTCCTAAATCTATCACCCTTCATTTTAAAGCTCTGTCCCTTTGTGCTCACCATCACTATCCAAGGAAAAAGGCTGTCACTGTCCAACCTATCTAACCCTCTGATTATCTTATATGTCTCAATTAAGTCACCTCTCAACTGTCTTCTCTTGAATGAAAACAGCCTCAAGTCCCTCAGCCTTTCCTCATAAGACCCTCCCTCCATACCAGGCAACATCCTAGTCAATCTTCTCTGAACCCTTTCCAAAGCTTCCCTTGCCACATCCTTCCTATAATGCGGTGACAGAACTATATGCAATACTCCAAATGTGGCCATACCAGAGTTTTGTACAGATGCAGCACGATCTCATAGTTCTGAAACTCAATCCCTCTACCAATAAAAGCTAACACACTGTTTGCCTTCTTTACAACCCAATTGAGCTGGGTGGCAACTTTCAAGGATCTAGGTACTTGGACACCGAGATCTCTCTGCTCATCTACACTGCCAAGAATCTTACCATTAGCCCAGTACTCTGCATTCCTGTTACTCCTTCCAAAGTGAATCACCTCACACTTTTCTGTATTAAACTCCATTTGCCACTTCCCAGCCCAGCTCTTCACCACTATCCACAACTTTACCGATCTTAGTGTCATCTGCAAATTTACTAACCCAACCTTCTTTGTCCTCATCCAAGGCATTTATAATAATGACAAAGAACAGTGGACCCAAAACAGACACTTGCGGTACCACACTAGTAACTAAATTCTAGGATGAATATTTCCCATCAACCACTACCCTCTGTCTCCTTTCAGCTCACCAATTTCTGATCCAATTCATAGGGTTTGATAATGGGTTTATGGGGATGCAAGTAGGGCACGAGAGTCTGGGGGATGCTCTTGAAGGGTCGGTGTAGACTTGATGGACCAAATGGCCTTTATCTTTACTGTAGGGACGCTATGATTTTTGCAAATAATGTAGCAGCCAGAGCAAGCCATTCCAAAATTTGTTGCAGCAACTCAACCAGGTACCTTCACCAGCATCCCCTAAACCCATGACCCCCATCTCCCATAAAGTCAAGGGCAGCAGATGCAAGTTCCCCTCAAAGCTACATATCATACTGACTTGGAAACATAATCCCTTCCTTCAGTGTCATCAATGATTAAGTGCTGATGTGTAACTCTCGAATCCAGTGAAGCCCAGTGTCTAAGGAAGAGACATGGCATGCATATTCATTGAGGCAGTCCATGGTGGAGCAGTTTGTAAGGAAATTTCAAAGCTCGGTCTTTGAAAATGAAGAGGTGGAATGTCTCTTAAAGAAGAAGAGTTTTAATAAGATTTGATGACCCCCAATGTTGCTCATGTCTGAAATATTGTTGAAAAATTTGTGAATTTTGTCTTGACTACACTTGCAATTTTCTATATTTCATGAGACAGAACAGAGGAACGACGTTGTGCCAAACATGATGCCAAATTAAACTCCTCCCTTCTGCCTGCCCATTTCATGCATATTCATGTGATTATTTAAAAGTCTCTGAAAGACCTCTAACGTATCGATCTCCACCACCACCCATGGCAGCACATTCCACATTCTTATCACTCTCTGTGTAAAAAAACTTGCCCCTCACATCTGCTTTGAACTTTCGCCCTCTCACCTTAAATGCATGTCCTCTAGTTTCAGACATTTCAATTCTTGAAAAAAAGATTCTGTCAACTCATAATTTTATCGATTTCTATCGAGTCTCCCCTCAGCCTCTGCTGCTCCAGAGAAAACAACCCAAACTTGTCTAGTTTCTCCTTATCGTTCATTCCCTCTAATCCAGGCTGCATCCTGCTAAACCTCTTCTGCATTCTTTTCAAAGACTCCACATCCTTCCTGCAATGTGGCGACAAGAATTGAACATACAGCTGCAACATGACATCCTGACTCGAGTACTCAATTCCCTGATCAACAAAGGCAAGTATGCCAAACGTCTTCTTTATCACCCCACCTACTTGTATGGCTATTTTCAGGGAGCTACTTAACTACTTGAGAAACTTTTACGCTGTCCATATTTGGCCCATACTAGTTCTGGATGTTTGAACTTAAGTTGTGTGTTTGCAATATATCGACTATGTATATAGTCAATTATCCCACTGTTCTAACTTTGTAAAGTAGGGTTCATTTTGTTTATTTTGTCTGCCACAAAGTCTCAGAAGGATGGTGGCAAAGTGACTCAGCAGCTGACAGCAATGGGGTCTGATATCAAGACTGTTCAGCTTTCTCTTTTCAGTGCTTGTAGCTGTATCATGAATGAGACAATATAGTGTTCAACACAAATCCTCCTAGTCAACTGGAAAATTGACACTTTCTACTCAGAGATTTTCCAGCCTTCATTGAACATCAACTTGCATTTCTATGGCATCTTTAATATCGAAAACATCCCATCAAGCTTCACAGGGGTAATTATCACAGAGTCATTAGGGGAGATATTGGACATGTGATCAAAAGCAAGTGAAGAGGGAGATTTTTAAGATAGTTTTCTGCTAAAATGAGAATAGTTTTTGGAAGGAATTCTTGAGGTGACACCCCAGGCAAATGAAGACACAGCTGCCAATACTGCAGAAATTAAAATTTGTGATGCATAAAATTCAGGGTTCAGGGACACTGGAAAATGTGGGACTGCAAGAGGTTACTGAGATCGGGAGGGGTAAGACCATGGAAGAATGTGAAAGAAAGCCTGACAAATTAAAATGAGGTGTTGTCTTTTTGCAGCCAATGCAGGTCAGTGTACATGGAAACCTTGGCTTTCATGTGACTCAGGAGGTTTTCTCACACAGCCTGTTGAGAGCAGATGACAGCGCAGTACTTTGATGCAGATGCCAAAACTACCTGAATTAGATTTGTGGTAGATCATCAAAGTTTGCCTTTTAAAATACTATGCATGAGAATTTTGATGAAACAACATGGCCTCATGAACTCGTTTTAGGAAAAACACAATATAGACCACATACTCCCTGTCAATGTTAGTGAAGGTCAGAGTCATGAAAACATTGAAACAAGGAACAGGCGTAAGTCATTCAGTAAGATCATAGCTGACCCTCCATCCCAATGTCATATTCTCATTTCCTCTCCATACCACTTGGTGCCATTTAACATACAAAAAAAATTATCCATTGCTTTCTTGAATGCACTCAGTGACCCAGCCTCCACAGCACTCTGTGGAGTGAACTACATAGATTGACTGCCCTCTGAATGAAGAAAAATTCCTCTGCTCAGTCTGATCTGCATACTGAGCCTTATCTGGACTCCTTAACCAGGAAAGCATCCTCCCTGCATCTCAACCGTTATCATTTTAGACATTTCAATCAGATCCTCTCTCATTCTTACAAACTGTGGCGAACACAAGCCCAGTCGAACCAATCTGTCCTGATACAACAGTCCTGCCATTCCTGTTCTCAGTCTTGTGAAGCTTCTCTGCACACCCCTTGGGCAAATCTCAGTTTTCTCATGATTGATGAAATGCGAAGTTCAAAAAACTTCCTTGAGAGAAGGAACTGCATCCTAACGTTGCAAAAGTATGCCTGGTACCTGAAACAGGGTTGCTGGACCTTCCACCTGTTGTAGCTGTAAATTAAGGTCTTTATCTGTTCAGGAGAGATGGGTGAACATTTATTTATGGTATCAAGTCAAGATTTTTGGGGTAAAGATTTCTCTTTTCACAAACTACAAACATTTGGACATTGTTAATTGAGTTTCTTGTGAACATGCTACTGTAGTTTGAATTGCTCACCCTTGTGCGCTCTCACTCAAAGGTAAAAGCAAACTTAAAAATCACATGATACCAGGTTATAGTCCAATAGGTTTATTTGGAAGTACATGCTTTCGGAGCACTGCTCCTTCATCAGGTAGCTCAGTCTGACACTAGCTACCGAACGAAGGAGCAGCGCTCCGAAAGCTAATATTTTCAAATAAACCTGTTGGACTATAATTTACTATTATGTTATTTTTAACTTTGTCCACCCCAGCCCAATGCTGGCACCTCCTCATCAAGGTAAAAGCAAGACAGATGGAGGAAATGGGAAGGCAAAAAGGAATGTTTTGAATATGGTTGGGGTTCAGCAGAATGTGCTATGCTTGGACTGTGGCATTGAACTGGACCAACTATTGAACTATACCAACTGTACAATGGGGATGCTTGATGCCAACATTCCATGTTTGAGGTGGAAGGTTTCCAGAACTAACATCCTTTGAGGAATGCAAAGATGAATGCCTCATTGAAAAGGAAACAAACTGATATCAATTTGTGGGAAAAATGTATCATGGAAGCAACAATGCAGTCAGAAACTGATTGTATAAAGTCTGCTGAGAAGCAACAAAAGTGGAAGGAGAGCAGAACTCAAATAAACAAGCATCAGGACTAGCTTACTGAGTTTGTTTTATTAATTTAGGAGATGTGGGTATCGTTGACTGGGTCAGCATTTATTGCTGATCCCCAGTTGTCTTGAGAAGGTGGGATGTCTTCTTCAGTTGCTGTAGTCTCTTTAATGGATATACACCAACAATGCTATTGGGGAGTTCTGGAAGTCTAACCCAATGACAGTGAAAGGACAGTGATGTATTTCCAAGTCATGGTGTTGAATGACTTCCAGGAGGATATGGTGCTGTTCCTTGTATATGCTATCCTTATTCTTCTCGACAGAGGTGGTAGTGGGTTTGGAAGGAGTTGCCGAAGGACCACCAGTGAACATATGACATCTTGTAAATGGTGCATACTGCTGCTGTTGTGTACCAATGTGAAGCGAGTTAGTATTTCAGTCGATGGTATCAACTCACAGGCTGCTCTGCCCTGGATAGAGTTGACCACTTTAGTGTTATTGGAGCTGCACTCATCCAGGCAAGAGGGAAATATCTCATCACACTCTTCTTATAACACAGAGTAAACACCCCTGCTTAATTTAACCCAGTAACCCAGAAAAGATTTATCCCATGCAGTAATCTGTGAAAGTTTGTGAGGCCAAGAACAATCCCAAAGGTCACGATTTAAAATAAAAATTAACAACTTTATTTCTTAAAATATAACAGAGATTAATTAAACTAATTAAATAATTAAAGTCATTAGAGAATAAATAAAGTATAACAGAGAATGATTAACTCACAACTATTTTCCACTCCTTTCTCTCTTTTACTTTCTCTTCTACAATACTAATCTCATAAAACCCCTGATTAAGATTTACCAAATATTCATATTTTGAAACCAGCCGTCAAATCTTTTCTTTGTATCTTCCTGTCTTCTTTTCTTCTTAGGGAATTCTGTTTCACAGGTCATTGATGGATAAAGGTACCTTTAAGTGAGCTATTCTCCGGGCAGACTGTGTGTGTTTGTGGCTTGGCAGTTCTCCCTCAAATGTTAAATTTTCCCCAGTCTTATACCCCAAAGCATCAGATGTGTCATTGGCTTTTAATACTGTCAATATTCCAAAATCAAACTTGATTGGAGTTTGGTACTTTTTCAGGATATAATTTAAACTGATTGGCCAAATTCAATTTTTTTTTGACTCCAGGCAACCAGCTACACTAGCTGCTGACAAAAAGTTTACGTTGCATCTTGTTTAGAATACTTAGTGCTGTCAGGTAGTTCTGTGAGCTTTTAAGTTTCTTAAGGGTACAGTACCCCTGACACCATCATAACACTCTTGATTTCCAGCTTCAAGATAGTGTACTGGGTTTGGGCAGTCAGATGATTTACTTGCTGCAGGAGGACTAGCCTCTGACTTGCTTCTGCAGTCACAGTATTCACATGGCTAAACTAGTTCAGTTTTTCATCAATGGGAACCTCAGATAAAAGAAAAATCACTACAGTTCAAGAGGACCATTAAGCTGCTCAGGTTAACCTAAGAATCTACAAACCTCATGTGAGGGGCAAGGTTGAGAAATAATGATATGTTTGCAGTCACTTTAGCTAGTGTGAGAATTTAATCTGTGCTCTTGGCATCAGGTTACATTGTAAATCAGCTGTCCAGCCAACTGAATGGACAGTAACCTCCAGGACATTAATAGTCCAAGATTCAGCAATAGTAATATCAGTGAATATCAAAGGGCAATAGTTAGTTTCTTCCTTGTTGGGTCATTGCCTGGCACAATGGTAATTGCTACTTGTCAGCCCAAGCCTGAGTATCATCAATGTCTTCCTGAGTATTTGAGCAGACGTGAATGGTGCTAGACATTGTGTCTAATCAGTGAACAGCCCCTTTTGATGGTAGGAAGCTCCCTGATAAAACAGGAGATGAATTACCTGAGGACACAAAGATCATGAAGTCAGTCAGACATTAACTGCATTTTGAGGGACAGTGGACGACAGCAATCAGTACAAAAGAAATTCTTAGAAAATATCAGTGTCCATACTGTGATACTGAATGCAGTCATTAATGCAAGAATAATTTGATATCAATACAAATGCTCATGCAATCGTTAGAAAAACTTATTTTTCGAACCAGTGCTCGTGACAATGCTTTCAACACCAACTTGTTCACATTGTGTAACACAATAATTTAAACTAGTCGAGATCTAAAGAGCTGAAGTTAATTATGCTTTGCGAAATACTTGACATCATCATTTGTGTTGAGGTTCCTCACTTTACATTTATACGTTACACACTGGGCTAACTTTTCACTTATTTCCTATGTTCTTACCTTTTCCCTTCTCGTATTCTAACCTGATGAGATTATGGAGCCTTCAGTCTGGTTACCATTAGCCACTGGACGACCTTTGACAGTGGCAGTCAGTGTTTTGGTCTGATTTTCTGAATTTATGTAACATGAATGTCACTGGCAAAGGAGTTATTGCATTTTCTGCCTCCCTAAGTAACAAGGAAAATGCAGTGGTGAGCCATTTTCTTGAGCTGCTGCAGACGATGTGGTATGTCCACTGTAATGGGAAGAAGAGAGTTCCAGGATTTTGACCCACTGACCGAGAAGGAGTGGTGAAATATTTCCAAGTCAAGATGGTAGGCAGCTTGGACAGGAAGTTGCATATGCTGTCCTTGCCTTTTTGGCCAGAATAGACCATGAGTTTGAAAGATGCTGTCAAGAGAGTCTCGGTGAGTTCTGCATTGCATCTTAAAATCATCCATACTGCTGTCACTGCGCACTAGTAATGGTGCTAAGTGAACATTTAAAGAGTTAGTTTGGATGACAGTAAATTGTCTGCTCACCTTGAATGATATTGAGCCTCTTGAATGCTCTTATAGGTGCGTTCAACAAGATATCCTTCTGTGCAATACTTGGTTATTTGCCCTGATTCTTTGCAACCAGAACTCAGGAGTCAGAGTGCAAAGTGCCCAATGAATGGTTGGTTGAATGTAACAAAGTGGTGTCTATCTTGTTTCAGATCAAAGGAACAGCCAGTCCTTCATAACTTAAACGTCATCATCTCTAAAAACAGAAATTGGCAAAGGAACAAAAATAAGCCGCAACTTCACTTTTTCAATTTGGAAAATGAAAATCTGTATTGATAATGATCTTTCATGGATCTTTAGATTGTAGAAACGCTGTAGAGGATTGGAAAGCTGCTAATGGAACACTTTTACTTCAAAAGGGAAGGAGAAAAAATACAGGGAACTACAGGTCAAATTAGCTCTGACTATAATTGTTATTATTGTCATTGGGAAAAATGTAGCTTCTATTATTAAGGATGCAACAGCAGAGCATCTGGAAATGCATTCAATTAAGCAGAATCAGCATTGAGGGAAGTCATACCTAACAATTTTACAAACATTCTTTGACGAGATAACAGACAGGAAAAATAAAGGAAAAGCAATGTGTATCATACACATTGACTTTTAGAAGACTCTTGATAAGGTACCACATGTGGGCTGTTTAATAAGAGAGAGTCCATGGCATTAGAAGTGGTACATTAGGATGGAGGATTGGCTAATGAATTGAAGACAGAGTGTTGGGATAATGGGGGGACTTTCGGTTGGGAACCCATAATTTGTGGTGTACCTTCAGGATCAGTGCAATTATTTACAGCATTCAATCATGACTTGGATGTGGAAAGCAATTGAACTTTAACCAAGTTTGCAGGTAACACAAAAATACATGAGAAGGCAAGCAGTGAGAATGATGCATTGAGTCTTCAGAGGGATAGAGGCAGGTTAAGTGAGTGAGCATAAACGTGGCAGATAGAATATAATGTGGAGAAATGTGAGGTTATGTATTTTGGCAGAAAGAATCGAAGAGCTGAATGTGATTTAGATAGAAAGAGCCTGGTGAAAGCTGCAGAACAGAGACATACACAGGTCCTCATCAATGAATCACAAAAAGCTAACATCTAAGCTCAGCAGATAACAGGGAAGGCAAAGGGAATGCGTGTCTTTATTTCCAAGGGAACAGAGTCTGAAAGTGAGGAGGTTTTGCTCAAACAGTACAACACTAGTCAAATTACAGCAGGAATACTGTGAACATGTTTGGGCCCCTTATTTATGGAAAGACATACTGGCATTGAGGGCAGATCAAAGAAGGTTCATGAGGCTGATACCAGGTATGGAGATAATGCCTTATGAGGAGAGACTGATGAGATTGCGCCTGTAATTGCTGGACTAGATAAGAATGAGAGGCAACCTTACTGAAACTTACATGATTCATAAGAAGTCTTGACAGAATAGATGCAGAAAGGTTGTTTTTCCTTGAGAGAAATGAGGACTAGAGGGCATACTCTCAGGAGAAAGGGTCACAAATTTAAGCCAGAGTTGAGGAGGAATTTCTTCTCTCAGCAAGTTGCAAATCTGTGAAATTCTTCATTGCACAAGGGCTTTTGATACTGTCACATTAAGTGTATTCAAGGCTGAAATAGACAGATTTTAAATGAGTAATAGAATCAAGGGTTATGGGGAAAAGTCAGGAAAGTAGAATTGAGGATTATCAGATTAGTTATGAACTCAATGAAAAGTGGAAAAGAGTCGATGTACTGAATGACCATTTTTCTGCTGTTACATCTTACGATCTGATGGTCTGAGAGATCATTTCAAGAAAACAAGGTCAGTTTTCTTTTGTCAGCATGATGGATTAAGAAGTCACTCTAGGCATTTTCTTCTATTCGCCCAGTTGAATTACTTTTGCTGACCTGCATGCCTCAAAAAATACAAATGGGATTTGAATTAACTGAAGCAAATAATGAATGAATCATTCGGTTATATACAGGATGATGTACACATACCACTGAATAAGTTCCAATTTGAATGCACTCCGTGAGTTTCATATCATCAGTCAGAAACCTGCGGTGGCTACCTCACATCAGACTTTTGCTGTTTTACACCTTCAACTCTACCAATCTAAGAGTCCACCTTCCTTTCCAACCCCCGTTCTGTGATGAACATCACTATCAAGGTTAAAGGATTAGGTGCAAAAACAATGTAAATCGTCAAGCAGCAACAAAGCTAAGCTTGTATTTCAAAATTGAAATGTTATGAAAACACCATTACATGCAGGTCAATAATCTGCTCTCATTTACACAATTTTATCTTTGTGAAATGATCTTCTGATGAAAGAGTGTTTAATGAAAGTGATGATAAATCCCATGAAATCCTGCTGTTCTCGTTCACTGTGAGCTGATTTTCTTGTGTTAAAACAATTTGACTACGAAGATGAAAGTGCTGGCATCAAAGAATTTTTGATTTCTGTTTCATACTGTTCTCTTAGCTTCAAATGATATTCTTCAAATTAGAATAACTCAAAGACTGATGCAATACCAGAATATAATTGGGAAAATTACTTTCAATGGCCATAAAATGAAAAGTCATTAAAGGAAGAAGATGATTGTCTCTTCTCTGCAGATTCTCATATTGAATTTGTACACATTTTCGTCTCTTGACTGATGTCTCATTTTTGCAGATTTGTGATAAGTCACTACTTATACAGTGGAGGGTAATTTTTGCTATTTACACAAGCTCATCTGTAGGTTATTTATATCTCAAATTCATACAGTTCAGTCATGTCTTTTTTGCCTTTATTGCAGCAGAGATGAAGATGACCTATTGCAAAAGTATAGGGTGTTGAGAATGCACCCCCAAGACTGTGTGTGGATTTGTTACCCTACCTTAAGTTAAGGGAGATAGTTAGAAGGATAGGAGATTCACTCAGCTAATTCCTGGAATGAAGGGGTTTTATTATAAGCCAGGATTGAAGAGATTGAGTTTATACTTAATGGATTTAACAGAATAAGAGGTGATCCGATTGAAACATGTAAGGTTCTGAAGGGGAATGAAAGCAAAATACTGTAGATGCTGGAGATCTGAAACAAAAACAGAAAGTGCTGTGAAAAGTGAGTCGGTCTTGCATCAACTGTGGAGAGAGAAACTAACTGCAAATAAGTCACTGGACTCAAAATGTCAACTTGCTGTTCTCTCCACAAATCTTCGTGTGTCCAGCAAAATTCAGAGTGGTTACATTAACTATACAGTAAATCCTCTATAGCTGTGAAATCACGAATCACAAATTCACCTATCCATGCCAAAAAAAACAAAAATCAATAACCAAAAAAATTCCATATCCAAAATATTTTTAACCATTTTAATGAGCTCCACACTCGTGAATGTCAACTTGTGGCAGTTGTCAGCAATGGAACCCTCAAGGACATGGAAGAATGACTGGACATCCTCACACCCTGCTTCCCGTAAAATCTCCATTCCATTCTTCCATTTTGACGACCTCTGTCATACCATTCATTGTGGACCAGGCCAGAACCCCTTAAAATGTTTCAAGAAGGTAACCTAGACCCTAATTTTTTTTTACTTTAAAAGCAGAACATGAAGTGAAAATTGCAGGTGTGATGCAGCTGGTCAGACAACTCAGCTTCAGGCAAAACAGATTTTATTTAAACACTACAAAATAAAACAGAATTTAGAATAGCAATGTTTGAGAAGATCTGTAGCTCAGGTTGATGATAAGTATGTAAGTCAGCTCGCTGAGCTTGAAGATTTGTTGTCAGATGTTTCATCACCAAACTTGGTAATATCATCAGTGAGAGTCTCTGGAGAAGCGCTGGTGGTATGTCCGGCCTCTCTATTTATAGGTCTTGGTTTCTTAATGTGGGTAATGTCAATTCTGGTTCTTTTTTTTTCCAAGGGAAAGTAATGGGATCTAAATCGATGTGCTTATTGATGGAGTTCTCATTAGAATGCCATTCCTCCAAGAATTCTCATGCGTATCTTTGTCACGCCTGACCTAGGATGTGTATGTTGTCCCAGTCAAAGTGGTGTCCTTTTTTGTCTGTATATATGGAAACTAGTGGTGGCCAGTTGTAAAAATCACGACATCGGACAAACTAGCAGGAAACTTGCCACCAGGATACATGAACACCATCTAGCCACAAGAAGACACAACCTACTATCACTAGTTTCCATTCACACAGACAAAGAAAGACATCACTTTGACTGGGACAACACACACATCCTCAGACAGGCGCAATAAAGACATGCATGAGAATTCTTAGAGGCATGGCATTCTAATGAGAACTCCATCAATAAACACATTGATTTCGATCCCATCCCATCTTCAACCCTATTATCACCTATCGAGCTTTTCTGAAACCAAAAGATTTGATCTGGACAGGTAAATTCTCCACATTTGGATCACAATAAAGTGATAGTGTTGGGAAATAGATGAAACTGCTTAACTAGGTGGAGGTGGATACTGCAGATGCTGGAGATTACTGGCAAGATGAGAATGGTGCTGGAAAAAGCCCTTCACGAAACATTGATTTTCCTCCTCCTTGGACGCTGCCTGACCTGCTGTGCTTTTCCAGCATCACTCCAATCTTGAAACTGCTTAACTGTATGTTTAAAGATCTTTCAAAATGTATTAAAAATCTTTTGCTGTCTTGGCTTGTTTTATTTCATTCACTTTCATGTAATGCACTAATGTTTTATGAGAGTCACAGGGCTATATAGCACAGAAACAGATTCTTTGGTCCAACTTGTCCATGCTGACCAGAAATCCGAAATTTATCTAGTCCCATTTGCCAGCATTTGGCCCATATCCCTCTAAATCCTTCCTATTCATGTACCCATTCAGATGCCCTGTTAATTGCAGCAGCCTCCACCACTTCTCTGGCAGCTTATTCCATACATACACCACCCTCTCCATACAAAAGGTACCCCTTAGGTCCCTTTAAACTTTTTCCCCTCTCACCTTAAACCAATGACCTCTAGTTTTAGACACCTCCACCCTGGGGAAAAGACCTTCACTATTCACCCTATCAAACCCTTCATAATATTATAAACTTCTAAAAAAGCCATCTAATGTCTCTGCAATCTCAGAAAAAACACAATGGGCCAAAGGGTCTCCTTTTGCATGGGAGTGATGCTGGAATGCTGACAAGGGAGGGAAAATACATGATCTCTGCGCTGCAGTGCCCACAGCTGAGCACAGTACCATCAGACTTTTCCATCTGGTAATGAAAGTTGGGGTCTGATGTCAAGACCTTGAATGTTTTGACAATCAAGAAGAAATCAGAACACGTGAAAAAAAAACACCCAGCAGCTAATCAACACCCCCAGATAACACCTCAGCTCGATGTCATTCCCTGCCAATTCTGCTAATAGGCTAAGCAGAAGGAGTGGCTGGTATTCCGCCCAGAATGCTGAAATTGCCCAGCAGAGGATCTTGGTGAAGCAGTGACCCCAGTTGTAAGATTGTATAATGTAGTATTTAAGTAGGCAAGGGTGTAGAGTGCAGGTGAGGATGACTGGGCTGATAATGTGGTGGATCATTAGCTTGTGTTGCGAGACTCACAGTTGAATGAGTTGAATGAGATTGGCATGTAGGCAGAAACAATGAAAGATGAGTGTTGATACCAGTGTAAAGGAAAGGCGAAATTGACACCATACATGATAGATCTCAGAACCTTGGCAGATTTAATTTTGGAGCTTGATTTGAACTCTGTGATGGGTTAAATTTCCATCCGGCATGTCAGAACAATACAAAGCAGAAATCAACAAACTAAACAGAATAAAACAGAACCCATGACTGCTGGAATTCTGAAACTATTTCTGAAGAAATTGCAGGAGAAACTCAGAAGATCATTTTTAAAGAAAATCTGAGGCCTTTGCTTTGTAAATGATCACATTGTTAAATTATAAAAAATGTCCAAGCCAGATTTCATTCTGTAAACCAGTAGTAATATCAACTTGGATGATAACAAAGTCTGAAACGAGGAGGCACAAATTTAAAAGTAGGGGTCTGGCCGATGAGGAACTTCTTCTCTCAGAGGATCATTAATCATTGGAATTCTTTTCCTCAGAGAGACTGAGTCAGATTGATTTTTGATCAATAACAGAGTTTAGGGTTATACAGTCAGGCAGCAAAGTGAAATGAAGGGATTTTCCTTTATTTGTAAATATGAAAAAGCTACGTGCCATCATGCATTAGAGATTTTGGTTGTGTCATTTAGCGCACTCTTACCCTCTCTTGAGAAAGCAGTTTAGATTGGCATTTGGAACTAAACAAGTATACAGTTTGCAGGAAGCTACTTGATGGTCTAAATGAGAAGTGAAAGGAGAGGTGGCAGTTGATGGCTTCCTGTTGAATGCATTTCAACGTTCAACTATTTGATAAATTAAGGTTGCTTTGTTCATAATCAACCCTATAGTTAGATATCCTAACGTTTAATGAGTTTTGTATGCTCAATGTTATACGTTTAACAATAAACAAATCTGCAACAGAGGAAAACTACACAGCAAGATCGAAGGCAACATTTCTTTACGAGTGCAACAGTTTCTTCAGTTCCCTCAAAGTACAATTCAGTGCTTTTCCTACAGAGTTAGCACCTGCAGGTTGCTCTTCCAGATAACGCATTTATTTTAGCCAGAGAAGCTTTTCTCGTATTATTCATGTCAGTTTTTGCTGATCTATAAATAACCTCTCTTTTGAACTCCAGTGTTTATGCTGCAAACATTTTTGCTAACATGGAGAAAATACACAGTGGGATAAAATAACCAGGTTATTGAAGCGAAGTCTGAGTGAAGAGCTGATTTACCACAAGCTGTTCGGAAAATCCACTGGCAATATTAAAATTATGATAAAAGCCTTTCAGTAATTTTAACAAATAATAATTTGTCTCAGATTGTGAGCAATGGTAACTGAGCTGCATTTTTTGCTGTGATGCTTCCATCTTCAATGACTGCAATGCCAGCTGACAGGACATCAACAATAAACTGCAATGTCTTCAAAAACAGATTCACGTGGTGTGTGTTACTAACAAGGCTACCATTAGTAGTCCATTCCTTGATAACTTAAGGATTGGAGTCACAAACTAGTTCCAGTTGGGAGGGGTGGCAGGTTAGCATTTTTAAAAATCAGTGAGCCAAATGGACTTTGACAGTGTACTTGTAGCTTTCAGAATGATCAGTTTAAATGAACCCAATTTCACTTGCTCAGAACAGAAACTCACTGATCTGAGTTAAAATCACACAACACCAGGTTCTCGTCCAACAAGTTTATTTGGAAGCATTAGCTTTCGGAGCGCTGCTCCTTCCTCAGGTGGTTTTGGGTATAAGAACAGCACTCCTAAAGCTTGAGCTTCCAAATAAACCTGTTGGACTATAACATGGTGTTGTGTAACTTTTAACTTTTAACACCAGCTCCTCCAAATCGTCACTGCTCGGAGTTCATATGATCATGCCAATGTACAAGGGAACCTCAATTTTCCGAACGAGATGGGCGGGCACTATTTTGGTTGGATAATCAATTATTCGGTTAATCGATTAAATGTCTTTCCTCTGGGACTCTGAGTTTTTAAAGTCTGCTCCCCATTCAGGAGACTGCAGAAGCACACAGCGCGCAAGCCTCGCCCCTACCCCAAAAGTGCCCCCGTCCAACACCGCCCCCTGCCCGCCCCTCAACCCCATCCAACACCGTCTCTAACCATCCAACACCTCCTCCCACCCCTGTGCAACCCCCACCCCTCTCCAGGGCAGCTGGACTGGACACCAACATTGGGGGTTTAGGGTACACCCCTTTGTATAAGTCCAGGGAAAGTGTGGGGAGAGAGAGAGGGCGGGTGGTCAGTCATTTGGAGACAGTGCCTGTTTAATCACTGTAAACAAAAGAGATGATCACTGTTGGAAACATGTCTTTGATGTAATGTTTCTATCAGGACCTCGCGATCTCCTTCAGATCATCCGAATTTCGGATAATTGGTATTCAGATAATCGAGGTTCCTCTGTAATCTTCTAATTGGCTGGAAGAGATGCCTCAAAGAAAACAATGCAAAAAAAAAGTCACGGCCTCAAGACACCAAAAGTGGATGAAGTAACTTTGAAGCGCATTTGCCACAGTGATGTCAGAGATGCAGTAACAAAGTCTGGGCACAGCAGGATACCACAAACAGCAACGACAACACAATCAGATAATGTATTTTCAATTCTGTTGGTTGAAAGTGGAATAGTGACGAGGATGGGAGGAATACCCCTGCTTATCCACCAAATAGTTATAGTGGGACCTTTTACATCCATGCAACATCTGAAATATGCGAGTTTCACCAGTGCAGTACAGCAGCCTACCATGATTCCATTACCAAATAATGCGGCTTCTATTAACTTCACTTTGACAATCGTCAAAAGGAAAAGGTTCAACATCATATTCTTAATTCTGAAGTGCCAAAGACTAGGTCATAAGAATTAGGAGCAGCAGTGGGTCCTCTGGCCTTCTGAGCTTCTCTGTCATTTGAAAAGAATATGGCTGATCTCACAGTTGCTGTTAATTCATCTTACTGCCCACCTTAATTCCCTCGTCAATCAAAAATTTGCAGAACCCTGCACTGAATATACACAATGACCTGATTTCCACTGCTATCTGCAGAGGAGAGTTCCAAAAACTAATGATTCTCTGAGAGAACAACATTTCTCCTCATCTCAGTCTTAAATGGGCAACTCTTAGTTTTTAAGTAGTGTCGCCTCATTATAGAACTTTGAAAAGTACACAAAGGTTCCAGGCCCTTGGCCCCCCATGTCTGTGCCGATCATGATGTTATTCTAAAGCAATCTCATCTGCCTGCTTCTGGTCCCTCCCCCTCTATTATCTGCCGATTCATATGTCTGCTGAAATGCTTCATAAGCTTTGCTATTTAGACTTGCAGATAAGGAACAACTTTCTTTCAGAATCTACTCTGTCAAGTGTCCGCAATATCTTATATAATGGAACTTGTTAACACGTGACCCTGTGTTGGCATTGTTAGATGGTTAGTTCACAGGAGGTTGTATGTTTTTAACATGAGGTTAGAGCATGGTGTTTTTGAACAGAGATTTAAGCAGACTTCCTATATCATTCCAGAGGGGGAGTGCTGAGCACGACCACAGCTGGATCAAGCTTTAAGATTTCAATATCAGGGAGTTGAAAAGGAGACAGCGTAAGATTGTCAGAAATACATTCCCGAGAGAAAATGAGTTAAATAGCCGCTTCCACAAAAAAGCTTAGACATTTTTCATCTCTCATTTTATTTGTAATTGCTGACTTGGACAATTCATTTTCCATTTGATGTAGCAACCTTTTTATCTTCTCATTATCTCTACCCCCATTTGTGCTTCAATAGAAACAGAAATCAGGAAAAATACCCAGTCAGTAATTTTCATACCACTCATTTGGGGAGGTGACGGCCTGGTGGTATTATCACAGGTTCTGCTCTTGGGACCTTTGTTCAAATCACGCCATGGTGGATGGTGGAATTTGAATTCACTGACAGTCTGGAATTCAGAACCTTATGGTGATGATGCACCAGTTGTTATAAAGAGTTGAACTGGTTTATTCTCCATGTAACATTAGACCCACAGTAATGTGGCTGACTTTTAACAATTAGGGATGGGTAATAAATGCTGGCTAGCCAGTGATGCCATCATTCCTTAAAGATGAATTTTCAAAAAGCAGAGTTAACGTTTTGGGTCTGGTGACTCTTCATCGTGAGTTGTGATGCTGTCAGACTTGCTGAGATTTGCCAGCAAGTTGCATTTTTGTTTCAGATCTCCAGTTCCCACAATTCTCTGTTTTATATTAAAACGTTTTCTCTGATTAAGCAAAGAAGGATCTTATAATTAAACACTGGCTCTCACAATCTCAAGGTATTCTGAGAATATAGCCACTTTTGTTCGCATGTTTATGGAAGAATAAAGTTGCTACTTTTGGGGACAGTCCTGTTACTTCAGGAGGATGCATCTATTGTGAAAATCAATGTTCAGGGCAGCCTCCCTCAGAATATCAGCACACTCCTACAAATGTCAAAGTACTGTTTTCTGTGACCTTAAAGTGGTATCATCACAGATTATCAAATACACGTAAAGCTACACCACAGGACTTTGTGTAAGGGCCTCAGATTTTACCCATTTGGATTACTGACTTCGATGAGGGGAGCAAAAAGCATGGTTACTAAATTTGCAGAGGATGCAAAGATTAAAATGTCATTTTAAGAGAAACAAGGAGAACACAGACAATTCACAAAGGTAAGTGAATGGGCAAAAGTCTGTCAGAGGGAGTATAATGTGGGAAAACATGCAGTTGTTCACTTTGGAAGGAAGAATAAAAAAGCAGAATACTACTGAAAGGACAATGACTGCAGAATTCTGAGGTGCACAGCGATCTAGGCGTACTTGTAAATGACTCACCAGAAGGTTTGGTCGCTGGAACTAGCTGCATTTGCCTCCTTAATTGCAAAGTATAATGGAATTCTAATCCTTTTTACAAGAGGAAGTGAAAATACAAGTAAACATATTGTGCTTCGGTTGTACAGACCAGTACTGAGACCACATCTTGAAAACTGTGCAGTTTTCGTCTCTTTATTTAAGGGAGTATATAAATATATTTGACACGGTCAGAGGAGGTTTATTAGAATGGCATTAGGAATGAGTGTGTTGTTTCATGAGGCAAGTTTGGAGAGGCTGGAACTATTGCCACCGGAAGTCAGAATTGAAGTTAATAGGATCTATGGAGCAAAGTGGGTAAGTCAAGAGCAATGGGCCACTGTTAAAAAATTAGGCATTGCCTTTGTGTACAAAGAGAACATACTTTTTTCTCTCAGTGTGCTGTGCAGCTTTGAAATTCTTGTCTGAGAACGCAGTGAACTTGAGGTGAGTGAATATTTTAGGGCATAGACAGATAGATTCTTGTTTGGCAAGGGATTCAAAGGTTAATGAAATAGATGGGAATGTGGAAACTGAAACACAGCTGATCAACTATGATCTAATCAATTGATAGAGCAAGCTTCAGGGGTCAGAGCCCAATGCTGCTCCTAATTCCTACATTGTTATTCACCACGAGCACCTTGATACTTTGCTCAGTCCTCTCAGTGTCTACTCAGTTTCCTCAGCGATTGAAGTGGTGAGTTATTAATATCAACTCATACCAACCTTCTAATTAATAGATTAGCAAATGTTTTCTTTGCTTAATCCTGCAGGTCTCGACTCGCAGATTTCCTGACGAATTGTCAACCCTCTGCGCAATCACTGAGTGGCTGTTTTCGTGAGAACTACGCAGCTTGCTTACTCTCCTATTCGGGACTCATTGGTGAGTTGGGACTCCGACTAATCTACTGGAGGTTGTTTCTTTTTCCTTCGAAGTTCGAGTGTGTAAAAGATTTGCATTAATTTTCCTTGTGATGTGTTCCTTTCTTCATCTATTTGTGCATCGTAGAGTCATAGAGTCCTTCAGCATAGAGACAGGCCCTTTGGCCCAAACTGGTCCATGCCAACCAAAATATCCATTCATGCTTACCCCATTTCCCTGCACTTGGCCCATATCCTTCTCATCCTCTCCTATCCATGTATTTGTCCAAATGCATTTTAAATGTTGTTAATGCACCCGCCTCAACCACTTACGCCAGCATTCATTCCATATGCATACCATCCTCTGTGTAAAAAAGTCGCCCTTCAGGTTCCCTTTTATTCTTTCCCTTCTCACCTTAAAATGATGCCCTCCAGTCCTTGATTCCCCAACCCTGGGAAAAAGACTGAGTGCATTCACCCTATCCCTGCCTCTCATGATCTCATACACCTCTGTCAGGTCGCCCCTCAGTCTCATACGCTCTAAAGAAAAAAGGCTGAGCTTGTCCAACCTCTCTCTATAACTCAGACCATTGAGTCCAGGCAACATCCTTGCAAATATCTTCTGCACTCCTTCCAATTTAACAACATCCTTCCCATAACAAGGTGACCAAACTGAACACAATATTCCAAGTAAGACCTCACTAATGCCTGTATAGCTGCAACATAACTTCCCAATTTCCATACTTGATGCCCGGACTGATGAAGGCCAGTGTGCCAAAAGCCTTCTTCACTGCCCTGTCTACCTGTGACTCCATGTTCAGAGAACTTTGAACCTGAACTCCAAGGTCCCTCTGTTCCACTACACTTTAGGCCCTACCATTCACCATGAAACTCTTACCTTGATTTGACTTTCCAAAATGCAAGCCCTCACACTTATCTGTATTAAACCCCTTTTGTCATCTCTCAGCCCGCTTCCCCAGCAGGCTGAGGTCCTGCTGCCATTTCTGATAACCTTCCTCACTGCCCACAACACTGCCTATTTTAGTGTTATCTGTGAACTTACGAACCATGCTTTATACATTCCCATCTGAATCATTGATATCGATAACAAACAGTATTGGACCCAGCACCGAACCCTTAGGCACTCCACTAGTCACAGGCCTCCAGTGTGAGAAGCATCCTTCCATGATTACCCTTGGCTTCCTACTGTTAACCCAATGGTGTATCCAATTTGCTAGCTCCCCTTGGATTCCATGCGATCTAACCTTATAGAGCAGCCTACCATGTCAAACCTTGTCAAAGGCCTTACTGAAATCCAAACAGATTAAGTCTACCTCCCTGCCCTCATCAATGTTCCTGGTCACTTCATCAAAAAACTCTACCAAATTTGTGAGGCATGAAACCCTGTTTTTCCAATTGCATATATAACTTATCCCTCACAGTTTTCTCAAGTAACTTACCTACCACAGATGTTAAGCTGACTGATCTTTAGGTTAGATTAGGTTCCCCACAGTGTGAAAACAAGCCCTTCAGCCCAACAAGTCCACACCGACCCTCCAAAGAGCAACCACCTCCCCTCTGACTATTGCAAACAGTCACCTGAGGCTGGAATCGAACCCAGGTTCCTGGCACTCTGAGGCTGCATTGCTAACCACTGAGCCACTGTGCCACCCAGGATTTAGTTCCCAGGGTTTTCTTTGCAGTCCTTCTTGAATAATGGCACAACAGTCGCTATCCTCCAATCTTCCACCCTCACCCATGGCTAACGATGATGCAAAAATATCAGCCAGGGCCCTTGCAATTTTTTCTCTAGCTTCTTCTAATGTTCTTGGGTATATCTAGTCAGGATTAGGAGAGTTATCTACCTTCATACATTCTAATACATCCAATACCTCCTCTATTGTGAGAGGGACAATCCCCAAGATATCATTGCTAACTTCCCCAAGTTCCCCAAGTCTTCTTCTCTTTCTCCATGGTAAACACAGAGAAAATATATTTTTTGAGAACCTCACCTATCTTCTGCGGTTCTACATTCACATGTCTACTTTGATCTTGCAGAGCCCTATTCTCTCTCCAGTCTTTTTTGCCTTTAATATACTTAAAGTACCTCTTTGGATTCACCCTAATCTTCTCAGTAAAGATCCCAATGATCTCAAAACCTGAAGACCTTCCTCCTTGCACCAATTCTTTAGCCATGCAGTCATCTGCCACATCCTCCTCTTCTTACCCTCACTAGCACGTGACACTGGAAGCAATCCAGAGATGATCACCCATGAGGTCCTGGTTTTGAATATTTTTCAGATCTCTATAATCCTACTATGCCCCAGAGCCACTCATAGTGCCACCAACCTGGCTACTGCTGCTTTCTCCTGAATGGTATACTTGTTTTTGAGGGGAATGGCCACAGCAGATCCCTGCACACTCTGTCTACTCCCTTTACCTTTCCTGGTGGCCACTCACCTACTCTAATCTAGAATCACAGCAATTTGAAAACAGTCCCTTCAGCCCAAAAAGATCTACACCGACCTTCCGAAGAGACACCCACTCACACCCATTCCCCCTACTCTATATTTACCCCTGACTAATGTACCTAATCTACACGTCCCTGAACTATATGGGCAATTTAGCACAGCCAATTCACCTAACCTGCACATCTTTGAACTGTGGGAGGAAACCCACGCAGTCACAGGGAGAATGATCAAACTCCACACAGATAGTCACCCGAGGCTGGCATCAAACCTGGGACTCTGGTGCTGTGAGGCGGCAGTGCTAACAACTAAGCCACCATGCCACCCCCTGAAGCGCTCAGCATCTTGGATGATCCTGAATGCATCCAGCTCCAGCTCCCTAAGACAGTCTTCCAGGTCGGGGACCTGCAGCTGCAGGTCATCAGGGACGATGGAAGTCTCCATGAGCTCCCACATCCTGCAGGAGGAATATGCGACTGCCCTTACTGCCATCTCAACTGCTGTAAAACCAAACGGGAAAGCTAAAAAAGGCTTTACCTGAGCTTACCTGTATTTTTTTACTGGGTCACTGCTCTCCAAAGCCTCTAGAGCCTTACTTCTTACACAGATATCAACAGATTTTGCAATAGCACTTCTCTCTATGCCTCCACTATCTTTTTGGCTAGAAGAGGGGGAAGGAGGGAAACACTACAATAAGACTTCAAAATACAATCACTACGCTTACTCTTCATCGATAAATGTTTATTTTAAACAACACGGCTGCCATTTCTACCTGTTCTGGATTCCTGTCTAATGTAGAAAAGGTCAGAAGCTGGAAATTCTGTGGCAAGTAACTCAATGCCCGACTCCACAAAGCGAGTTATAGGTGTGATAGGACACTGTTCATTTGCCTGAATGCAGCTGTAACAAAATGCAAGAAACTCCACATAATCTGTGTAAAAGCAGCCTACTTGATCTGCAATCCAACCATCATCTTCAACAGTCAATCTTTCCACCACAGACAGAGTGACTACAGAGTGCGCCAACAAGATGCAGTTCAGGAAATGAGCAGGATTCCTTTAGCAGTGCCTTCCAAACACATAACAAGAGCAAGGGTAAGGGCAGAGATCAATGGAAATCAAACCATCTGCAAGCTCTTCTGAACCTGAGTCCTAACTTCAAGTGGAACTATATTGTGGTTGTAACCTGCTGCTCGGTCAAAATCTGGAATGTGCTTCCTCACAACGCTCAGTGTATCTACACTCGAGGGAGTCAGTATTCAAGAAGGTGGCTCAACATCTGCTTTCTTCTGGAGACAATTAATGCTGGTCTCGGCAGAGACATAAATATTCTGTGAAAGAATAGTTAAAAACAAGACAAGTTTTTATTGTGAAAAATTTATAGTAACATACTGGAGAAAAACAGATTCATTTCCTGTAATGTTTCCAATTTTTAAAGGAAAATTGCATTTTGTTATTTTCCACCTGCTATTTTAATGTGGAAGGGTGAACCCACTGAAATAGATCCATGTATTCTAAGCTGCTCCATGATACATCTGCAAATAACACTGAGGCTGCTTCCCCTCATGCACACCAACTGTAATAATAAAAACACAGGAACAGAGAACGCAGTAGCAGGAGTACGCTTGTTTCACTATTCAATTTTGTCACAGATGATTCTTGATAAATGTAAGAACATGACTGCTCCCCCCCTTATAACTGAAGGTTAACAGTGTGTGTATTCAGTGCTACACTGCAGAGGGATATGAACAGGAAACGTTGAGTCCCTGGTATGAAAGAGATTAAGCAGCCTCTGAGGGAGGGGTCAATGGCTTCAAATTCTACTTCAGAGCCTATTTTTTTGGCTGGTACTCCCAAAGCAGTAGTGAAGGGAGTGTCATACTGTTGGAGATGCTGACTTTGCTTGAGTTGCTGTATTCATGCCACTTACGGTCTCTTGCGTGAACATAAAAGATTCCAGAAGAACAAGGAAGTTATTATCGGTAGCGTGACCAATACTTATCCACCAGTTAATAGTATAAAACAGAAGACCTGGTCATGATCTCATGATCCTAGGATCCTCGGAGGAGGCATGGGTGGCCGTGGCTGATGAGGGAAGTTAAGAAACATATAAAGTTAAAAGAGAAAAAGTATAACATAGCAAAGATAAGTGCGAAAACGGAGGACTGGGAAGCTTTTAAAGAACAATTGAGGATTACTAAGAAGGAAATACGCAGAGAAAAAATGAGGTACGAAGGTAAACTGGCCAAAAATATAAAGGAGGATAGTAAAAGCTTTTTTAGTTATGTGAAAGGCAAAAAAATGGTCAAGACTAAAATTGGGCCCTTGAAGACAGAAACAGGGGAATATATTACGGGGAACAAAGAAATGGTGGAAGAATTGAATTGGTACTTCAGATCTGTGTTCACTGGGGAAGACACAACCAATCTCCCTGAGGTAACAGTGGCTGAAGGACTTGAACTTAAGGGAATTTATATTTGCCAGGAATTGGTGTGGGAGAGACTATTAGGTCTGAAGGTTAATAAGTCCCCGGGGCCTGATGGTCTACATCCCAGGGTACTAAAGGAAGTGGCTCAAGAACTCGTGGATCCTTTGGTGATTATTTTCCAGAGTTCGATAGATTCGGGATCAGTTCCTGCGGATTGGAGGGTGGCTAATGTTGTACCACTTTTTAAGAAAGGTGGGAGAGAGAAAGCAGGAAATTATAGACCAGTTAGTCTGACTTCAGTGGTGGGAAAGATGCTGGAGTCTATTATAAAGGATGAAATTATGACACATTTGGCTTGTAGTAACAGGATAGGTCAGAGTCAGCATGAATTTATGAAGGGGAAATCATGCTTGACTAATCTTCTGGAATTTTTTGAGGATGTAACTCTGAAGATGGACGAGGGAGGTCCAGTAGATGTAGTGTACCTGGACTTTCAGAAAGCTTTTAATAAAGTCCCACATAGGAGGTTAGTGAGCAAAATTAGGGCGCATGGTATTGGGGGCAAAGTACTAACTTGGATTGAAAGTTGGTTGGCTGACAGGAAACAAAGAGTAGTGATAAACGGCTCCATTTCAGAATGGCAGGCAGTGACCAGTGGGGTACCGCAGGGATCAGTGCTGGGACCGCAGCTTTTTACAATATATATTAATAATATAGAAGATGGTATTAGTAATAACATTAGCAAATTTGCTGATGTTACTAAGCTGGGTGGCAGGATGAAATGTGAGGAGGATGTTAGGAGATTACAGGGTGACCTGGACAGGTTAGTGAGTGGTCAGATGCATGGCAGATGCAGTTTAATGTGGATAAATGTATGGTTATCCACTTTGGTGGCATGAACAGGAAAGCCGATTACTACCTAAATGGAATCAATTTAGGTTAAGGGGCAGTACAAAGAGATCTGGGTGTTCTTGCACACCAGTCAATGAAAGCAAGCATGCAGGTACATCAGGTAGTGAAGAAAGCTAATAGCATGCTGGCCTTCATAACAAGAGGGACTGAGTATAGAAGCAAAGAGGTTCTTCTGCTGTACAGGGCCCTGGTGAGACCACACCTGGAGTATTGTGTGCAGTTCTGGTCTCCAAATTTGAGGAAAGACATTCTGGCTTTTGAGGGAGTGCAGCGTAGGTTCACAAGGTCAATTCCTGGAATGGCGGGACTACCTTATGCTGAAAGACTGGAGCAACTGGGCTTGTATACCCTTGAGTTTAGAAGACTGAGAGGGGACCTGATTGAGACATATAAGATTATTAAATGATTGGACACTCTGGAGGCAGGAAACATGTTTCCGCTGATGGGTGAGTGCCGAACCAGAGGACACAACTTAAAAATACAGGGTAGACTATTTAGGACAGAGATGAGGAGAAACTTCTTCACCCAGAGAGTGGTGGCTGTGTGGAATGCTCTGCCCCAGAGGGTAGTGAAGGCCCAGTCTCTGGATTCATTTAAGAAAGAGCTGGATAGATCTCTCAAGGATCGTGGAATCAAGGGTTATGGAGATAAGGCAGGAACAGGATACTGATTAAGGATGATCAGCCATAATCACATTGAATGGTGGTGCAGGCTCGAAGGGCAGAATGGCCTATCCTGCACCTATTGTCTATTGCTGTTAAGGAGAGCTTGCTGAGTGAAAATTGGCTGCCACATTTCCTCTGTTTGAATGTCTACATTTGAACAAAATAATTCAAAAATAATGCTCTTGGGCATCCAGAGAATATAAAGGGTGATATACAAATGCAAGTTCATTCTTCATATGTGTATCATCCATCAGATAGTTCAAGGACTAATCTGAAAGCTTCATTAGAGATGATGATGAATGAAGAATATTGGAGACAGGAAGGAAAACAGATTAATGGGCAAGAATGTCAACACAAGACAAACAAGTTACTTGCATTTACATAACCATTCATATGACTACCAACATCTCAGTTTGACTTTCAGCCAATGTAGCACTTTTGTAATGTAGTCACTGTTGTATGCAATATAGAAAGCACAACCATAAACTATGTGCAACTGACTCTCACTCACTATGTAATAATAATCAGATAATCTGTTCTGATGATAGAAAGAACAAAGAAAATTTACAGCCCAGGAACAGGCTCTTCAGCCCTTCAAGCATGAACCGATCCAAATCTACTGTCTAACCCTGTTGCCCAATTCCTAAGCATCTCTATCCCTCTGCTCCCCACCGACTCATGCATCTGTCCAGACGCATCTTAAATGAATCTACCATGCCTGCGTCTACCATTTCTGCTGGCAACGCGTTCCAGACACCCACCAGCCTCTGTGTGAAGTACTTGCTGTATGTATCCCTTAAACTTTCCATCTCCCACCTTGAAACCGTGAGCTCTCGTTATTGAGTGCTTCACCCTGGGAAAAAGCTTGTCTCTATCCACCCTGTCTATACCCTTCATGATTTTGTAAACCTCAATCTGGTCCCCCCGCTCCAATCTCCTTTTTTCTAATGAAAACAAACCTAACCTGCTCAACCTCTCTTCATCGCTAGCACCTTCCATACCAGGCAACGTCCTCGTAAACCTTCTCTGCACCCTGTCCAAAGCATCCACATCCTTTTGGAAATGTGGCGACCAGAGCTGTGCACAGTATTCTAAATGCGGCCGAACCAATGTCTTGTATAATTTTAACATGACTTTCCAGCTCTAATACTCAATACCCCGTCCAATGAAGACAAGCATACTATATGCCTTCTTGACCACCCTATCCACCTGTGCAGCAACCTTCAGGGTACAATGGACCTGCACTCCCAGATCTCTCTGCCCATCAACTTTTCCCAAGCTCTTCCATTCATTGTATAATTCGTTCTAGAATTAGACTTGCCTAAATGCATCACCTCACATTTGTCTGGATTGAAAGCCATCTGCCATTCCACCACCCAACTCTCCAGTCTATCTATATCCTCCTGTATTCTCTGACAGTCCCTTGTGCTTTCTGCTACTCACCAATCTTTGTGTCATCTGAAAACTTGCTGATCATACCAACAGTGCCCTCTTCCAGATAATTAATGTATATCACAAACAACAGTGACCCCCAACACTGACCCCTGTGGAACATCACTCCATTTCGAAAAACTCCCTTCAACTACTTCTCTCTGTCTCCTGTTGCTCGGCCAGTTTTTTATCCACCTAGCTAGAAAACCCTGCACACCATATGATTTTACTTTCTCCATCAGTCTACCATGGGGAACCTTATCAAACACCTTGCTAAAGTCCATATATTTGACATCAACAGCCCTTCCTTCATCTATAAACTTGATCACTTGCTCAAAGAACTCTATTAAGTTGGTAAGGCACAATCTCCCCCACACAAAACCATGTTGCTTATCACTGATAAGCTCATTCTTTTCTAAATATAAATAGATTCTATCCTTCAGTACCTTTCCAGCAACTTTCCCACCACCGACATCAGGCTCACTGGTCTATGGTTACCCGGAATATCCGACTACCCTTCTTGCACAGGGGACAACATGAGCAACCTTCCAGTCCTCCAGCACCTGACCTGTATTTAATGATGCCACAAAGATATCCCGATGAAGGGCTTTTGCCCGAAACGTCGATTTTCCTGCTCCTTGGGTGCTGCTTGACCTGCTGTGTTTTTCCAGCACCACTCTAATCTAGACTCTGGTTTCCAGCATCTGCAGTCCTTGTTTTTACCTTATCAATTCCTTGGTTCAACTTCCTGTTTGAAAGACAGCACCTCCAACATTGCTATTTCAGCATTGCACTAGAGCGTCAGCCTGAATTTGTGTACTAAAGCCTTGGAATGGAACTTAAACCTGGAACCTTGTCATTCAGAGGTGAAGTGCTGCATATTCCACTTCAGCTCTGATGAAGACTAATCTCGATTTGAAATTTTAGATTGCTCTCTCTCTCCATGGATGCTGCCTGACCAGCCGTGATCTCTAGCATTTGTTGGTTTCAGTGAAAAACAATCTTGATTTGTTGTGAAGTACCTCAAGATGTTCAGAAGCTTTGTGAAAATGCTAAGTTATCCTTTCAAAAGCATTCAGTGACAGGTTTCAATCAGCTGAGTTTAACCTGCATCTTTTCTTCAACAGGAAGTGACATGACCCCGAATTACATTGATGCAACTGACATTGTGGTGGCCCCATGGTGCACATGCAGTGGTAGTGGAAACCAGAAGGAAGAATGCGACAAGTTTCTGAACTATTTCAAAGCAAACACCTGCCTCAGTAAGTACAGTAATGCACAGAGCTTGAGTAACATGTTTCCTTTCCTGTACTTTTATTGAGATATATTTTCAGCTGGAAGCTCCATATGTCCCTCAGGCCCAAGGAATACTAAAGAACCTGTTGGCAGTGCCTTAGGCATTTATCTCTTAACTGATAAATAGCAAAAAGAAAATGTTGTAAGCAGAATTGTAGTGTTACAGTGATCTTTGATCATCGTTCAAAGTCTCGCGGTTTGGGCAACATAGAGCTGAAACTTTGATTATTTGCTGTGACAAACCTATTGTCACCTGATGGATCTCATGGCATCTTTGAACAAGAGCAAGTGAGTTCTCCATGGTGTCCTGACCAATATCTGTCTCTCAATCAACATCACAGAAAATCAGATTCCCCTGTCAAGCTCACATTGCTTTTCACAGGATCTTTATAACTTGGCTGTTAGGTTTCCTTACATTACAACAGAGAATACACTTCAAAAGTATTTCATGGGTTAAATTAAAATTAATTTCAAAATAAGTGTCATATAAGTGCAGGCTCTTTTTTGTGTACAAGAGTAAATTGTTACAGGTTTCAAACTAGAATGGGAAGGAGTGGCCAGGACTTTGCTGTCTGTTTCAGGATACAATTTGTGCTTGTATTCTCTTAATGGCAACAGCAAAGGAGCAAATGGAGGCTGGCAGCCAAGCTCTTCATGTTTTCATGAAGCCCTAGTGTTTTTGATTCCTTTAGTTCCCGAGATGCGGATGTTAATAGCAAAGCCAGACTTCAGTGCAGGTCTTGAAATACCTATGAACTGAATGGCTTGCAAGGGCAGTTAGGAGTCACCTAATAGCTGTGGGTCTGAAAACACACGCCAGCCAAACTATGCAAAGACAGTAGATTTCCTTGTCTGAAAAACATGAAAATGAAATAAATGGATTCTAACAATCACGGTTGCCATCACTGAGATTAGATTTTAATTCCAGATTTTTTACTAATTTTAAAATTTCAACAGCTGCCAGTGAAAATTGAATTCACGTCCCCATGGGTATCTCTCTAGGGATATTTGCATTATATCACTGTCTCCCAAAAGCTTCCCATAAACCTTACAGACCCAGAAACAGGCCTTTTAGCCCATCTGGTCCAAGCCAGTACTTCAGTTCCATGTGAGCCACCTGTTAACCTTCTTCTCCCAACCCTATCAACATGTGGACTGTGGGTTAACCCTCAGTGTATGGTATATAGTGGGTCAAAAAGAGAGCTTACCATCACCTTCTCAAGGGTAAGTAGAGGCTGGCAATAATTACTGGCCTCGCCAGCAATGTCCACACCCTGTGAATGAATAAAAATAAAAAAAATACATCCTTCTCTTTAACCTTTCATCTACTGTGGAGATTTACTTGAAATAGATCAATAATATTTACCTTAACCACAACTTGTGGTGAGTTCTACCTTCCAAACAGTGATATACCAGGCAAAAACTTCCTCTGCACAGGAAAAATCATTCCCACAGTAAATACATTAAGTTGTGTCATGTAAAACCAAGGAGATAATGAGGGCTGCAGATGCTGCAGTGTCACAGTTGATCAAGTGTGGAGTTGGAAAAGCACAGTAGATCAGGCAGCTTCTGAGGAGCAGGAGAGTCAACTTTTCAGGCAAGAACCTTCTTTATTGACTAATGTAAAACCAAGGCTGAAAATGTGTTGCTGGAAAAACGCAGCAGGTCAGGCAGCATCCAAGGAGCAGGAGAATCGATGTTTCGGGCATAAGCCCTTCTCATGCTCAAAATGTCGATTCTCCTGCTCCTTGGATGCTGCCTGACCTGCTGCGCTTTTCCAGCAACACATTTTCAGCTCTGATCTCTAGCATCTGCAGTCCTCACTTTCTCCCCTCATGTAAAACCAAGCCCACTTTAGTAAATGCACAATAACAAAGGCCCAAGACGATACTGCTCTATTTGTGGAAGAGTCCTATTTGCTGTGCAAGTTTTCCTACCACTTTACTCAACACAAATACTGGTGGGCTGGTCCAGGAGAAAATCTGAGCAACATTAAGCTCTACCAGGTCCTTTAAAATTGAAAGTGGAATATTTTTCCCAGTGTCTTTATCAAAACGCAACTGCCTTAAAACGCAATGGCCTTGATATTGCTTGTAAAACTGGGTAATCAAGACAATGCTCGAACTGTGACCAAATTACTGTTTGGGTTTTAATATTGATTCTTTGCTCTTTGGAGTACACCAGACTACATAACCAAGTGTGAACAGAAGTCCTTCACAAAATATTTTCATCTGCAATACTTGGAGCCTTTGACTCATTGAAAGGTTTGCTGGCTGAAATCCTAACATAGTGCACATTTGCTCCTCATCCAACAACATGACTTTTTGATTAGATTCCCTACAGTGTGGAAACAGGCCCTTCAGCCCAACAGGTCCACACCGACCCACCAAAGAGTAATCTACCCAGACCCATTCCCCTGCCCTGTATTTACCTTTGACTAATGCAACTAACACTATGGGCAAGTTAGCATGACTACCTCACCTGACCTGCACATCTTTGGACTATGGAAGGAAACCGGAGCACCTGGGCAAAACCCACAGAGACATGGGGAGAATGTGCAAACTCCATACAGTTGCCCAAGTCAGGAATCAAACCCAGGTCCCTGGTGCTGTGAGGCAGCAGGGCGAACTACTGGGCCACCATGCCGTTCTATAAAATAATCATCTTGTTTCAAAATCTGTTCAGGGCCTCGCTGTATGTAATATTCCCCAGCTCTATAACTGAAATCATAGAATCATACAGGTGGACAGCACAGAAACAGACCATTCAGTCCAACTGGTCCATGATGACCAGATATCCAAAATTAATCGAGTTGCAGTTGCCAGCATTTGGCCTGTAGCCTTCTAAACCCTTTCTATTTATATACCCATCCAGATCCCTTTTAAATATTGTAATTGTATCAGTCTTCACCATTTCCTTTTGCAATGCATTCCATTCTCTGAGAACAGAGCCTTAATTTCCATTGCTCCATGATTGGTAGCTGTGCTTCAGCTGTCAGGACCCCAAGTTCTAGAACTTCCTCCATCTTACTCTCAACAATACATTCCTTCATTATGACACTCATTTAGACTTCTCTGTTTTGCCAGACTTGTCATGACTGGTTGCATAACCTCCGTTTTGCCCAGTATCGCACTCTAACAAGTTACACTCCTATAACGCACCCCACAACACATTACTACATGAAGAATGCCATACAAAATCAAGATTTAGATTCATGGATCACAAAAATGCCTTCCATCAGATAATGGACCACTGCATTTTAGTGTAACTTTATCAGATTCATATTCATGAAATAAGTTGACTAGACTAGTGAATGATTTTTTTTAAAATGCCTTTTTTCTGCAGGAAATGCAATGCAAGCTTTTGGCAATGGGACAGATGTGAATATGTGGAAACCCAGCTTCCCCACTCGAGCCACATCATTGCTGAAGACAGAGAATACGATCGAGAGTGCTCAGCCTTCTGATCACATCAAGGAGATTACCACGGCCGATGATGCTAACATTCTCACCATGTGTTCTGACTTGCAGGTACAGCATCATCTGAAAAATGTGTAAAGAAGCACAGCGAGACACCCTGTACTTGCACTGAGAGTAAAGGAAGGATCATTAAATGTGCTAAAGAGGCAACGTCCATGCAGGTTTGAGACAGGAGACAGCAAAGGGGCTTTTGCAATTAGCTCCAATGCACTCTAGCTTGCATTAAGGTTTCCTGCTGCTCAACTGTTTAGCTCTGCAAAGTTCAACTGATTGGACAGAAAGAATGGCTTTATTCCTTCTTGCAAGGTGGCTATTACTGTCAAGGATATTTAATTTGATTTGATTTGAATCATTATTAACACATGTCAGAAATACAGTGAAAAGTTTTGTTTTGCATACAATACAGGCAGATGATAACAGACAAAGACCCAAAGGTCATTGGGTGTTTGAACACAGCGAGGAATACAAAGTTACGGCTGCTATGAAAGTGTGCAAAAAGCAAGATCAATATTAGATTTGAAATTTGAAAGGTTCATTTAAAATTTGTCTTGCAAACGTTTCGTCCCCTGTCTAGGTGACATCCTCAGTGCTTGGGAGCCTCCTGTGAAGCGCTTCTGTGCTGTTTCCTGCGGTCGACCAGCTATCCTTAGTAGCCACACACACAGACGACAAGCAACATGAATTCGACTGGGACAACACTACCATTATAGGGCAAGCCAAACAGAGAACAGCCAGGGAATTCCTAGAGGCATGGCACTCATCCACAGACTCTATCAACAAACACATCGACCTGGACCCAATATACCGGCCACTACAGCAGACAGCTCAAACTGACAACCGGAAGCGGCAGAGACAGGCCACTATAAATGCCGGAAGAAACAGCACAGAAGCGCTTCACAGGAGGCTCCCAAGCACTGAGGATGTCACCTAGACAGGGGACGAAACGTTTGCAAAACAAATTCCCAGCTTGGTGAACAGAACCACAACAACGAGCACCCGAGCTACAAATCTTCTCCCAAACTTTCGTTCATTTAAAAGTCGAATAACAGCTGGTAAGAAGCTGTTCTTGAACTTGTTGGTATGTGTGCTTAAGCTGTTGTATCTTTTGCCTGACCACAGAGTTCGAAGAAATTATATTGGGGGGGTGGGTTCTTTATGATATTGACTGCCTTTCTGCAGCAACAAGTACAGATGGAGTCAGTGGATGCAAGGATGGGTTGCATGATAGCCTGGGCTATACTCACAACTTTCTGGAGTTTCTTATGGTTCTGGGCAAACCAGTTGCCATACCAGGCCGTGATGCATACCATGCATATTTCCATGGTGCATCTGTAAAAGTTGGTGAGGGTCTTTTTGGGCAAGCTGAATTTCCTTAGCCTCCTGAAGAAGAAGATACATTGTTGTGCCTTCTTGACCATCCCATCAATGTGCGTGGTCTTGGACAGATTATTGGTGATCATTACTCCTCGGAATTTGATGTGCTCAACCATCTCCATCTCAGCTCCATTGCTGTAGAGAGGGGCTTGTCTTCCTTCTTGCTTTCTAAAGTCAATGATCAGCTCTTCAGTTTTATTGATATTGGGTGAGATCTTTGTATGACATCACCAAGCAATCTATCTTGACATTGTTTGGTATCTGGCCTACAACGGTGGTGCCATCAGCGTACTTGACAATGGAATTCTGACAGAACTTGGCGACACAGTCATGAGTGTACAAGGAATACAGTGAGGCGGTTGAGTATGCACCCTTGCACAGTGCTGATGTTGAGGATTGTTGGGGAGGAGGAGTTGTTTAATTTCCCTGATTACAGTCTGTGGTTCAGGAAGTCAAAGATCCAATTGCAGAGGGAGGAGCAGAGACCAAGGTTTTGGAGTCTGACGATTAGTTTTGTTAGGATTGTAGTGTTGAAAGTATAGCTATAGTTCATAAGTAGAAGTCTGACATAGGTATCCTTATTATCGAGATGCTCCAGGGACAAGTGTAGGACGAGGGAAATGGTGTCTGCCGTGGACCTGTTGAGCCGGTAGGCAAATTGCAAGGGATCGGGGCAGGTTGGGAGGCTCGAGTGGATGTCAGCCATGACTAACCTCTTGAAACACTTCAGAACAATGGAAGTCAGAGTCACTGGGTGGTAGCCATCGAGGCACAGTGCACATGTTTTCTTTGGTACCGGGATGATGATGCTTTATTGAAGCAGGTTGGGACTTCAGACTGTGGCAAGGTGAGGTTAAAAATGTCAGTGAATAGCCAGCTGATCTGCGTAGGATCTGAGTGTACTGCCCGGGACTCCATCTGGGCCAGTTGTTTTCGCTGGGTTCACTCTCAGGAAGGCCTAACTGATGTCTGCAGTGGTGACTGAGGGACCAGGTACATCTGGGGCTGTTGGGGCAGGTGATATCATTTCAATGGCCTTTTCCTTGAATCAAGCATAAGAAGCATTAAGTGATTCTGGAAGAGATTAATTTTTTGTCTGCTATTCTGTTCTGATTCAATTTGTAGCCCCTTATGTCGTGTAGGACTTGCTGCAGATGGCAGGTATCCGTGTGGTTAGTTTGGGTCCCTAATGTACTCTGGTCTTGCCTCTCGGCATCTCTAGGTTTCTTGGGAAGGTTGTA
This sequence comes from Chiloscyllium punctatum, assembly GCF_047496795.1. Classification (NCBI taxonomy): domain Eukaryota; kingdom Metazoa; phylum Chordata; class Chondrichthyes; order Orectolobiformes; family Hemiscylliidae; genus Chiloscyllium; species Chiloscyllium punctatum. Next base: position 7,313,948 of record NC_092773.1, read on the forward strand.
TCTGGAATACCTATCAAGGACATATACAGGGGAACCTTGATTATCCGAACGTGATGGGCGGATCATCGATTAAATGCCTTTCCTCTGGGGCTCGGAGTTTTTTAAGTCTGCTCCTCGTTCAGGAGACTGCAGCAGCAAACAGTGCGCAAGGCCCTGCCCTCAACAAAACCCCACCCCCTACCCCGTGAAACACTAACCCCCATCCCCAACCCCATGCAACACCGCACCCCCCCCGCCCCCAACTCCATGCAACACTACCCTTCGCCTGGTCCCCGACCCCCAACAGTGCCCCCCGCAACACCGCCGCTCCCCCCCCCCCCCCCCCCCCCGGCTCCCAACACCCCCCACCCCCAATCCAATGCAACACTGCCCCCCACCCGCCCCCAACCCTGTACACACCTGCCCCTGGACTGAACGCCAACAAGACTGCTGCAGTTGCCTTTATGGGGTAAGTCTCCAAATAGCGCGCACACACAGAGCCACAGCCACAGCCTCAGATCTTTTTACTGCAACCTTTTGACAGGTTGCACCTTTGCCCTGTACAAGAAAATGGTGGAGAGATTATCGGGGGAAGGAGGGTTTACAGTTCACTCCTGTGTAGAACTCCAGGGAAAGTGTGGGGAGAGAGAGAGGGTGGGCAGACAGTCATTTGGAGAAGTGCCTGTTTAATCACTGTAAACAAAATATGCGATCGCTGTTGGAAAAATGTCTTTGATGTAATGTTTCCATCGGTACCTCGAGATCTCCTTCAGATAATCCGATTTTCGGATAATTGGTATTCGGATAATCGAGGTTCCTCTGTATTATTGCCCATCCCTAACTGCTCTTCAGAAGGTGCCACCTTTAATCTTATGGTGAGGTTGCTCCTTGGGAGTTGTCAGGGAGTCAAATTCAGAATTTTTGACTAAGCTATATGAAGAAAGATTAACAGAATCATGGAATAATACAAGAGACCATTTGGCCATAATCCTGGTGCTGGTTCTTTCAAAGAGTGAGTCAATCAGTCTCACACCCCGACTACTCCCACAACCTTACAAAAAATGTTTCCTTCAAATTACATATCCTAAGTTCTTTTGAAAGGCATTGTTGAATCAGAATGCAATATGGTGGAATCAGCTTGTCCTTAGCTTGTGTGCAGAAGTAGACCGTACTGCTTGTCAAATCTGCTCCTCCATTCAGTACAATGATGGCTGAACTTCAGCTTCAACTCCACTTTCCCACACACTTCCCATATCCCTGTTTCCCTGATAGATTAAAAAAAAAGCCTGATGTGTACACAATGGTGGAGAAGTGTATACATAAATGTCTAGGTCAAGAATTCCAAAACCTCACAAGCCTTTGTGTAAAGTTTTTTTTAACTTCTCAGGTTTACATAATTGACTCCTTCGCCTGATCATGTACCAAGCACGCCCCTCCCCTCAAACCTCGTGTTTTAGATTCCATCACAGCAGAAATAACCTCTTACCCTCGACCCTGTCAAACAAAATTTCAGAATTATTGACATTTTGGTAATATTGCCTCCATTTCTTCCAAATTCCAGAGAATATGGAACCAATTTATTCAAAATATCATAATTGGATAACCCCCTTACCCATGGAGCATTAGCATCAGGGAATTAGCTCAATTGATAGACCTCACACTTGGCATGTGAGAGGTAGTGGGAGTAATGCTTACATTCTCCACTTCCCTGGTGGTCTGGTGGTTAGGATTCAGCACTCTAACCTCTGTGAATTAGGCTCCATTCCCGGTTCGGGAAGTGAGGGCAGCATGATGGCTCAGTCATTCGCACTGCTGCCCCACAGTGCCAGGGACTTAGATTTGATTCCACCCTCAGGCGACTATCTGTGTGGAGTCTGTACATTCTCCCTGTGTCTATGTACTTTTCCTCTGGCTGTTTTGGTTTACTCCCCACAGTCAAAAGATGTGCAGATTAGGTGAATTAGCCATGTGAAATGCAAGGTTTCATAATTGGATGAGGGTGGAGTTGGTCTGGTTGGGATGCTTTTCATAGGGACATTATAGATTCAATGCACCGAATGGCCTGCTTCTGCACTGTAGGGAGTCTATGAATTTTAGCACTTCTGAGATAGGTACAGTTGGGATAGCAACAAGGCAAACAGTCAGGGCAGGCAGGAAAAAGCAGAGAACAAGGTGGAACTGATAAATTAAACTGAATTTACTTTAATGCAAGAGGTGTAACAGGGAAGACAGATGAACACAGGGCATGGTAAGGAATATGGGACTGGGATATCATTGCAATTACAGAAATATAGCACAGGGATGGACAACAATGGCAGCTTAATGTTACAGGATATGAGTGCCATAGGAAGGACAGAAAAGGGAGCAAAAGTGGAGGAGGAGTGATAAGGGATAACATTATGGCTGTAGTTAGGGAAGATATTCCTGGGAATACATCCAGGGAAGTTATTTGCACGGAACTGAGAAATAAGAAAGGGATGATCATCAGATTGGAATTGTATTCTTGACCCCACCTAGCAGTCAGCAGGAAATTGAGAAACAGATTTCTAAGGAGATCTTAGTAATGTCCAAGAATAATGGGGTGGTTATGGTTGGGGGTTTTTAACTTTCCAAACATAGACTGGGACTGCCATAGCGTTAAGGGTTTAAATGGAAAGGAATTTAAGCTTGTACAGGAACATTTTCTGATTTAACATATGGATGTATCTGTCAGAGAAGGTGTAAAACTTGACCTACGCTTGGGAAAGAAAACAGGGAAGTGACTGAGGTGTCAGTGGGGGCACACCTTTGGGGCCGAACACCATAAGTTTATAAGTTTTAATACAGTGGAAAAGGTGAGACCGGATCTCAAAATTAAAGTTCTAAATTGGAGAAAAGCCAATTTTGACAGTATGAGGTAAGACTTTCAAAAGTTGATTGGGGTTGGATGTTCACAGGTAAAGGGATGACTGGAAAATGGGAAGCCTTTAAAAATGAGATAAACTGAGCCCAGAGATGGTACATTCCTGTTTGGGTGAAAGGCAAGGCTGGGGTTTTGAGCAAGGAAAAGAAAGAAGCATCCGTTGGGTATAGACAGCAGAGATCGAGTGAATCCTTAGACGAGTGTAAAGGCAGTCGGAGTACATTGAAGAGGGAAATCAGGAGGGCAAAAAGGGGACATGAGCTAGCTTTGGCAAATAGGGTTATGGAGAATTCAGGACAAAAGGGTAACTTGGAAGAGAATAGGGCCCCTCAAAGATCAGCAAGGCAGCCTACGGGTGGAACTGCAGGAGATGGGGGAGATACTAAATGAGTATTTTGCATCAATGTTTACTGTGGAAAAGGACATGGAGGATAAATAATGTGGGGAAATAGATGGTGGCATCTTGAAAATGGAATAAGTGCTGGATGTCTTGAAATGCATAAAGGTGGATAAATCCCTTGGACCTGATCAGGTGTACCCGAGAACGCTGTGGGAAGCTCGGAAAATGATTGCTGGGCCCCTTGCTGAGACATGTGTATCATTGATATCACAGGAAGACTGGAGGTTGGCTAATGTGATGATACTATTTACGAAAGATGATAAGGAAAAGCCAGGGAACTGTAGAATGGTGAGCCTGACATTAGTGGCAACCACGTTGTTGGAGAGAATCCTAAAGGAAAAGATGTACATGTATTTGGATAGGCTAGATTAGGCAGTGTCAACATGGCTTTGTGCGTAGGAAATCATGTCTCACTGACTTGATTGAGTTTTTTGAAGACGGAACAAAGAGGAGTGATGAGGGTAGAGTGTTGGACGTGATTTATATGGACGTTAGTAAGGGATTCGACAACGCTCCTCATGATAGACTGGTTAGCCAAGTTAAATTGCACAGAATACAGGGAGAACTTGCCATTTGGATACAGAACTGACTCAAAGGTAGAAGATAGAGAGTGGTGGAGGAGAGCTGTTATTCAGACTGGACACCTGTGACCAGTGGTGTGCCACAAGGATTGGTGCTGGGTCCACTGCTTTTCATCGTTTATATAATTTGGATTTCAAAACAGGAGGGTAGTTAGTAAGCTTGCTGACGACATCAGAATGGGAGGTGCAGGAGACAGCGAAGAAGGCTACCTTAGAGTACAATGGGATCTCGATCAGATGAGGAGTGGCAGATGGAGTTTCACTGAAATAAATGCGAGGTCCTGCACTTTGGAAACTTATACACTTAACGGGAAGGTCCTGAAAAGTGTTGCTGCATAAAGAGAGCAGGTTCATAGTTCCTTGAAACTGGAGTCACAGGTAGATAGGACAGTGAAGAAGGCACTTGGTACGCTTGCCTTTATTGGTCAGTGCATTGAGTACAGGAGGTGGGAGGTCATGTTGCGGCTGTACAGGACACTGGTTAGGCCACTTGTGGAATATTGCATGCAATTCTGGTCTCCCTCATAGGAAGGATGTTGTAAAATGTGAAAGGATTCAAAAAACATATACAAGGCTGATGCCATGGTTGGAGGGTTTGTGCTTTAGGGAGAGGCTGAATAGGCTGGGGCTGTTTTCCCTGGAGTCTCAGAGGCTGAGGGGTGACCTTACAGAGGTTTATAAAATCATGAGGGCATAGATAGGTTAAATAGACAAGGTGTTTTCCCTGGATAGGGGAGTTCAGAACTAGACGGGATAGGTTTAGGGTGAGAGGGGAGAGACTTAAAAGAGACCTAAGGAACAACTTTATCACTCAAAGGGTGATGCTTTTATGGAATGTGCTACCACAGGAAATGGTGGAGGCTGGAAAAATTACAACATTTAAAAGGCATTTGGATGGGTATATGAATAGGAAGGGATTAGAGGGATATGGGTCAATTGCTGGCAAATGGGACTAGGTTAATTTAGGATAACAGGTTGGTGTGGACGAATTGTACAAGAGGGTCTGTTCATGTGCTATACATCTCTATGACTGTAAACATAGAGATGAAAACTGTACAAAGTATTCTTCATGTATTTTCGTAAGGCCCTGTACAATTCTAACACCATTTCTCTATTTTTGTACTCCAATCTCTGTGTATTAAAGGCAAAATAAGAGTTGCCTGCACTCATTGTGCAATCTCATAATTTAAAGATGAACTTTAAATAAAGCATTGATAGAGAATGTGATGAAGGGCTTATGCCCGAAATGTCAATTCTCCTGCTTCTTGGATACTGCCTGATCTGCTGCGCTTTTCCAACACCACACTCTCAACACATAAAGCACTGATAGACAGCCAGGGGCTGTAGACATCTACATGAGCATCAGGCTGGGCTTCATGGATAGGAGAAAGGAAGTCACATGAAGGGGCAGAGGAATCCCATTTTTAGACGTGCCAGTTCCCAGTGCCGTCCTATGATCTCTGATGGCAATTGTTCTTGGTGCAAACATAGCTTTTACATAACTGGCTGATAAATCATCTACTGGTTCTTCTGGCAACTGACTGAACATATAAAATAACTTAGAAATATTACATTTTCTTGTATTCATAGTTTAGAAATAAGGCAATCATCTGAAGAAGCCTATACTCATGTTCATGTCTTGTGCTGGGGACTTGGCGAACCAAGTGAATTATGCTCCATAGGTGCTTGTCAATTATTCACAGATAATTTAATGATAATTGTAGATGTAAGATTTGTCTATAATCATCACCAGGGGCAAACAATCAAACCAATCAAAGGGCTCAGAGAATTGAAGAAGTTGAGTTGAAGTTTTTAGTTAAAATGAACTAAAGCAAATGTTGGAAAACTCAACAGGTCTGACAGCATCTGTGATGGAAAAACCGTTAATACTTTGGGCCTGCATAATTCTTTTCTTTGAGTTCTTCTTCTTGAGTTCTGAAGCAGAGTCTGGCCAAACTCAAATGCAATTTCTATTTCTATTTCCACAGATGTTGTGGTTGTGTTCGCTGAGCTGGGAATTTGTGTTGCAGACGTTCCGTCCCCTGTCTAGGTGACATCCTCAGTGCTTGAGAGCCTCCTGTGAAGCGCTTCTGTGATCTTTCCTCCGGCATTTATGGTGGTATAAAAACCACTATAAATGCTGGAGAAAAGATCACAGAAGCGCTTCACAGGAGGCTCCCAAGCACTGAGGATGTCACCTAGACAGGGGACGAAACGTCTGCAACACAAGTTCCCAGCTCGGCGAACATAACCACAACAACGAGCACCCAAGCTACAAACTGTTGCACAAAACTTTCTACAGATGTTGCCAGGCTTGCTAAATTTCTCCAGCATTCTGTTATTTGTTTCTGATATCCTGCATCAACAATACTTTGCTTTTATTCTGCCATTCTTACCTGGTCTGATCTACATAACTTCAGACTTACAGAGCTGTGGTTCACTCTAAAACAGAGATTTTCAACTGGTGTGCCCTGGCCAAGTGAGAAATGTGCTGTGAAATTCTCAGAGAGCAGCACTGCTTCCTTAAGACTTCCAATACCACGCATGTGCACAGATTCGAAACCACATGTGCGTGGGCATTCATCACTGGAGATGCGCAGAAGATAGAAAATCGGATCATTATGCAGCCTGCCAGCACACATGCAGACACAAACATTTGGTGTGACCATGATCAAGGATCATATCTCCGGGACGTGCATGCACAGTCAAGAGGCGCAGAATTATTGAAGTGGCTTGCCTGCCTGGACACATTTCCACATTAGCACAGATTTTAGAAGTCTTACAATGGATTCTACAAAAAATTGGAAAACGCTCTTGTCAAAAAGAGGCGACTCCTCTGTTCATTCAGAAGATTAAATATCTGATCTTGAAGAAAAAAATAGGAAGAACTGTGGAGAGATAGCACAATGAGGGCTTTCTGGCCTTTGGATTTTCATGGACAGGAAATGCCGCTTGTCCCCTAACAGAATATCTCATCTGCAGACAGAATTTGGCAAATAGTTGAGTTGAGCAAATTTTGAAAATGTGTTTGCGTTCGTCGATGAAGAGAGTGTATTTTCTTCCAATGGATTTGAAACATTAATGCTTTAAATTTTTCTCCAGCTTCTTGTATGGACTATGTTGCAAACCTCTCTAATAAGGCAATAATAGTTATAAATGCAAATAAATGTTACAATTATGAGGAATCACATCAGGTGAGAAAAGTGGGTGTGTTGTGGAATTGCTTGTCTCGTTGAAGGGTGCCTGATACTGCAAAGGTTTGGAGTCACTGCTTTGAACTGCTCTTTCCTGGAAACTGTGGATTGACAGTAAATCCTAATCCAGCCTGCAACACCCAAATCCCATGAATAACACAAAAAGCAACTGGTGGGTTTGCATTTGTTCTATTTTCTGTGTACAGCATATTCTTTGGTCACTTTCCACATTGCTGGTTTGGTGCCTGTGTTGTAGCTGTCGTGGAACTGCTTGTCTGTGGGCATGACAAATTCTCAAACACAAATCTCCAATATCAATGCCCAGTGTTGTCAGGATCCACAGCCTTTGTCATATCCAGCTCCTTCAGCTATTTCTTGATTTCATGATCCATGATGTTGGAAGCCAGTGAGGGATCAGATCTGGAGAAAGCTGAGATGGATCAGCCACTCAGCTTTTCTGGTTGAACATTGCTGCAAACATTGTATTTTGCACTCAGGTACTGGGCTCCCCCTTCATTTAATTGTCCACCACCACCACAGTTGCAGAGCTGAGATCTGATTCAATGATTGTGGATTCATTTCACTCCACTTATCACATTATCTTATGTGACTGCCATCTTCTTACAAGTTGCATGCAAAGAGCCCTCTGTTATAATTTTACTGGGTTGACACCTTGTTTACAGGTTTACCTGCTGCTGCCCTCCTGTCATCTTCATTGAATCCTGGTTGATCTTCCAGCTTGATGGCAAGAATAGTATGAGGAGTATGTCAAATGATGAGGTTACAGATTCTGTTAAAGTCAGTTCTGCTGCTGTTGATAGGCAACAGCTCCACATAGATTTGTTTCAATCTGCAATATAAGTATGAAGTCTACTTTATTTAGCATGGTGCTAGTGTCACATGTCCTGATGGGGGCTATCTTATCATAATAATGAAAATCTGTATCCACAATGACTATACAATGGTCACTCCTGCGGATGTAATGACAGACTTCTGCAACTGTAACAGGGTAATGATGAGGATGAGGTCAACTAAGTTTTTCTTTCATGTGGATTCTCTCAAGACCTGCTGTAGATCCAATCTGGCAGCTGTGTACTTTGGGACTTAAGCAGCTGGTTACTCAGTCACTCTTATTACCAGACATTGAAGTTTCCATACAGAGTACATTCTGCACCCTTGCCACCCTCAGTGCTTGCTCAGCAGAACTGCTTCAATACCTGAAGGATTTGGAAGTTGGACGGGTTAAACAGAACTGCTCCATAACCTGAAGGGTCTGGAGGTTGAGGGGCAGATGGCACTCCAGAAGGTTTCCCAGCCTTGGTTCAACCTGATGCTATTAGACTTCACAGCATCCAGCCATATTGAATGAAAAGGTGAATCAACCAAGCATATTTACTAAATAATCATTATAAGTTAAAACTTGCTCTGTGAAGGTGTAGAATTTGTTAACATGCAACTTGTACTATGAAAGGATAAGTGTATACTAGTCTCGATCCGATAATACACATCAGGCAAAGAAAAACAGAAAAGTTGACTTTCTCGACAAAGGTTCACTGAAAAAGAACACTTCGAGCCAATAAGCCTTTGTTCCTTGTGGTAAAATACTAAGGTTTTAGAGGCTCAGATGACTGTTGAGTTGATGTTCTGGCATGCAAAGACTGATGCTGTTGACCATGAATTCCCACTGAAGTCCTTTGCAAACACAAACTCTTGCACAGGCTTCTCAAGTAAAAGCAGCTGGCCCAGCATTCATATATACAATGGATCCACAAAAAGGGTTGCTTTCCAGAAATAGTAGAGCTGAGTTGGGAAAATTCTTCCTTTCGTCAGGCCTCTTGCCAACCGTCTCTCAATATCCAAACCAGAAACTGGAACCATTCAATCAAAAACATAGCTCAGTGGTCTCCAGTAAATGAGCAATTATCACAAGACATGTGACTGCTAAGGAATTCACGTTCTCATGTCCTTTCATTGACCTCTTCAAACATAACAACCCAGAAATTCACAAAGCTACAAATTCAAATCCAGAAAAAAATATAAAATGTGAGGCATTGCTAATAGCCCGACCTCTCCACTGACCTTCTAACTGTGCAATACTCCCTCAATTTGGATCTTCTGAACGTGCTGCACTCAATACTCACCCATCAATAATTAGCCTTCTTCTCAGTACTGATCATCACCTATACAGTATTGAGCTGGTTGGGTATTTAGAATAATTTGGCTCTTTTTATTCTTGGTGATGTCCACACAAAAGCAAGTTACTTAAAGTCAATGTCAAGCCTTGTCATTGTGCAACCTGAAGTCAAAACTGTTAGTTTGGGATTATTATTGCTAACCCTGCTGCATCTGGAAACACTGGTGTTATCATAGATGCGAGGTGTAACTTTTCAGTGAACAGGTTCTATAAATAGAAGACTTTTCAACTGCAGTGTGTTTCTGGCATTCAAGCAGTAGCATTGAAATCAAAGAATATTTTCTGATTCATATCAACACACAAAATAAAACAAAAATAATTCTCGAAATTATTTCTCGCCTGGACAAACACTTGGGCAATTTGCACATTTTTATTCACAGATCTGAACCTGTGACAGGTTGTTTCTTCAGAAAGCATGCTGTTTACACCTTTATTTCTATTTACTGATGACATAATTCACAGAGCAAAGCATCAACAATGCTTTGATTGTTTGATCAAAGCATTGATCAAACATTTATATGCATTTATATCACACTTTTCCTGCAGTAAGACAGTCAATTTAGCTTCACAGGAGTGTCATGAAATGCGTTTTGACACTGCATCACTTCAGGAGACAAAGAGAGATACTTTTTAAGTAATGGCTTTGTTTCAATTTGTTTCTGGAATGCAACTGTTACTGTTCAGCCATCACTTACTGTTATGGTGGTGAATATGTTACTAAGTTTCTGTGGAGAACATGTTGGTAAGTTGCCTTCACAAACTGTTGCAGTCCATGTGACGAACGACAGTGCTGTGAGCAAGCGATTTAGATCAATTCCATCAATATTCAAATGAGTGAATGATCTACAATGGATGTCAGTCTTCAGCCAATTTGATTAACTTGATGTGGTATCAAGAAATGGCTGGGCCAGTATTTATTGCCTATCCCTATTTGGCCTGAAGAAGGTGAGCGTGAGCTGCCTTCAAGACTTGCTACAATCCATTTGCTGTAGGTAGTCCCACAAAGCCATCTGGAGGGGAGTTCAGGATTTTGACCCAGTGACACTGAAGCAACAGTAATATATTTCCAAGTCTAACTGTGCAGATATCCGCGTTCCCACATATTGTTGAGCTTGCCCATCTTGATGATAGTGGTCATGAGTTTGCAATGTGCTGCCTGAGGGGCCTTGCTGAATATGTGAGAGCACTGCCACCTGGAATATAACACCTCCCCACCATCCCTCCATCCGCCCCATGCCACACAACTGGATTTGAAATGTTGCTTCAGTGTCACTGTGTCAAAATCCTGAACTCTCCTCCTAACAGAATTGTGGGTCTAACATGTGGATTGGAACAAGGCAGCTCACTTTCACCTTCTCAAGATCAAATAGGGTTAAGTAATAAATGCTGGCCCACCCAGTGATATCCACATCCTGTGAATGAATAAAAAAGAATGAGCATGTGCATATTGCTCTGGGCTATGTCAAGCACAAAGTGATCTAATATGGACAAGTCTAACGACAAGCCTTTCTAGTCTAACGAGAAGAGTACTGCGGAGTAAACAATATGAAAATCATTGCATTACAGCAACCACAGAGGAACCGTGATTATCTGAAGGACAGGGGCAGGGAGTATTTCATTCGGTTAATCGAATTCCAGATAATCGAATGCCAGACAGGATAGATTAGCCAAGCATTGGCACCTTGCAATTTTGCCAGATAATCTGAAATTCGGATAAGTGAATGCCGGATAATCAAGGTTCCTCTGTATTTGTAGAATATGTGAATTAAATGAATATGACAGCATTATGACAGTGTTAACAGCGAACTAGCTCGTAGTCAGTCTTTACAAGCTCCTTTTCTCTTCAACTAAGTCTCTGTGATATCATAAATGTAAGCAGTGCTCACTGCATTTAATCAAGTATTTATCCTTTCATGTGTCTCTTGAGGGAAATGTGAAGGTAATTGCGTTTCCAAGCACCTTGAACTGCTTGGAGTTCGAAGATGTTGATTGCAACATGTTATCAGAACAATCTTGGAGAGCTAAAGAAGGAGAACATGAGGTTTTGACAGGCAGGAAGTTTAAGGAGGGAATTCCAGAATTTGAAACCCAGGCACCTGAAGACATAGCTGTGAGTAGTGGAAAGATGCAAATCAGTTTTCCAGAATTGGGACTGAGCAGGGCTGTGATGTGTGTAAGTGTGTGCGTGCACACGCACAGGGCACAAGAGAATTCAACCACAAGGACGACAATTCAATATGTTAGAACAGAACAGTAGAATAAAATCAGAACTGTGAAATCAGTGAATGGTGAAGTCTTGTGCCAACTCGCAAAGTTATTTTGCTCTCGGTTCACCAATGGTTGGTTTTAACTGAGTGAGAGGCTGGAAAAAACGTGATCAATGAGGTTGGAAAATGAAGCAATCAAGTCCTAATGAGGAAATTCTTTGCTCAGCACTTCATTTATTTGCAAAAGACAACAACTAATGCATAGTGCTGGTATACTTAACCAGACTGTCAAATCCTGATGAAGGGCTTTTGCCCAAAACGTCGATTCTCCTGCTCCTCAGATGCTGCCTGATCTGCTGTACATTTCCAGCACCACACTCTCGACTCTAATCTCCAACATCTGCAGTCCTCACTTTCGCCCTGTCAAATCACCATGCTGTGTCAGGAGAGAGTGTTAATAACACCCAGAGTAGAATATTGCATCCCATAACTCTCTCCAGAGTGAAAACATCTGATCAGTTGGACTGCACAAAGTGCCTTTTATAATTGGCATTAAAACGGTGTTTGGAGCTAAGAATGCCTTTCGGGAACAATATGAATTTGTACTTCAAAGCCAGACCGGCAGCTCACTGAACACTATACAACTCTAGATGTCAAATATACATCTTTTAACAAGAAGTGTAGATAATTTTGTGTTAAATATGTTTTTCCAAAAATTCCTGCACTATAAAGTCTGAGCACCGATACCTCTTTGAAAATGCAACAGATACCAGCCATCTACTCTCTGGGGAGCATTCTCACCTCTGTGCCAGAAAGCCATACATTCAAGTCATGATAATACAGTTAAGCACCTAATGCAGGCTGACACCCTACTCCAGTGCTGAGGAGTTGTTGAACTGTTAGTGATTGCGCTTTTTTGTAGGAAACTTTAAAATGGGTTTCTGACTGTTTGTTTATGTCTGCCTCATGTTCTTGGCCAATTCTGATCCCTTAATCTCTTTGGAAGAGGGCACCTGGCACCCATGGACTTCTATCTTAATCTTGCTGTAAAGGCTTGGAACATTTTCCTCAGTGGTAGATTCAGACATCTGCAAGCTTTTTTAAAAAGGCTGTTTTTTGTCTACTTTGATCTCTTTTGTCATTAGCATTGGACTTTCTAAAGTGTGAGATCTTCCCATATTGTGAAGAAAATCCACAATGCCTGCTAGATATCAGTCAGCAGAGTCCTTTTGATCTCAGATTTCACTTGTACCTCTTCACTTATCCCAGAAATCTCCATTCTACACCTCAAAAACCACAGCTCTGCAGCCTCTATTCTTCTATGCCTTGTCTCACTGATTGTCCAATTCTGGCTTCAGTCTTTCAAATGTTGTATGATGAAGCAATCAAGGGTTGAACTTTTTATTGTTTGATATGATCTTGCATTCTGCCATCCTTCAATTAAAATCAATCCAAAGAAAGGCTCTCCTGGTTATATCAACATTGTTGTTCATCACATGAATGAATACATTGGTTAACTGCATTTCAGACCTGCAGTGATGGATGGGCTCACTCTGATGCATCTGTGATGTTAACATTGTCATGGACAAGATGTTCAGTGAAGTGGTCACACCACAGGTAAAGCCTGGAACACCAGAAAGGGAATGGGAAACAACTAGGCACAGTGGTGGGAGGCAGGTAGACTTCTGTAGCCAACCAAAGGAACTATGAATGTATGAGGCATGAAGTGGCAAGGTTGGATTGGGAAATCATACTGAAGGGTTTGATTATGGATAGATAATGGTTTATATTTAAACAACAGCTGCATGAATTATGATCCACCAATGCTTCCAATATTTCCAGGACCATTAGCCCTCAGGGATGTAGATTTCAGATTCAAGTGATATGCCAGCTTTCAACCTCTTTAATTTCCCCAACACTATTTTCTGATCAATACTGATTTCCTTCTAGTTTGCCCTCAACAAGAGGGCAAGAACAACAAGAACTATTTATTCCTGTCTGGCACAGAAGTAAAAAAAAATGGAAAGAAACGCAAAAGAATTAGGGCAAGTATTAGATCCAAAGAGTAGACATATAAAATTGACAAAAGAAGCAAGCCTGAGGACTGGGAGCATTTCAGAATTAAGCAAAAAAGGGCAAAAAGTTTGATCAAGTGAAGGAAACTAACGTATGAGAATAAAATTGTAGGGAGCACAGAAACTGACCATAAAGGCTTCTACAAATTGTTGCACCAAGGAGACAGATAGCTGAACCAAATCAGCCTTTCCACTTCTATATTTGCAACACAATAAAATTAATCCATTGAAGACTCCCAAATTGTCACTCCAATGGTTGCTTACCAGACTTATTAATACCAATTCGGTCCTTTGAAGATAATTAAACTTCAGATGCTTGTTTTGTAACTTACACAAAAGATTTCATGATATGATACACAATAACTTTCGCAAAGAAAAAAATGGACAACTTGATTCATGTGTGCGCTTTACCTCAAAACATATGTTTTCAGTCCTCTTTCATTCAAACACATTTAGGGATAATGTGGTCACGTTATTTAAATTGCTTACACAATGTATTGTTTGATTGCAATAAATGTCAACTCATGGCTGCTTTTTTGAAATGTTGATCAGACTCACCTTCTCAGTTTACCTAAGTAAAAACAGCAATCATCAAATTCAGTTTTTTACACTTTGGGTTTCCAGAAGCTGTGCATCAGATAAAGCAGGGAACTTTCAAACCTTCATATTCTCTCAGCAGCAACCTGGAACCATCTCCTTTGAAAATCATAGTTAAAAAAAAGTTTAATTCTGGTTTTTCTTTGATAGGTTGATTGATTCTTCCCAAAGTTTCAATTGCCATTCAAGAACTGCTATTTGCTTGAAGACAGGGTGTCTTTCACACTTGCTGGAACCAACTGTCACACTTTAACCTCAATAACAGCTATGTGTTTCAACAAAATCTCGTCCCGATGTCACTGTGTCTGTTAGAACATTTCAATCCAAGCTCAACCTTCAATTAGCTCCCAGGCCTCACAAACATAGAAAATATGTTTGATCTGTTCTTTTCTTTTTTCAACAAGCTGCCCCAAAATCTACCCACCACTTCCTGCTCACAATTCAAAACTGATTTAAAAAAACAAAAATGATGAAAATAATCATCGTGGCTTTTAACAAAATATGTGAAGAGGAGAAGATTAGTAAAGGCAGAGGCAAATGTAAGTCTCTTTACAGTCTGAAGCTACCAAAATTATAATGAGGAACCAAGAAATGGTCGAAGATTTGATTCTGTCTTCACAGAAGTGGGCACAAATAACTTCCCAAAATGTGTGGGAACCAAGGGCCTAATGAGAGGATAAACTAGAAGGAAATCAGTATTGGTCAGAAAATAATGTTTGGGAAATTAAATGGGTTAAAAACTGACAAATCAACAGGATCTGAAATCTGCATCCCAGAGGGCAAATGGAAGTAGCCTGTAAATAATGGAAGCACTGGTGGGTCATATTTCAAAATTCCATAGACTCAGAAAATGTTTTTACAGTTTGGAGGGTGACAGATGAAACCCAATGATTGAAAAAGGGAGAGAAGAAACAAAATTACAGACCAGCTTGTCTGACATAAGTAGTGTGGAAAATACTAAGAGTGCATAATAAAATATATGATAATTGAAGGTTTGGAAAGCATTCACAGGATTGGACAAAGTCAGCACAGGTTGATAAAAAGTAAATCATGCTCAACAAATCAAATGGAATTTTCTGAGGATATAACTAGTCGACCAGCTAAGGGAGAACCCAGTGAATGTGGTGTCTTTGGATCTGCAGAAGACTTTTGACAATGTCCTTTATAACAGGTCAGTGACCAAAGTTAAAGCAAGTCAGATAGGGGGTAATATATTGGCATGAAATGAGGAGAGGTTGACAGATAGGAAACACTGAGAAGAAATGGGTCAATTTTCCAAGTGGTAGGCATTATATATTGTGTATCACAAAGATCAGTGCTTGGACCCCAGCTTTCACAATATTTCTAAATGTTTTGGATGAGGAAATGAATGCAACATTTCCTAGTTTGCTGATTCCACAAAACTTGGTGAAATTGTGAGGAGAATGCAAGAAGGCTTCCAGGTGATTTAGACAAGTTCAATGAATGGGAAAACATATTCAGCTGCTGTACAATCTGGCTAAATGTGAAATTATTTGATGTGAAAACCAGATAGGCAGAGTATCATTTCCATGATAACATACTAGGAAATGTAGATGTACAAAAGGATCTTGGCATCTTTGTACACCAGTTAAGAAAGTAGATGGGCACATGCAACAAATAATTACAAAGGAAAATGGTATAATGGCCTCCATTGCCAGAGGATCTGAAGTCAAAAGGAGGAATCTACTATTGCACTATTGCCTTGGTAAAATCACACCTGGAGTACTGCAACCTAAGACAGGATGTACTTCCAACATAGAAAGGGTAATGGAGGCTCATCAGGCTGAGACTGAGGATGGTAGGATGCTATATGGGGATAGATTGGTCCAACTGGGGCTGTACTCACTGGACCTTAGAAGGATAAGAGGGGATCTGAGTGAAGTGAACAACATTCTAACAGGACTGGACAGATGAGATGCATGGAGAATGTCAGTGAGAAGACCAAAACAAGGGAACCATTTCAAGACAGAGGGTAGATCATTTATATCTGTGAACCTACGAATACTCTAACATAGAAGGCTATGGAAGCCAAGTCACTGAATATTTTCAAGACATGGGTAGATTTTTGATTTTAAAAGCAGTAAGAATATGGGAGAAAGTGAGAATTTGGCACTGAGACAGAGGATTAGCCAGATCATATGAAAAGAGAAGCAGGCTCACAGTTGCTCTTGCTCATAGTTTCTATGTTTCTGCTATTACACCATTGATTGCACTTTGATAGGTTGAATCCTCGAATGTTATTCCTATGATTCTTGTGGGTGAAGAGTTGCTTTCTGAATTCTCTTCCTTTGAAGGTGTCCATTCAGAGTGTAGGTCCAAAATGAGATGGCGCCTTCTGATAACACATTGTGTGTTTAAAGCCACTCTTGATTGTTAAGCAAGTGATTTTGCTGGTGCTAATGGATACTGAATCTGCGCTTGAAGGTAACTACTCAATTTGATGAAGAGCAAAATCCAACAGACAATCAACTGTAATTTTAGCACTGAAGATTTCTTTGAAACAAAGTTAGGGTATCTTGTACACATTGTCAAGGGGTCAATCCAGGAGAATATCAAGCCAAAATACAGCAAAACTACAGCAAAACACAAAAGAATTAAAAATATATGAACATTTGGAGATTATGTCGTCCTTCCTTTAAGCCACCAATGAGAATGATCGTGGTTGATTCTGGGGTTCAACTCTACATTTCCAAATGCTCTCCATATTCCTTATGTTCCTGGGAGACCAAAAAATCTGTCCTTTCCAACCATCCAATTTTAAATGTATCCAACATATAAACACTAATTGATACCCTGTGGGGGAGAGAATTCCAAACATTCCCAAATCGATAAGTGAAGAAACATGTCCTGAGCTTTGCTCAAATTATTGTCCATTTATCTTGGGTTGTGCCCCTGTATGTTCAATTTCCCCAGCTGGGGGAAAAGCCTCTCAGGCAAGTCTACTGAGTTTTAATGAGATCAACTTTCACTCTTCAAAGTTGAGAGAACATATGCCAGATTACCTCAAGCCTCTGATCAAAGGGTAAACCTCTCATCTCAGGCACGATTGAGTGTGCCTTCACTATATGATATTACATACAAGTATATTCTTCATTAAATAAAGAGAACAAAATTGTGCACTGTACTCAAGGCTTGGTCTGATGACAAGGTAATATGATTGTAAAGAATGTCCGGATTCAGCTGAATGCCAATATGGTAGAACTGGGAATGAGTTGCGAGTGTTGCACAGAATGCAGATTGATGGCTGCAGGGCAGGAGGCAAGTCATAGAGTTATACAGCATGGAAACAGGCCCTTCGGTCCAACTTGTTCATGGTGACAAATTAATCTTGTCCCATTCGCAAGTATTTGGCCCATATCCTTTGAAACCCTTCGTACTCATGTACCCATCCAGATGCCTTTTCAACGTTGTAATTGTAACAGCCTCCTCCACTTCCTCTGACAGTTCATTCTTTACACGCTCCACCCTCTGCGTGAAAAAGTCGTCCCTCAGGTCCCTTTTACATCTTTTTCCTCTCACTTTACACCTACCCAGTTAATTTTTGTCTCTTTCCACAAATGTTCAAATATTGATATCTTTCTTCCTTCTCAGTCAGAAGATGGTTGGTTCAAGTTCCACTCTTAGCCTTGACTGCATCCTTTTACTCACAGAGTGATTAATAAAGCTTACAAAGGTGAAACTTGCATAGTAACAAAGATTACAGACATCTATGTGCCAATACATCTGCATGGAAATGCAAAGAAACTTCTGACATTTAAAAATAACACTTTGTTAGAATATTATGAATTAATTGGAGACAGCTGTTATATCATCTGAAACATGAACTGTTCTGCTCACATAGTCAGATTAGGTTTACCAAAGCTTTACCAAATACATAACATTACAACATGGGGAGGGACAGCTGACCCAAATCAGCTTTTCTACTTCTGTATTCACAACACAATAAAATTAATAATCTTCAAAGATCCTCAAAATTGACAAAATTAATGGTCCCTAACCAGACTTTTGAATAACCAATGCCAGACTCTGTGAATAATCAATTTGCAACACCAAGTCTGTCGCTTAAACAAAGGAATGAGCAATTACTTCACAATATAGCAACTTTAATGGAATAAAATTAAACAACAAGAATAAGGTAATTGGTCACTAAAATAAAACAAAGAACTGCACATGCTGGAGATCTGAAACAAAAAGAGAAACAGCTGCAAAACTAACAGATCTGGCAGCATCTGTGAGGAGAATGCAAAATTAATATTTTCAGCCCAGTAACTCTTAGTCAACAGATGTGAAATATTAACACTGTTTTCTCCACACAGATGCTGCCAGATCTGCTGAGTTTCATCAGCAAGTTCTGAAACCTAATTGGTCCAAGCTGTTAACGCATAAACCTTTGTTTTCAGTACCATTCAAAGGAAAGACAAACACATTTGATGAATAAATAAAAGAAAATAATAAAACTAGCAAGATTAATTAGCTGGTTTTCACAATGCGCTATTCCACTTCTTGGTTGTTTCCTGAAGTTACTGATCAGGGTCACCATTACAGTTCATTCAGGTAAGGGCAGTCATACTTCTAACTGAGTTTTATATTCTTCAATCTTCCAAGAACTACTCACGGGACGTTGGACAGGGAGCTTTCAAGTCTCTATGCTGTAGCATCAACTGCCGATTCCTTTTCCCACAGAAAACACAGACTAAAACCCAAGTCAAACTTAAATACACCCTGGCACACTGACCTTCTTCTCCATGAGGTCCCAGTTACCATTCAACATCACGGGTGGCACGGTGGCACAGTGGTTAACACTGCTGCCTCACAGCGCCTGAGACCCGGGTTCAATTCCCGCCTCAGGCGACTGACTGTGTGGAGTTTGCACGTTCTCCCTGTGTCTGCGTGGGTTTCCTCCGGGTGCTCCGGTTTCCTCCCACAGTCCAAAGATGTGCAGGCCAGGTGAATTGGCCATGCTAAATTGCCCATAGTGTTAGGGAAGGGGTAAATGTAGATGTAGGGGTATGGGTGGGTTACGCTTCGGCGGGGCGGTGTGGACTTGTTGGGCCGAAGGGCCTGTTTCCACACTGTAAGTAATCTAATCTAATCTAATCAGCCATCTGTTTGAGCATAAGGTCTTTTCCGGAATTGCTGGAACCAATTCCCAGGTATTGACCTCATTAATCACCAATTTCTGCTATCTGTTAAAACATAGTGAGCTTCCCAGGTGATGAAATGTCTGCAAAACCTTCGAATCAAGAGTCAATCTTTAATTAACTTCAGACGTGGCCTCACAAATAGACCAAAGCTTGTTTGGACTGTTTTCCTTTTAACACACGCTGTTACCCAGAAGTCTTCTTTAATCCACAGTTAGTGTTTCACAGCTGCAAACCAAAAACTAATGGAATAAAATAAAATTAATGAAAAATCAGCTAGGGTTTCAACAACAAAGGCTTACATCTCAATGAAGCACGTTCTTATTTTGAGTTAGGCATCCTATTTCTCCAGGTCCTGACCCGTGGAGTCTGGACCAATCAGAACTATGGAGATGGGCCAACTGATTACAGGTGCACATTGAGATTGCCAGATATTAGAAGAATTTGGATTTGGCATTGAACAGAATATGATGCCCCTAAAAAAAAGATAGCAGATCTTCCTTCTCCTAAACCTGAGGATCCAATGTGCTTGATTGAACACATCATGGTAACGCAACTGAGTTTCCATAGAAAAGTATTTTTGTTTATATGTATCATTTTTCATAACGTCACAACCTCCCAAAACAATTCACAGGCAATGAACTTATTTTTGAAACAAAATCACTGTTGTAATATAAAAAATATGGCAGCCAGTTTAGATACAGCAGGCTGCCATCATAATGAGATAAAGACCAGATACTATCTTTCTGATGATCTTATTTGAGGGATAGGTATTCTTCTCTCTAAGTTGTTATCTTGTGTGACCAGCTTTGGGGAGCAAGCATATTTTATGATTCAATCGTGGAATGTGGGATAACTGACGGGGTCACCATTTATTGACCATCTTAATTGACTCTTTGAGGAGCTGGTGGTAAGCTGCTTTCTTGAACAACTGCATTCCACTTGCTGAAGGTAGACCTACATGCCATTAGAAAGAGAGTTCCAGTGTACTGGCATGGTGGCACTGAAAGAACGGTGAAACATGTCCAAGTGAGTGGCTTGGAGGATCACTTGCTGGTGGAGATGTTCCCACATATTTGATACCATTGTCCTTCTCGGTGGAAGTGGTTGTGGGGTTAGAAGAGGTTCCCTCAGGAGCCTTAGTGAATTTCTACAATGAATCTTGTAGATGGTACTCAATGCTATTGCTGAGTGTTGGTGATGGAAGGAGTGAATGTTTGTGGATGTGGTACCCATCAAGCAGACTGCTTTGTCCTGAATGCAGTTGAGTTTCTTGAGTATTGTTAGACTTACACACACCCAGGCAAGTGGGAGCATTCTGTCACACTCCTAACTTGTTCCTCATTTTTTTTTATTTCAAAAATATACTTTATTCATAAAATGATTTGATGGTCTGTACATTTGATCATGCCATACATATGTCCATATTTACAAACACAGATTCGAATTTATCATTGTCATTTACAATCCTGTGCATTTTCCAATCTTGTACATATACATATATTTGGCTGAGGCATCAGCAGAGCCCAAAAAAACGTCCGCATGGGCCCCCTGTTCTTCTTTAGGCAGGCCGATTTTACACGGTGGTCTTTCCCCACCGCGCCTTGGCAGCAGCTGCCCCAAGCTTCAGCGTGTCCCTCAGCACGTAGTCTTGGACCTTGGAATGTGCCAGTCTGCAACACTCGGTCGGGGTCAACTCCTGCAGCTGGAAGATCAACAGGTTTCGGACCGCCCAGAGAGCGTCCTTCACCGAGTTGATGATCCTCCAGGCGCAGTTAATGTTCGTCTCGGTGTGAGTCCCGGGGAACAGGCCGTAGAGCACGGAGTCCCGCGTCACGGCGCTGCTCGGGATGAACCTCGACAAGCACCACTGCATTCCTCTCCAGACTTCCTCTGCATAGGCACATTCCAGGAGGAGGTGTGTGACAGTCTCGTCCCCACCGCAGCCACTTCGAGGGCAGCTTGCGGTGCGGCAGAGAGTCCGGGCGTGCATGAAGGATCTCACAGGCAGAGCCCTTCTCACCACCAGCCAAGCCACGTCTTGGTGCTCGTTGGAAAGTTCTGGCGATGAGGCATTCTGCCAAATGGCTTTGACAGTCTGCTCAGGGAACCGCTCGACAGGATCCGCCCTCTCCTTTTCCCGAAGGGTCTCAAGGACGCTACGTGCTGACCACTTCCTGATGGACTTGTGGTCAAAGGTGTTTTTCCTCATAAATTTCTCCACGAAGGACAGGTGATACGGAACGGTCCAACTACTCGGAGCGTTCCGCGGCAGCGAGGCCAGGCCCATCCTTCGCAACACCGGGGACAGGTAGAACCTCAGTACGTAGTGACACTTGGTGTTTGCGTACCGGGGATCCACGCACAGCTTGATGCAGCCACACACAAAGGTGGCCATCAGGGTGAGGGTGGCATTGGGCGTGTTTTTTCCCCCATTGCACCGGTCTTTGTACATAGAGTCTCTTTGGACCCGGTCCATCTTTGATCTCCAAATGAATTGGAAGATGGCCCGGGTGACTGCGGCGGCACGGGTCTTGGGGATAGGCCAGACCTGTGCCACATATAGCAATACTGAGAGTACCTCACACCTGATGACCAGGTTTTTTCCCGCGATGGAGAGCGACCGTTGCCCCCATCTGCCTAGTTTCTGTCTCATCTTCCTGATCCACTCCTCCCAGGTCTTGGCGCACGCCCCAGCCCCCCCGAACCAAATACCCAGCACCTTCAGGTGGTCAGTCCTGACGGTGAAGGGGATAGAGGATTGGTCGGCCCAGTTCCCGAAGAGCATGGCCTCGCTCTTGCCTCGGTTTACCTTGGCCCCCGAGACCCGTTCGAACTGGTCGCAGATGCACACGAGTCTGTGCACGGACAGCGGATGGTGAACAGGCATTAGGGAAATCAGGTAGTGAGTTACTTGCTGTAGGATTCCTGGCCTCTGACCTGCTCATCACCACTGTATTTATATGGTGAGTTCAATTCAGTTTCTGGTCAATGGTATCCCCCAGGATGTTAATAGAGGGAGATTAAATTCTGATATTGCCATTAAATATCAAAGGACAATGGTTACATTCTCTCTTGTTGTAGACGGTCAATGTACTTGTGTGGCATGAATATTACCTGCTACTTGTTCATCCAAGCCTGGGTATTGCCCACATCTTGCTGCATCTGAAGGTGAAATGCTTCAGTATTGGAGGAAACATGAATCATGCCAAACATTATGCAATCATCAACAAACATCCTCACTTCTGACCTTAATGATGGAGTGAAAATCATGGCTATGATGGTTATGCCAAGGACAGTCTCCTAAGGAACTGCCGCAGTGATGTCCTGGAGCTGAGATGACTGACCACCATGCAGCACAACTGCCTTCCTCTGTGCCAGATATCACTCTAATCAGCAAAAAATTTCCCATAGTTGAACACCTCACTTGACATCTCACATGACAAGGCACCCCAGAAAGTGCAACAGTTCCTCAGTAGTGTTTTGACATTAAGTGCCCATATTTTAAGTTCCGATCTGTTGTAGAAATTCAATGCAAAGCTTTCTGACTTTCTGTGGATACAGAAAGAAATGATGTCTGAATTCATTAGTTTCCCCTTGAGACAACTGGTAGTCAGGTAGATAGATTTTTTTTGTGTGATCACAGTTCTCAGACAAAAGAAAGTAAAAGCTTAACAAACACGCTGACCTACTTGAGAAACTAACTTGATTTACATATCAAAAGCAAGTTGTGTGACCTTATCACTCGCTTTTAAAGTCTTCCCCTGTTTGCATTCAAGGTCAGTAATTTCTTCAGGGAATCAAACAATTTTGTACATGTAAATGTGAGAGGAAGTCTTCACAGACGAAGGAAGCTGAATAATTCTAAACTGTGTCATACAGTTATCTGAAACCCTTTTCTAAAGCAATTGATAGGCTGTTAATGTTTGGAATTATTTTTATTCAGTCAGTGTTGAAAATATTCAGAGCTGGGTTTGTCAAATCTTTGATTGATAACTGAGTCTAGGATAATTGGCACGAGCCAAGAAAGTGGATTTGAGCCACAAATGAGATCAGAAATGATCTTATGAGTGGTAGAGATGGTTTGATGCATTGAATAGGCTATTCCTGTTCTTTTTTTTTCCAACAACTGACCACTGGATGGAATAGTAGAAGAGAGAAAGCATGCCTCAGAACTGTGTTTCACTTGTGCATGACAAATTCATTGAAGATTATCTTGATTTATTGTTGCAGGGTACTGGACCAAAGTTCAACACTTCTAAAGAACAGTCTCTCTGTCTGCCTGAGGTACATTTCAAGTTTGATATGAGCTTTATACAAGACAAATTCTCCTTTGAGCAGGAAAGTGCAATGAGATTGTTTGGAACAGGATAAGTCTCAAAGGGTTTGACATGAAATGCTTGACCTTCAGCCCAAGAGCCATTTTCAGCATTAAGTCAAAGCACCTTCCCCACTCAGCTTCCAATAGAAGCAATGCAGAGTTCCTTTCAACTGCCAGGTTTGATTGCGACTGCTATGGTCCAGACTATTCAGTTGAAATAAAACAGCAATAAGGTGTATTTCTACAGTATCTTTCATGTAGTGAAATATTCCAGGATGGTTCACAGAAGCATAACCATGTAAATTTGCCAATGAATGCAAAAGACGACACTAAGGCAGGTGACCAAAAGCCTGGTCAAAGAGGTAAGCTTTAAGGAAGAACTTACAGGGGGTGAAAGACTGAAAAAGGCTGAGGAAGGAAATTCCTGAGTTTAGGGCGCAGGGAGCTGAAAGGACAACCACAAATGGTGCAGTGATAGAAACTGGGATGGGAAAGAGGGTTCTTTGGGGGAGTTGGTGGATTGGAGGAAGTTACAGAGATTGGGAGGGGGTATGAAGCCACAATGGGATTTGAAACAAGGATTAGAACTGAGCATGTGATGAACTGCGAAAAGAGTGAGATTAAAACAGACAGGGAATGCAAACTGTACCTAATTGCAAGTTTTATGAAGAAAAGCAAAGGTGTAACATTCCTTTCCTCTTTCAGACACAGGTTCCTGTGGTAAACAAGAAGATTAAAGAGATGGATAAAATACACAGCTACGCAGATCCAAGGAATGGATACTCATTTAGTGCATGTGTCCGTGCCAGTGGGGCTTGGGTAGCTATTTCCTTTTTCATCGTGACAACCCTGGCATCCTAAGAGCGTCAGGGAGCCCTTGAAGATTGGCTATTTCCATCTTATTTCATTGAAAAGTGATACCCCTGAGGAGATAATAAAAAGACAACAAATTGAATTTTAAGGGAGAGAGGGCAAGGGAAGGTTGTGATTGCTTTGGTAGAATTGTCCCAACAAAGTCTTGGTCCCCAAAGCATTGGCTTTTCACAGATACAATGCTGTGAGCATTTTGGGACCTTGCTTCCTTCAAGAAGAAAAAAGAGTGACTGCCTCTTCAAGCCTAGCTGTATGCCGGAATCCTCAGCATTGGGCTGCTTATTGAACTTGAGTAACCAGTTAGGCTTAAGCAAAGCCTTCCGAATTGGATCACCATACATTCCTCACCCAACGGCCAAGGCCGAAGGACAGGATTCTAATTTGGTGACATGGCTGCAATGATTTCATGGTTGTGTAAAACCACTACTCGTTTTATTGTATGTACGTTTTATTCCCCCATGTGCTGTTCTTGGAGTTGAGGAAAGGTTCTGGTGTGTTAGAATTACCACTCTTTTCTACACTCAAAATCATTTATACTGATGAGAGCATAAGAGATCTATTTACTGTAAAAAAAAATGTTTTCTCTTTTGTTTCTGAACTTTCTAGAAGTGTGTTTCATGTAGTAATAGTTGTCTACCCCAGCTTGCATTGCTTCCGCGAGCTGCTTGTGGAATTATACCATTATTGAATAGTGTATTATTTCAATATCATAAACAGGAATATATCTCTACCAAGGAAACTACTTAAGACTTCATCTGTTATTTTCTTTCTTAATTCTCTTGTTAGTTGAAGTAGCATTTAAAAAAGTGTTTTAGTGGTGCATTTGAGAGAGGAAGTGGTCAGTTCAAAAATAAAGTTACCTTCAGCCTGCCCTTTAGAAACTATTTCACAGCAGAAGAGAGCTATGTGATCTCAGTAAATAGATTGTCCAAGCCAAACTCTGCATATTCACACTAGAATTGGGAAGCACCCTCGAGTAAAAGATGAGATCCTACTTTGAGCCCTTGTGGCCACGTGAATCATTTTCTAACACTTTCTGATAGTAACTGCTCTCTGACTAAGGCTACCATCTTAGAAAATGTTGGCAAAAAATGAAGTTGTGACAGAATCAGGAGGAATTAGAGCCTGTATCACTAATTGATCAGATCAAAATTGATCTGTATGTCACCTCCATTTTTCAACCTTTACTCCACATCCCTCGATAGCCTAAAATGAATACTCCAAATTGACTACCAACATCCGTAGCCTTTTGGAGAAAGACACTCAAATTCCTTCTGCAAATTGTGTGAAAGATTTGCAGATTCAACTCCTGAAATACCTAGTGTGAACATGAGGTGTGGAATCAACTGGCTAGTGCACAACTACTGAGTATTAAACTAAATAACACTGAAGGAAGGGAGTTGCAAAGTGATAATGAAGTGAACAAGTGAAATAAAATATTGAGCCATTATTCTGGGGACATGGGTCGAAATGTCACCATAAGAGATGGTGGAATTTGAATTTCATAAAATCTAGAATCAAAAGCTGGAAACTACTGCAAATTGATGTATACACCTGGTTCACCAATGTCCAGTAAAGATGGAAATCTATCATTCTTGCCTGGTCTAGCCTGCTTATGACTTCAAACCAACAGCAATGTGGTTGACTCATAGATGCTCTCTGGGTCACCAGGATGGGCAACAAATGCTGGCCCAGTCAGTAATGTTTACATTCTGCAAATAAATTTTTAATAAAACACACTGAGGCAACAGTTATGTTTGTGAAATAATGCAAGAGTTAAATGATGGATGGATGCCATAAGTTTGGAAATGTGCCAAATAATTCACCCCCTCCAGCCTGCAATGGTTTTCAAATTTAATCTGTTTCTGATCATATAGGCTTTTTATTTACTGAGAAGGTCAGCACTGCACAATTGTCAGAGTTGGTCCCGGATATTCCATTTAAAAAATACAAGCTTCTGTGGGATGGTTTGTTTTTACCAAGTGGATGAGCTCTAGTCATTACAGCTCAGTCAGCGCAAGACTCTCCATTCATTTGTTTCAGTCAGTGCTAATACATCCTCACCGAATGGGTCTATGAAGTGTAAAGACTGAAGCTCTAAGTATCTTATACATCCCAAGAAAGACATTGTGACATCCTATGATGCTGTTCACTGCCGATTTGAAGTCCCACTAAAGTATGACCTCTCAAGCATGACAGAAACTAAGTACTCACAGGGAATGTACACCACACACAGACTGTTAATTAATCGATGAGACTAATTTGATGTCTATTTGCAGTTTTCAGTTCCAAATTAAGCTTCTTCTGAAAAGAAAACTGGTGATATCATTTACTGCTGTTATACAGATCTCTGGTGAAAGCAAATGAATAGTGTAACACATGACTGTTACGAAGCTGTTATAAACTTATATTGGATAATTCAGGTTTGACAGCACCAAGATTAATTTTACTACAGTGGTAATTTAGGTGCTGAGGGTCTTGGATCTTATTTGGGCCCGAAACACAACTCTTAGTGACAGCAGTGAGGAGTCAAGTTAACTTTTCATTTGTGAATCAACAATTACATAGGAGTTGTTGAGTTCTTTAGCTTCTCACAAATGTTCATCAGAGGACAAGGTGAGGTGAAATGAGAATATGGATTCTTCACTTGAAGGTAAGACTCTATAAGATAATGGTAACCGGGACTGCTGCTTTGTTCTGTCTACAGATGTTATGGAATTCTACAGCACAAGATGTCTGTTGGTGATTAATGATGGACAAAAGTTTGAGATACCCGAAGGTACATAGACACATCACAATACAAGTGTGTTTAAAGGCAAAACCTCAGGATCTTATCTCAAGCCTCTCTGATGAAGTTTCTCAGTGCCTGTACGTTAGTGTTTCATAATCATGTGTCACAAAGGAGGCCTGACAGAGTTGCAGAGGATAATGATAGCATTTTTAGATGAGACAAACAAAGGAAATCTGTTCCCAGTAGCAGAAGGGAGCTGATAGAGCAGCAACGGTCGAATGGTATTATTGCTAGACCAATAATAGAAATCTAGGAAATGATCTGGGGTGTGGGTTGAAATCCTGCCATGGCAGATGGTGCAATTTTAATTCAATTTAAAATTCGGAATTAAGATTGTCATGATGACCCTGAAACTATTGTCAACTGTTGGAAAGACCCCATCTGGTTCACTCATGTTCTTCAGGGAAGGAAACTGCTATCCTTATGTGGTCTGGCCTACATGGGATTCCAGACACACACCAAGATGATTGATTCTTTACTGCCCCCTGGACAATTAGAGATGGGCAATAAGTGCTGGCCCACATCCCTTGAATGAATAAAAACAAAGTGAAACAATGGACACAGATATTTGGTTTTGAGAGAGAGATGCAAAGAGGGTGATATTAAAAATAATTCTTTGATGCAGTTTGTGGCAATCACATTTAATTAGCAGCTCAGGACAGTAGTGGAAATTGGTTTTGCCAGTCAATCAAAAAGAACTTGATGAAA
Organism: Chiloscyllium punctatum; assembly: GCF_047496795.1. Classification (NCBI taxonomy): domain Eukaryota; kingdom Metazoa; phylum Chordata; class Chondrichthyes; order Orectolobiformes; family Hemiscylliidae; genus Chiloscyllium; species Chiloscyllium punctatum. The sequence continues at coordinate 7,341,932 of NC_092773.1, forward strand.
CACTGAGGAAAATCAATTTGCACAGCTATAGGGTTTAACTGGTAACAGGGAACTGAGCAGATTGTCAAGTATGAGCCAGTATGGTCTCCAAGGGCTGAAGGGAATCTACCTAGACCATAATAACTCGAAGGCTCTGACTTGATGCCAATGTTTTTGTGCAATTTCGTGTTCAAACAGAGATTCAAAAATTCTGTGGTTGGCACCTTCCCTCTTGGAGGAGTGCAAAGTCCTTCATCTTTACAAACTAAAGACTTGCATTTCTTGAACCTCTTTCACAACACTGTGATATTACAAGTACTTTACCAGTGAAGGAGCCCTTTTGAAGTGCAGGGATAAAAACTGTCCAACCCATCCGTAGTAATGTGCCTGATACTCTGTGAATCAGGCCAATGGAACTTTTCTGATGTATCTGAGAGGAAGGTGAATAATAAAGTCAAAGTGCTGGAGAAACTTAGCAGGTCTGACAGCATCTGTTAAGAAGAAAAATGAGTGAGCCTTCTTATTTCAATTGTATATTATTTATAGAACAGGGAAAAATCAGGACTCTGTTTAATGCCTCATCCAAAATATAGCATGTCTGACACTGTATTCACTCCATCAGTACTGCACTGAAAGGATCAGCCTCAACTTTTGAGATTACCTCTCAGGAATGGGACATGAACCCATAACTTTACGACTGAAGTCACAAGAGCACCACTCACTGAGCCTGTTACATTCTTATTTTCGGATGATGGAATGAAAATGAGAAAGATGGATATAGCTTTGAAAAGGATAGAATATAGTAGGAGTTATTTACAGTTTTGCAAAAGCAAGTGTAGCTAACGGATGCATATGTAACAATGTTTCTTCTGGAGACTGCGAGACAAGACAGCATCAGCATCAGCTTCAGCACAGGAAGAAGCCTCTGATTGGTCAGCTTGAAGTTAAATATAGTCTCTGAGGTGAGTGAAACAGAAGAAGATAAAACCCTAGAGGCCAGAAATACCAATATCCCTCTCTCTGTTCCCATGCTCTAAAAAAAACCTGCCTTCTCCAACTCTGTCAAGAGTGCTCGGAAAACTACATTCACAGTTGCTGGCAGGAAGAATACAAAAGCTCACAGGAGCAACAAAAACCCCACGTCCAATCAACAAAACAGTGAATTAGAATATTCATCGCTTTACAAATAATATCAAGGTAGCAAGGAAGAAAGGAAAAGGACTATGGGACGAACACATAGATTTTTAAAAATGATTTTGGACTGATGATGCAGAACTGTATTCCTCTGTTTTCTTCCCTCTCGACTCATAATATTTGTCTGTCTGTTATTCTTTGTATGCGTATGTATTTTAAAAGTTATATAGTTCAAGTTGCTCAGATTAGAAATCCAGTTCCTTTACTGTTCCTGTTGAAGTGACAAGTGTTACAATAAATAGCTTTCTTTACTGTTACTGAAGAAACCTGAAAAAGTGTGTTTTTATCCAGGGTGTGGTTAGTCGAAAGCAAATTGGAATGTGTGATTGTTTTGTTAAATTTTCAAAATTGTCACAACTCCAAAAATAGTGGGGTTTGATTTCCAGTGCACTACCCAAGTGTATCATAATATGGTGAACAATGTGCTCAAACCTCCCTCAGACATAAGTATGAAAAATGTCAATGCACTATTTCAAAAAAAAAAGCAGACGGGTTCTCCTGCCAGTCATTTGTTGCAACTGGTCAGGTGCCAGGAAACCCCACAGTGTATTTTAAAAAGAGCCTGCACACTTGGAGCTCAGTACACAAGTGGAGCAGGACCAGCTGTGAAGAATTCTCTATCCTTGCACACTCTATATGTGGTGAACAATTAGCCAAAAGCCATTTCAACAGTGTAAAAACATCGAACATCTCTGTTATATGCCCTTCAGCTGAAATACTTATGCTTGATAAACAGACTAAATGTTATTTCTGGAAATATGATGAGGTGGTTTCTGTTGTCACTCAAATTTCATTGTTATGTTTTGCCAGTTTCATGTCAGTGACAAGAGTCACAAAGAACACATTAACACAACAGAAGCTTTTCATATAACCTCATATTTGAAGGTATCTCCTTTTTTGCAAATGTTGGACATGAGAATCAAACAGCAGTAAAGCCTTTGGACTGTCTTCTGTCAAAATGGAGCTGGAAAAAATGTCATACGTTCAGCAACACAGCATTAGCAATGCTTTGTGAAAGTTTTGCGTTGTGGCTTGTGAAGCAATCAGATCAACACAAAGACCCTGCTCTTGCAGCAAGGACATTGAATTCACAGGGAAAATTTACCTTGCTACAATCTCGTAGGCATGATGACAACTGTGAAGCCAATCAGAACGCCACACCAGATGGTTGCACTGTGATTCAAAGATGATAGGGTCGCATGTTTCTGTATTGGGTACTCATGTGAGGCCAATTCTTAACCTGCAGATTTTTGGGAACATTGGGAGGACATCCCTTAAGGTAGGACATTTGAAATGTGCCTCCTTTTCTTCATGTCACTGCTGCCATTGTCTTGTGATTAAGACTTTATGCATCAAAATAGAATGTGGTTTGATGGACATGTTGTTGCCCTTTTGAACATCTTGAGGCAAGATCCTTCCAGTCATTACTGTCAATGCTGCTGCACTTCAAAGAAAGCTTCAGAGTTTCTTTGCAGCATTTTCACACTTAGAAAGGATGTAACAATATCACACAGAACGCAAAAAGGATTTACAATGTCAGTTCCAAGGTGAGAAACTTCAGTTACTTGATCAGCTGGAGACGCAGGCATTGTTCTCCTTGTCGTAGCTGAGATGAGTTTAAACAGAGATACTCAACATTATGAAGGGTCTGGACAGCGTGAAAACTGTATCCTTTTTGTCGGGGTCAAGATGAAAAAAATACGTGAAATACTGTCTAAAGCAATGGAAAACTGATGAAAATGTTTTCACACATTGAATGGTTAGAATTGAAGTTTGATACTTCGGACTGTGGTGAAAACAGGTTTAATTATGAGGCTTAAAGGAATTGGATAAACCCCGAAAGAGAAATAATTTGCAGCGTTACAGGGAAGGTGTAGGAGAGGGGGACTGGATAAAATTTACAGAGCTAGCACAGACACAAACAAAAACATGAACTGCTGGAGAAACTCAGCAGTCAGGCTGCATCTGTGAACAGATGAAAGTAAGGTTTGCAGATGCTGGAGATCAGAATCGAAATGTATGGTGCTGGAAAAGCACAGCAGAACAGGCAGCAGCTGAGGAGCAGGGGAATCGACGTTTCGGGAACAAACCCTTCATCAGGAATGTGGGGTGTGGGATGGAGAGGGCTGAGAGAGATAAGAAGGAAGGGGGTGGGACTGGAGGGAAGATAGCTGGGAAGGCAATTGGTCGATGCAGGGAGGTTATGATGGTGTTAGGGTGGAGGGTGGAGCTGATAGGTGGGAAGGAAGATGGACAGGTAGGACAGTTCAAGAGGGTGGTGCCAAGTTGGAGGGTTGGATCTGGGATGAGGTGGGGGGAGGAGGGATGAAGAAGCTGGTGAAATTTACATTGATGCCATGTGATTGGAGAGTCCCAAGAGTCTCAATTGGAAGACCACATCGAGAGCAACGGACACAGTCGATGAGGTGTTTGGATGTGCAGGAAAATCTCTGTTGGATGTGGAAGGATCCTTTGGGGCCTTGGATGGAGGTGAGGTGGTGGGGGGTTGTGAGCGCAGACTTTACACTTCTAGCAGTGGCAAGGGAAAGTGCCAGGAGTGGAAGGTAGGTTGGTGGTGGGGGTGGACCTAACGAGGGAGTGGCAGAAGGAATGGTCTCTGCACAATGAGGATCCTTCCACATCCGACAGAGATTTTCCTGCACATCAAAACACCTTATCTACTGTGTCCGTTGCTCTTGATGTGATCACTTCTACAGTGGGGAGACAGGACGCCAAGTTGTGTAATATTTCAGAGAACCCCCATCTCTGGGACATATGCACCAAACAATCCCAACGCCCTGTGGCTGACCACTTCAATTCTCCCTCCCACTCTGCCAAAGGGATGCAGGTCCAGGGCCTCTTCCACCACCAAATCCTAGCCATCTGATCCATGGAGGAAGAATGCCTCATCTTCCACCTTGGGACTCTCCAACCACATGGGATCATCGTGAATTTCACCAGTTTCCTCAACTCCCCTCTCCCACATCATTCCAGATACAATACTCCAACTTGGCCCCACCGTCTTGAACTGTCCTACCTGGCCATCTTCCTTCCCACCTACCTACTCCACCCTCTGCTCCGACCTATCACCATCACTATCACCACTCCCCTGCATCTACCAATCACCTTCCCAACCCAAACTCCTCCTACTTATCTCTCTCAGCCCCTTCCTCCCCAACCCCACATTCCTGACGAAGGGCTTTTGCCCGAAACGTTGATTCTTCTGCTCCTTGGATTTTCCTGCTGTACTCTTCCAGCATCACACTTTTCAACTCTGAATCTGTGATGAGAACATGAACTCTGCTTCCTCTCCACAGATGCTGCTACACTTGTAGAGCTTCTGCAGCAATTTCTATTTTATTTCAGGTTTCTAGCATCTGTCTTTTTTTCAGTTTTTTTGGGCACATACAGAACTTTTGTATCGTAACAATTCTCTGATTAACATCAATAACTTTCACTTCCCAATGTCATGTTCTGGGGCTTCTGACATCAACAAATCAGCCCAAAAATAAACAGTTATTCTGCATATCTATATATATCGTTCTTAGTTATCCTCAGGAGTGCTCATAAATTACAAATTAAGTTCAGTTACGGTAACTACGGACACAAAAATGACAACGAATATGGGAACAGCAAGGTCTCGCAAACCACAACTAATTAATCAACTGATCTTTGTTATCCACAAAGATCGTTCAGCACGTTCGATTTGAATCGATCCATACCAATGTTTACAGTTGACATGAATCAATGACAGCAACACATACCTTCGTACGCACCTGAGGGAGAAAACAGATTTTGGGTTCAACATATTGTCTGGAAGGTGGCATCTCTGGTAATGCAGCACTCCATTGCACTGACAATAAACTGCTGAAAACCTGAAGCCGATGAGAAATGTTTTGATTGTCGACTTGGGATCCCTCCAGCTTTCTGGATTTAATTTCAAATTCAACAATTTTTGGGCTTGAGCATCTTTCCAGATGCTTCCCCCAACTCCACAGACCAAGCCTTGTTATTAGATGGGCTGCTACCACACACGACCTATTGTAAGGTACTAATTGTCCCCATTAACGGTTATTCATTTTTTTTCTTTTTTAACCAGAGGCACTCACTTTCTTGATTGTGTATCTTAAGACAATAAAGGATGCCAGATAGGATATAGCAGATGGACTGAGGATGACTTTCCAATCCCGACGAGAGTCAGGCAAGGTACCAGAGGACCGGAGTTCTACAAATGATGTACCATTATTCAATAATGTGCTACAGGTCAAATAATTGTAGGCCAGTCAGTTGACCTCAGTGGTCACTGATTTACTACAATCAATACTCAGAAACTGTTACTGGAAAGGCATAGATTTATCAGTGAAATAACTGCACTGAAACCGGTATCCCATCACCTGTGCACAGGATACTGGGTGTGACCAGTCAGCTCTGAGTCAGTCCCCATGAACTGAGGAGGTTCTAAATCCCCTGGTTATACTGCTTTTTCTTTATTCATTCAAGGGATGAGGGCATCACTGGCTAGAGAGCATTTATTGCCCATCCCTAATTGCCCAGAGGGCAGTGAAGAGTCAACCACATTGTTGTGGGTCTGGAGTCATATGTAGGCCAGACCAGGTAAGGATGACAATCAGGAGGCTGGAGGAACACAGCAAGCCAGGCAGCACCAGGAAGTGAAGTCAACATTCCCAAAGTTGCCTGGCTTGCTGTACTCCACCAGCACTACCCATCCACCTTGATTCCAGCATCTGCTGTTTTTTTGTCTCAGACCAGGTAAGGATATCAGTTTCCTTCTCTGAAAGGCATTAGTGAACCAGATGGGTTTTTCTGCTAATCGGCACATAGTTGACAGTTGATTCTTAATTCCAGATATTTATTGAATTCAAATTCCTCTATATGCCATGGCAGGATTTGTATCAGGTCCCCAGAACATTATCTGGATCTCTGGATTAACAGTCCAGTGATAATACCACTAGATCACCGCCTCCCCTATCCCCCGTTTGTACTTTTTTTTCCCAAAAAAGCAGAAGCCAAGAGCAGCAGTAACACACTGACTGTAGCACCAGCCAGCACAGAGTCAGTGCCCTAAACTGAGGAGACTCTAAATCTCCTGGTTACATATTCTTTTTAACAGATGTTTAAATCTTTAACCTGTTTAAATCTTTAAATCCTTGGTGTGTTCAACTGTTTTTCTCTCTCTCTGGGCTGGATTTCCACTGACCGCTTCCCTTGTCTGCTTTTCCCCACTCTATCTTCCAGATAAAAACCAACAGCACTGTGGCTCAGTGGTTAACACTGCTTCCTCACAGCACCAGGGTCCCAGATTCGATTCCAGCCTCAGACAACTGTCTGTGTGGAGTTTGCACATTCCCCCCGTGTCTGCGTGGGTTTCCTCCCACAGTCCAAAGTTGTGCAGGTCAGGTGAATTGGCCATGCTACATTGCCCACAGTATTAAGTGCATTAGTCAGAGGGAAATGAGTCTAGCGGGTTACTCTTTGGAGGGTCAGTGTGGACTGGTTGGGCCGAAGGGCCTGCTTCCACACTGTAGGGGAATGTAATCTAACCTAATTCTTTCCTCGTCATCATCAGTTCTGAAAAAGGGTACTGAAACCAAAATGTTAATTCTGATTTCTCTCCACAGATGCTGCCACACTTGCTGAGATTTTGTTTCAATTTTTGTTTTTGTGCTGATTGTGAGTTTTGACTTCTGCATCAGCAGAACTAAAGTGTAATTGAGGAAACTGAGATGCTTAGCACCGCTATCTGACCCGCTGTGATCTCCAGCATTTGTTGTTTTCATTACAGATTCCTGAATCTTGGGTCTTGTGATTTTCTCACCTGTTGTACTACCAACTTGAAGGTGTTCTCTTTCAAGCATGCATACACAACAAGAGACAAAGCACAAAACCGACCAACATTTTAGAAAGGTCTTTCTATTAGGAGAAAATTAGGATGCCAGATGCTGGAGAGTCAGAGTCGAAAAGTTTGGTGCTGGAAAAGCACAGTAGGTCAGGCAGCATCCGAGGAGGAGGGTCGACGTTCCAGGCATAAGCTCTTCGTCACATTACTAATGAAGGCTGATGCCCGAAATTTCGACTTTCCTGCTGCTTGGATGCTACCTGACCTGCTGCGCTTTTCCAGCACCACACTTTTTGACAAATGGTCTTTGCGATGTCAGTTAGCGACTAACAAATGAGAGATCTTGGAAATGTTTAACATTACTCAGCAAAAACAAAAAGATGCAACAAGTCACATCATGCAGTTCTACTCTTGTGATCTACAGTGCACAAATTAGCAAAGATAGTTCCTTTCAATTTCTCCTCTCACTGACCATCATTGCAAAAACTAAGACGACAATACAAAATTTTGTATTTTGACCCTATTCAGAAAAGTCTTATTGCAATGGTGACATGACCTGAGAGTTAAATCTGTGCAACACCAGAATTTCTTTGTTATGCACTCTTCAATTTGAAAATGGGTGGTTAAAAACCTCTTCACTGTCAAAGATTAACCTGCAGATCCTGTAGATATGAAACTAACTCAAAAACTGCACATATTTTGGGAACACATTCCAAATGCAGAGTTGAAAGCCAGTGAAGAAAGAATGCCTCATATTTCTCGAGTACCTCGAACGTTCTCAGGACTTTACATCTAATTAAGTACTTTACAGCAGAAAATGCAGCAAACAACTTGCAAACTCCCAAAAACAGCAAGGTGCTAATAACTAAACTATTTCATTGAGGGATAAAGAGTGGCCAGGATACCACAGCATACTCATCTTAATTTCTCGTCACCCTGCTCTGGTATCTTTTACAGCCACATGAGATCGCTGATGAGACTGCCTCTATTTAGTTTTGCCACGAACAGACTATACATCACAACCTACAATATTAATTTCGATAGTAAGTACATTGTGCTGTAATTATAAAGTAGTAATTAATTCAAGGGTTTGTATAATGCCAGATAACCCTGATGTCACAATTGCAGGGGTCCTTTGTATTTTAGTAGCAAGTGGATACATCTTCAAAATTGTCTGATCACTTAGTTGGAGTTGTCCTTCAGGCTCTCAGTAGTTCAGTGGCAGTTGGTTGCTTATGGGGAAAAGAGTTGAGCTACCATTTCAGACATGAGAAAAGAATATGGTCATGCGCACACCTTGAGGTTTCTTGTGATCAAATGGACTGAAGAGTATTGATCCAAATGTCACTGTTATAATGTCGAAAACACAAAAGCTGCACACAGCAAGCTCCAACAAACAAGAATTGGATCATGACCAGGTCATCTATGTATATGCTGTGCATCAGAATACGGGAATTCAAGGATCATTTATAATGGGAGTTACATCAGAATATGGGATCATCAGGTTCAGTCAGCTTCAGTGTGCTTGACAGTTATTTGATTTGCTGGAAAAGGACAGCAGATCAGCCAGCGTCCGAATAACAGTAGAATTGATGTTTCATCATAAAGGCATAAGCCTTTCATCAGGTATCTGAAACATCGATTCACCTGCTCCTCGGATGCTGCCTGACCTGCTATGCTTTTCCAGCACCACACACTCGACTGTGATCTCCAGCATCGGCAGTCCTCACTTTCTAGGTGAAAGTGAAGACTGCAGATGCTGGAGGTCAGAGCTGAAAAATGTGTTGCTGGAAAAGCGCAGCAGGTCAGGCAGCATCCAAGGAACAGGAGAATCGACGTTTTGGGCATAAGCCCTTCTTCAGGAATGAGGAGGATGTGTCAAGCAGGCTAATATAAAAGGTAGGGAGGAGGGACTTGGGGGAGAGGCGTTGGGAATGCAGTAGGTGGAAGGAGGTTAAGGTGAGGGTGATAGGCTGGAGAGGGGTGGGGGCGGAGAGGTCATGAAGAAGATTGCAGGTCAAGAAGGCGGTGCTGAGTCCGAGGGTTTGGACAGAGATAAGGTGGGGGGAGGGGAAATGAGGAAGCTGGAGAAATCTGCATTCATCCCTTGTGGTTGGAGGGTTCCTAGGCGGAAGATGAGGCGCTCTTCCTCCAGGCGTCGTATTGCCATGGTCTGGCGATGGAGGAGGCCAAGGATCTGCATGTCCTTGGCGGAGTGGGAGGGGAGTTGAAGTGTTCAACCACGGGGCGGTTGGGTTGGTTGGTGTGGGTGTCCCAGAGGTATTCTCTGAAATGTTCGGCAAGTAGACGGCTTGTTTCCACAATGTAGAGGAGGCCACATCGAGTGCAGCAGATGCAGTAAATGATGTATGTGGAGGTGCAGGTGAATTTGTGAAGGATATGGAAGGATCCCTTGGGGCCTTGGAGGGAATTCCTCACTTTCTTCTTGTTATTTGATTTATTGTTGTCTAATGTACCGAGATACAGTGAAAAGTATTGTTTTACTTGGTAAACAGACAAATCATACCCTCCATAAGTACTTCAGGATAACAGAGCAAAATGCAGAATTCTACAGCTATAGAGAAGGTGCGGAGAAAGATCAACTCTAATGTATGAGAAGTCTGTTCACAAGTCTGATAACAGCAGAAAAGTAGCTGGTCTTGAACCTGGTAGTACATGTTTTCAAACTTTTGTACCCACTGTCCAATGGAAGAAAATAGAAGACAGCATGACCAGGGGTGAGAGGGAGTCCTTGAATATGTCAGCTGCTTTACTGAGGTAGTGGCAAGTGTGGATGAAATCAATGGAAATAAGGCTGGTTTTCATGATGAATTCGACTGCATTCAGAAGTCTGTAATTTCTTGCAGTCCTGGGCAGAGCAGTTGCCACCATGCTTTGATGCAAATGGAGGCCTTCTATGGTACATTTATAAACATTGGCAAGAGTCATTGTGGACATGCCTTCTGAGGAGGTAGAGGCATTGGTGTGCTTTTTTGACTGTTGTGTCCATTTGCATGGACCAGGACAGATTGTTCTTGATATCCACTCCTAGGAACTTGAAGCTCTTGACCGCCTCCAGCTCAGGACCACTGATAAAGATCGGCGTGTCCCCCAATCTGCTTCATGAAGTGGATGACCAGTTTTATTTTGCTGACAGTGAGGGAGTGACTGTTATCATTATGCCATCCAACTAATCTGTCTATTGCTTGGCTGTACTCTGCCTTTTCGTTGTTTGAAATCCAACCCACTCCAATGGTGTTGCAAATTTGTAAATGGAGTTACAGCTGCATTAGGCCACATGATCCTGAGAATGTAAAGAGTACAGGAGGAGGCTGAGTACACAGTGGGGCACTTGTGTTGAGGATTATTGTGGAAGTGGTGTTGTCACCTATACTTAATGATTGCAGTCTATGGGTCAGGACGTCGAGGATCCATTTGCACAACAGGGAGCAAAGTCCCAAATCTCAGAGTTTGGAAACAAGTTTGATTGGGGTTATGGTGTCGAAAGCTGAGATAAAGCCAACAAATAGGAGTCTGATGTAGGTGCCTTTGTTATCCAGATGTTCCAGGGATGAGTGTCGTGCCAGGGAGATGGCATCTGCCATGGATCTATTGCAATGGGCAAATTGTAGTGGATTAAGGCAATCTGGGAGGGCGGGAGTTGAAGTGTGCCATTATTAAGCTCACGTAGCACATCATAATGATGGATGTCAGAGCCACCAGAGTATTACTTCAGAGCATTTGGAGCAAGGCTTCTAAGAAAGCAAAGGATTGGTGTGCAAACTAAGAAATTAAAGATTTAAAACCTTCATGACAGAGAAACAAATGTAAGAAAGCTGCAAGTCAGCAATATATGGAGTGGAACAAATAAAACATCTTTAGACATACTTGTTTCCTCAAATTCTGGATATTTCAATTTTTTAACAGAAAGATCACAAAAAAATTCTTCAAACCATTTTATGATGCACAAAACTTTCAGCTGATGATACGTTTCTGAAGTGTCTCTGAGTCTCCTCGTCAATACACAGGAATAGAAACTCAACAAATCAGAGGTCATGGACAACCTTAAGTGAAAATGCAACATTTTGTTTTGTAATCAATGCTGAAAGAAACCAAATGCTTGTCTACTTGCAATAGGTTCCATGTTTTCAGCTCACCTCATCCTGACTCTGCAATGCCATCTGGAATGTACAGAGATCTACAACTCCAGAAGGAATAGTGCCCAATGTCTTCAGGAGAGAGCAGTTTTTGAAAGGTAATACCAGTTGGAACAAGAATACAGTGCACCCATTACTGGCCACCTGAACAGAAGCTGCCTTTGCATACATGTACAATGAAAATAGGGGGTAGAGAGGGTAACAAGCATTAAAATAAACCTCCTATTTAAGTTGCACTTTTAAAGCAGTTAAATGTCGCAAGGTACCACAGTACAGAACTATCAGACAAAATCTGAAAATGAGTCACAAGCCAAGATATTTGGTCAGGTGACCAGAAGGTTCATCATGAAGGGTGTTTTTGAAGAGCATCTTATAGAAGGAGAACAAGTATTAAGGAGAGTTAAAGACTTCGAGAGTTTAGTGCATTGACAATAAAGGCTTGGTCACCAATGATATTCCTGTGGTCCTGATGAAGGGCTTCTGCCCGAAACATCGATGTTCCAGCTCCTCGGATGCTGCCTGAACTGCTGTGCTTTTCCAGCACCACTCTAATCCAGAATCTGGTTTCCAGCATCTGCAGTAATTGTTTTTACCCTGTTTTCACCAATGATAGTCTATGAAATTTCATATTCTCAGATTTCAAAAGTGTTCCAAACTTTGACCACCGACTTTGTGAACAACAGCTCTGCAACACCTTCCTTAGTGGTCTGGTTCTAAGTTTAACTTGTTCTCAGATTGTTCTGCACCTTTCCATAGAAAATAGTTTTCTTCATCCACCCAAACAAATCATTTAAACATTTTCTACACTTAAATTAGAATAGCACTGAATCTTCTCATCTGAGGGAAGATAAACTTCATCTGTGAATCTTGTCCTCATTATCAAATCCTTTTAGCTGTCGTCCCATTTTCTGAATAAAAATTAATTTACACACACTTGGGAAGGCACAATTAGTAGATTTGCAGAATGGTCTGACAGCAAATTCTGAGCATTCACAATGAATGCAAAGGAGATAAATGCAATTTCATGAAACATGTGAATGGTTAGCAATGCATCTTCGAAGTCTGAATACATCCTATTTCACATTCCAGAGATGCCTTCCCAATCATTACTAAACTGAGCATGACTTTCAACTGTGAGCTCTGTTCTCTCTCATGATAGAAAGTGGTAAGCTTCCTATAGAGGGGTGCAAGCTGCACGAAGATGTGTTGCCTTTTATCACGCTCCTCTTGTAATTCACAGTGGCATGGCCTGCTGCCTCAGGTTGCTCGTCAATTCAAGCAACTTCAAAAAGAGAAACCCAAGAGTAGCATATCCCCGGAGGAGCTGATTTGTGAAATTGGATAAAGATTCTCCCAAAATAACCTTTGTGCTAGCAAAGCTTTTGAAGAAGATAAAAGCACATGGTGCTTATGCAACATTAGTTTGTTGGACTGCTCTGCATTAAAAAAAATCAGCGACCTGTAAAAGACATTCTGAAGGCTGGAGTGAGTAAACGGGATGTAACAACAGATTTTATTCTGTCATTCTTTTGAGAAATGGTAGTTTCAGTTATGTTAAGTCTGTCACTGGCTCAGTGGCTGAGGCACTTGAAGAGTTTAACAAGAAAAATACTTCAGAAAAACAGTAGGTGCCACTTACTGACTAGAAGCAGCACGTTACAAAGCCAAAAGCACCACTTCATGGATTCCTTTTGGTGTGGCATTTACACTAGACAAAAACGAACCATGAAATGTAATTAGAAAACTACAATCCAAATTATGTGATAACAAAAAAACCTGACATTTTTGAGGATGAAATTGACATGGCTAGAATTAGAATTGAAACACAGAGCTAATGCAGACTATTTAATTCAGAGGAGTGGTATCTTGGATGACTGATGAGATAGTGCTACAATGGATATGGGAGGAATGCACCACCTTGCTATATTTCCATGGCTCCATGCATCACAAAATAATAGTAATTATTTTACCCAATTCACAAAATAGACAAAAGTACGCTTTCTCCGTATTAAGCTTTGAATGAAAAAAATCCATCAATCAGGTTTCTTAATAAACTTAAAATTAGTGATTTGTAATGAAGCAAAATTTGTTCAACGAAGATGCAAAACTGTTTAACACAGTTTGTAACATTAAAATATCATAATTTATCCCTCTAGATATTCAAACATATCTCTACAGCAAATAAAAGAAACATATTTTCCTCTCTGCAGAGGTTCACAAGAGAACAAACATTTTTGGTAAAAAAAGGTTTTGTTCTTGAAAGCAGAATGGCAGATCTTGAGATGACTGTCAACCTGATATTCTGGCACACAAGATGTATGTCATTTAACACATGTGGTTGTTTCTGGATACCTCTGCAGACATACTTGTTCAGGAAATATCATGGAACTCTTCTAGAGGCTTCACATGCAAAAACAGCTGGACCAGGATGCAAGCAATGACAAAGGACCAACAACAAGGGCTCCTTCCAGAAAGAGGAAAGCTGAGAAGATTCTTTCTTCCATCAGAGTTCTCCCCAACTACTGCAAACAGTATTCAAAGCAGAAACTGGAACCCAATAACAAAAGCATGCTATCTCCAGTCAACAAGCAGTTACCTCCTGGGGAGTGTCTTGTTTTAAAATGTTCCCGTGTCATTTCACTGACGTCTCTTTGAAAAAAAACTCCCAGGTATCCACAATCCTTCAAACTCCAGTCTGCAAAAATTAAGTATAACTTCGCAACAGTATCATTTGCAGTGTCTCCATGTGCATATCCTTCTCAATGGAAGTGGCTGTGGGTTTGGAAAGTGCTGTCTAAGGATCTTTGGTGAATTTCTGCCGTTATCTTGTGAACAGAACACAGTACTGCTACTGCACATTGTTGGTAGAGGGACTGGATGCTTGTGGATGCGGTGCCATTCATGCAGACTGCTTTGTCCTAGATGGGTGTGAAGCTTCTTGAGTGTTCATGGAACTGCACCCATCAGGGTGCTGGGGAGTATTCTGGCATACTCCTGACTTGTACCTTGCAGATGGTGGACAAACTTTAGGCTGTCAGGAGGTAAGTTATGCAACGTATTTTAATACAATGGAATACAATATTCCAGTCCAAGCCTCTGACCTTGTCTTGTAGCCCTTGTATTTATATGCTGAGCCCAGTGAAGTTTCTGCTCAATGGTAAGCCCCATGATGTGACAGTGGGGGAGTCAGTGATGGCAACACCATTGAATGTTAAGGTGTGGTTGTTGAAGTGTGTCTTATTGAAGATATTCATTGACTGGCATTTGTTTAGCGTGAATGCCACTTGCAATTTAATGCATTTGAACATGGATTGTTTCAGTATCTGAGGAGTTACGTATGATGCTGAATATTATGCATCACCACTTCTGACCTTATGATGTGTTACGGACCACACTAGATCCCCCTCAGAATATATTAAAAAGGGAAACTGGACCCTAATAATTTCTTATTTTAAAAATAAATGTCAGGTGCTGTGTTCCAGATGCAATTTGATTGGTCCAACTACTTAACATTAAGCAAAACATGGCAGACAATGAAAGAAGTAAAAAGGATAACTCAGAAGAGATTATCAATGAAGATGTAGGATTCCATAAAGAGGGTACAAAAACTAGCATAAGGGCACTTTACATGAATGCTCTTGGCATTTGTACCAAGGTAGATGAGTTTAAGGCACAAATCATTGCGAAGGGATATGATTTAGTAGCCACGATGCAGACATGCTTGGACGATGGTCACGACTGGAAGTTAAATATTCAGGGGCATCAGAGTATTTAGAAGGACAGAGAGGAAGGTAAGGGAAATGGTGTAACTCTGACATTTAAAGATAACTTCAGGGCGGTGGTGACAGATGATATAAATTCGATGGAGAAGAAGGTGGAATCTATTTGGGTGGAAATCAGAAATTCTCAGAAGAAGGGGATTTTAATCTACATGTTGATGAGTTGAACCAGGTCAGTCAGGTTAGCCTTAAGGAGGAGTCCATGGAATGTATCCGTAAGAGTTTGCTTGAACAGTACATAATGGAACCAACAAGGGAGCAAGCTATCCCAGATCTGGTCCTGTGTAATGAGACAGGAATAACTAATGATCTCATAGTTAGGGATCCTCTTGGAAGAAACAATCACAAGGTGGCTGGACTTAGAATACATTTGGAAAGCGTGAAGATAAAATCCAAGACCAGGATCCTGTGCTTAAACACAGAAGACTAAAATAGAACCAGGAAGGAGTTGGCTAAAGTAGACTGGAAGTAAAGATTCAATGGTGGGACAGTTGACGAACAGTGGAGGACTTTCAAACCAATTTTTCGAAATGCTCACCATACATATGTACCAGTGAAAAGGAAGGACTGCAGGAAAGGTAGTAATGTGCATGGGTAGATCCTGTTTTTTGGATGCTACCAGGCCTGCTGTGCTTTTCCAATACCACACTTAAGCTTGAACCCCACACTTCCAACCACAACAAGTTTAGGATCCCCCGGTCCTCACCTTCCACCCCATTAATCTTCAGATAAAACGCATCATCCTCTGCTATTTCTGCCACCTACAATCAGACCCCACCACCAGAAATATATTTCCGTCCCCACTGTTATCAGCATTCCGCAGAGATCATTCCCTCCACAACTCCCTCATTACATACACACTCCCTACCAAACCACTTCCACTCCCAGCATCTTTCCTTTCCTCTGCAAGAGATGTAAAACTTGCACCCACACCTTCCCTGTCACCTCCATCTAAGGCCCCAAAGGATCCTTCCACATCCAGCAGAGATTTTCCTGCACATCCAAACACCTCATCTACTGTGTCCATTGCTCTCGATGTGTCTCCTCTGCATTGGGGAGACAGGACACTAACTCGCAGAATGTTTCAGAAAGCATCTCTGGGACACACGCACCAAACAACCCTACCACCCTGTGGCTGACCACTTCAATTCCCCCTCCCATGCCACCAAGGACATGCAAGTCCTGGGCCTCCTCTACCACCAAATCCTAGCCATCCGATGCCTGGAGGACAATACTTCACCTTCTGCCTTGGGACCCTCCAATCACACAGCATCAACGTCAGTTTCACCAGTTTCCTCATCTCCCCTCCCCACCACTTCATCCCAGATCCAACCCTCCAACTTGGCACTGCCTTCTTGAACTGCCCTACCTGTCAATCTTCCTTCCGACCTATCCGCTCCAGCCTCCGCTCCAACCTATCACCATCACCACCACCTACCAATCACCTTCCCAGCTACCTTATTCCCCCAGTCCCACCCCTCTCCTATTTATCTCTCTCAGACCCCTTCCTCCCCAACTCCCCATTCCTGAGGAAGGGGTTATGCCTGAAAAGTCGATTCTCCTGCTCCTCGGATGCTGTCTGACCTGCTGTGCTTTTCGACTCCAATATGCCATGGGAGTCTAAAGGAAATAAGAGAGGCTACCAAATTGAAAGAGAAGGCATATAAAGTGGCCAAGATCAACAGGAAACTAGAAGATTGGGAAAGCTTTAAAGTTCAACAGAATGCCACAAAAATAGCTATAAAGAAAAGTAAGAAAGATGATGAGAATACACTAGTTCAAAACATAAATACAGATAACAAAAGTTGCTATGAATGCATAAAAAGAAAAAGAATGGTTAAAATAAACATTGGCCCCATACAGGATGAGAAAGGGATATGAGGAAATGGCCAAGGCATTGATTAGGTATTTTGTGTCAGTCTTCACAGTGGAGGACACGAATAATATGTCAGTAATTGACAAGGAGACCAAGGTAGGTGAGGACCAGGAAACAATCATTATCATGAACGAGGTAATGTTGGACTAATTAATGGAGCTAAGGGTAGACAAATCTTCTGGCCCTGATGGAATGTATCCCAAGGTACTAAAAGAGATGGTGGGAGAAATAGCAAATGCACTTGTGGCAATCTTCCAAAATTCGCTGGAGTCTGGGGCAGTTCCAGCAGATTGGAAAACAGCAAATGTGACGCCACGATTTAAAAAAGGAGGCAAACAAAAGATGGAGAATTATAGATTGGTGAACTTAACTTCTATAGTGGGGAAAATGCTGAGTCTATTATCAAGGAAAAATTAGCAAGCTACCCAGACAGAAACTCTCCTGTTGGGCAACAGAACATGGGTTCATGAAGGGCAGGTCATGCTGAACTAATCTTTTGGAATTCTATGAAGACATTACGAACACAGGGGACAACGTGGACCCAGCGAATGTGGTGTATCTAGATTTCCAAAAGGCATTCGACAAGGTGCCGCATAAAAGGTTGCTGTACAAGATAAAGATGCAAGGCATTAGGGGCAATATGTTCGCATGGATAGAGGACTGGTTAACCAACAGGAAGCAAAGAGTTAGAGTAAATAAGTGCTATTCTGGTTGGCAATCAATGACGAGTGGTGTGCCTCAGGGATCAGTAATGAAACGACAATTAACCTCGATGATTTGGAGTTGTGGACCACGTGCAGTGTGTCAAAATTTATGGATGAAACTAAGATGAGTGGTAGAGCAAAGTGTGCAGAGGACTGTGAAACTTTGCAAAGGGGCATAGTTTAATTGAGTAGGCAAAGGCTTGACACATGGTAAGAAATTGGAGCATGCTGCTGTGCAGAGAGACCTGGGTGTTCTTGTGCATGAATCACAGAAGGTTGGTCTGCAGGTGCAACATGTAATTCGTTGCTGAAGGGATTGAGTTTCAAAACAGGGAGGTTATGTTACAGCTGGACAGGGTGCTGGTGAGGCCACAACTGGAGTACTGCGTGCAGTTTTGGTCTCCTTGCTTGAGGAATGATGACCTGGCACTAGAGGGAGTGCAGAGGAGGTTCATGAGGTGTTGATTCTGGCATTGAGAGGTTTGGCTTATGAGGAGAGACTGAGTAGACTGGGATTATCTTCATTGGAATTTAGAAGAATGAAGGGGGATCTGAGAGAAACATAAAATTATGAAGGGAATATATAAAAGTAGACAGGACGCTTTCACTGGCAGGTGAAACTAGGACAATAGGCATAGCCTCAAGATTAGGGGAGCACTTTTAGGACGGAATTGAGAAGGCACTTGTTCACCCAGAAGGTTGTGAATCTATGAAATTCCCTGCCCAGTGAAGTAGTTGAGGTTTCCTCAGTAAACTCTTTTAAAGCTAAGACCACTAATCTTTTTGAACAGTAAAGAAATTAAGGGTTATGGTGAGAAGGTGGGTAAATGAAGCTGAGGCTATGAAAAGATCAACCATGATCTTATTGAATGGTGGAGCAGGCTTGAAGGGCCAGATGGTCTACTCCTGCTCCTATTTCTTATGTTCTTATGTCACTGCTCCATTATAGTAACACCCCATAAACATAGCCTTGGCAAAAAGGCAAATTCAGAAATCAGGTTGTTTCACATGCAGTTCTCCAATCCAGTATGGAAAGAACATCAAAGGTCAACTCTGAGAGAGAGTGTAGCAGCTGGGGGAGAGTCACTGCTTTTCAACCCTGATGCAACCCCAGCAACAAATGCTGAAAACTAACTAAAATCCTGACTCTGTGAGAGGTTGAACACACCCCCTCAGGCTGCCCCTACTGTACCAACTTTTAAAATCAAACTCCAAGGCCCCACCAGTTGTTAATCTTCTCATACACTGCTTGGCACCTGTCCCCCAATCTCTCCCAAAAAGAAACTAGGACAAAACACACCTTTTGAAGCTACAGAATCATCACATATGGAGGAAAGGTCATTAATGAAGCAGCTAAAGATGAGTTGGCTGAGGAACTCCTGCAGCGATGTCCTAGAGCATGGATGACTGACCTTTAACTGCAACCACCTGCCTGTGTTAGGTATGACTCGAGGCAGTGGAGAGTTAGCCTCTGATTCCCATTGATTCTAGTTTTGTGATGGCTTCTTGATGTCACACACAATTGAAAACTGCATGCTTGCCTAACCTCTGAAATTCTGCATTCTTGTCCATGTTTGAACCAAAGCTGTGATGAGATCAGGAGCTGAGTGCCCATGGTGAAACCCAACCTGAGCATTCGTCAGCAGAATGTTGTATATCTGCTGCTGCTTGATAGCACTGTCAATGAAACTTTTTATTACTTTAGTGATAGTCAGGAGTACATTGACAGGATGGCAATTGGCCACTTGAATTTGTCCTGCTTTTTGCATACAGCACATACCTAGGCAATTTTCCACATTGTTCGGTAAATGCCAGCAGTAGACTGCATTGGAAGAGCTTGGCTAGAGAAGCAGCAAGCTCTGCAGCATGTCTTCTGTCCTGTAACCAGAATGTTGTCAACATCCATAGCCTTTGCAAGGATCCAGTGCCTCTCATCATTTTGAGATATCATGTGCAGTGAATTAAGACTGACATCTGTGATGCTGGGTACCACTGGAAAAAGCCAAAGTGGATTATCTACTGAGCACTTCTGGCTGAGGATTGCTTGAATGTTTTGCACTAATGTGTTGGGCTCTTCCAACATTGAAGATGGGGATATTTATGGATTCTTGTCTTCAAGTGAGTGCCTAACTATCCACCACCATTCACAACTGTATTTGGCAAGACTACAGAGCTGAGATCTGATCTGTGGGATTGCTATGCTCTGTCTATCATTTGCTGCTTACGCTAATTGGCATGCAAGTAGTTGTGTTTTGTACTTTCTCAAGATTGCAAGCTCATTTTCTTTAGGCATGACGTGTGCTGGCACATCCTCCTGCTTGCTCCATTGAACCAAGGCTGATTCCTTGATTTGATGGTAATGGTTTAGTGGACAATATGCCAAACCATGAGGTTGCAGATTGTGGTGGAGTACGATTCTGCTACTGTTGGTCGCCCAAAGCACCTTATGGATGCCCAGTCTTGAGTTGCTGGATCTGTTTGAAGCCTGTCCCATTTAGCACAGTGATACTGCCACACAAAATGACAAGGTGAAGGTGAGAGTTCATATCCACAAGGACTGTGCAATGGTCACTCTTACTGATACTGTCATGTACTAATGCATACAGCCAGCAGATTGGTAAGGATGAGGTCAAGTATAGTTTTCCCTCTTATTGGTTCCCTCAGTCTGGCAGCTATGTCCTTCAGGACTCAACCAGATTGATCAGTAGTACTGCTGTCAAGCCACATTTGGTGGTGAACACTGAAATCCCCCACCCAGGATAGATTTTGCATCTTTGCCACCCTCAGTGCTTCTTCCAACTGTTTGACAACATGGACGAGTCTTGATTTCTCAGTTGAAGGATGTGGTGATCAGCAGGATGTTTCCGTGCCCATACTTAACTTGAAACCATGAGACTTCATGGGGTTTGGACTCCCAGGGCAATTTCCTTCCGACTGTATATCACTGTGCGCCACCTCTGCTGGATCTATCCTACCGTTAGGACAGGATATCATCATACTGGATTAGTGGTGCTGGAAGAGCACATCAGTTCAGGCAGCATCCAACGAGCAGCGAAATCGACGTTTCGGGCAAAAGCCCTTCATCAGGAATAAAGGCAGTGAGCCTGAAGCGTGGAGAGATAAGCTAGAGGAGGGTGGGGGTGGGGAGAAAGTAGCATAGAGTACAATGGGTGAGTGGGGGAGGAGATGAAGGTGATAGGTCAAGGAGGAGAGGGTGGAGTGGATAGGTGGAAAAGAAGATAGGCAGGTCGGACAAGTCCGGACAAGTCAAGGAGACAGTTATTGAGCTGGAAGTTTGAAACTAGGATGAGGTGGGGGAAGGGGAAATGAGAAAGCTGTTGAAATCCACATTGATGCCCTGGGGTTGAAGTGTTCCGAGGCGGAAGATGAGGCGTTCTTCCTCCAGGCGTCTGGTGGTGAGGGAGCGGCGGTGAAGGAGGCCCAGGACCTCCTTGTCCTCGGCAGAGTGGGAGGGGGAGTTGAAATGTTGGGCCACGGGGCGGTTTGGTTGATTGGTGCGGGTGTCTCGGAGATGTTCCCTAAAGCGCTCTGCTAGGAGGCGCCCAGTCTCCCCAATGTAGAGGAGACCACATCGGGAGCAACGGATACAATAAATGATATTAGTAGATGTGCAGGTGAAACTTTGATGGATGTGGAAGGCTCCTTTAGGGCCTTGGATAGAGGTGAGGGAGGAGGTGTGGGCACAGGTTTTACAGTTCCTGCGGTGGCAGGGGAAAGTGCCAGAATGGGAGGGTGGGTCGTAGGGGGGTGTGGACCTGACCAGGTAGTCACGGAGGGAACGGTCTTTGCGGAAGGCGGAAAGGGGTGGGGAGGGAAATATATCCCTGGTGGTGGAGTCTTTTTGGAGGTGGCGGAAATGTCGGCGGATGATTTGGTTGATGCGAAGGTTTGTAGGGTGGAAGGTGAGCACCAGGGGCGTTCTGTCCTTGTTACGGTTGGAGGGGTGGGGTCTGAGGGCGGAGGTGCGGGATGTGGACAAGATGCGTTGGAGGGCACCTTTAACCACGTGGGAAGGGAAATTGCGGTCTCTAAAGAAGGAGGCCATCTGGTGTGTTCTATGGTGGAACTGGTCGTCCTGGGAGCAGATACGGCAGAGGCGGAGAAATTGGGAATACGGGATGGCATTTTTGCAAGAGATAGGGTGGGAAGAGGTGTAATCCAGGTAGCTATGGGAGTCGGTGGGTTTGTAAAAAATGTCAGTGTCAAATATCCAGTGATGGTGATGATGGTGTCTAAGACATTATCAGGTATGATTGCACTGGTATGACTGCTAGGCTATTGCTTGATCAGTCTGTGAGATAGCTCTCCCAATTTTGACACTCGCCTCAAGGTGGAAGGGGGATTTTGCAGGACCAACAGGGCTATTTCTGCCATTGTTATTTCCAGTGACTTAAGTTGATGCCAGGTGGTCTGCCCGGTTTCATTTCTTTGTTGAGACTTCATCACGACTGATACAACTAAATAGCTTGCTCGTCAATTTCAGAGGGCAACTGAGAGTCAACCATATGCTATGGTTTTGGAGTCACACATCAGGCAGACCAGATGAGGATGGCAAATTTTCTTGCCTGAAGGACATTAGTGAACCATTTGGGTTTTTCAGACAATTGGCAATGGTTTCATGGTTATTAGTGGATTGTTAATTCTAATTTTTTACATTGAATTTAAATTCCACCATCTGCCAGTGCAGGATATGAACCCATGTCACCAGAACATTAGCTGAATTTCTAGAATAATCGTCTAGTGAGAATACCACTCGGCCACTGCCTGAATGAGAGACTTGGGCACAGGTTTGAGCAGATGATCTATTCTTTATTAAAGTCACTTTTATATCTGAATGCAATCAACACTTTTCTTGCTCTTGTACTGTGCAGCTTACTGGAGTATGCCAGAGTGGTTTCATAAAGATCAGTCAACAAAAACTGAAGTGTAAGATCTGGCCCGACAATACCGTACTGAGAACTGGAACACATTTCTGCATTCACTTTATTTAGTTGCCATTGTAATGATTAATTAAATATGAAGTTGTTTATTTCAATACCCTTAATCTTATTGAATTACAGAATCCCATCGAGTCCACAGCTACCCTCCAAAGAGCATCCCACGCAGAACCACCCTCTCACCCTATCCCTGTAACTCCACAATTACCCTAGATATCCACCAAGCCTGTATATCCCTGTACACTATGGCTAATTTCCCATAGCCAATCCACTGAGCATGCATATCGTTGGACTTTGAGAGGAAACCAGAGGACCCGGAGGAAACCCCTGCAAACACAGGGATAATGTACATACAGGCAGCTGCCTGAGGAATTAAACCCAGGTCCCTGGTGCTGTGAGGCAGCAGTGCTAACCACTGAGCCACCATGCCACCCCTTATGGTCAAGGTGAATTCATTGCAGTTCATAGAAAACAAGCAAATCCAGAGAGCAAGAGTTTCCTGAGTGAGTAGTCTTATTTATTTGGGATGAAATTAATTAATACCAGGTTGCTGACCACTTTGAGCAGTTAAGATTCTGGACTGATGAAGCCTTATACTATGGGAGGTTTCTAGTGAAGGACATAATGACTACAAAAACTTACATAATTGCCTTCACTACAATCAAACATTACAAATGTTTTGTAGGAGTAATGTAAAACAAAGTCTGACCCCGAAGACACTCAAGCAAACATTTGGTCAGGTGATCAAGAGCTTTGACAAATAGGTAGATTATAAGGAGTCTCTTAAAGTGAGGAGGGTATTCTTCGATTTGGAGTCCAGGGAGCTGAAAAGGTATGACCACTAATTGTAGGGTCCATCAATGCATCGAATCTACATTCACTGAGAATCTTATTTTTTATCAGCATTTTTTGCTCTTCTGCTAAAGAATGGTGCCATATTCCCAAAGGGCCACAGGCATCTCTTTCCATTAAAGAGAGAGAGAGAGAGAGACAGTCAGTTCTGTATTGCTTGAGTGTAATCACTCCACAAGCAGAGGGTTAGGTGAGGTGGCAGGCCGGCTAAACCACCCAACCATTAAGGGATTAAACTTGTGCACGTGGCTTTACTCTTCACCACACATTTCTCATCTTGGCATCTGTGCTGATTGCCGTTCAGCTGGCTGTTAGTTGCAATTTCAGCCATTGACCTTGCTCATATCATTTGTGCTGTGCAAAGTGAGAGTCAATTCGCAGGCTGTGACCCTTCAGTCCAGCTCAAGAGTCTAGCTTGGAAAAGGATTATTCTCTGAAATTCATGCTGCTCATGTCAAAAGGAGGGAACAAGAGGAAAGAATGAGCAATATTAGCATACAAATGCACACTGAATTGGTCTGAAACTTCCCTGTCTGACATTTTAACTGCGACGAATGGGTCAATGCCTCAATCAAAATAAATTAAAGGATTTTGATCCAATTGCTTTATATCCTAATCCCGCACAAATGATAGGTTTTTTTGTAGCAGATCAACTCCTAGCTCCCACTGAGTTATTTCTCAGCTGTGACAGGTTCCTTCTTGAGATACCTTCACAGTGACACTTGCTGATTTAACATTCTTCATTTCCACATTTTCCATCTTTAAAGCAAGAACCAGACAAGTAACAGCAAAATCTTCCAATGCTGTTCCTTGTCTGGTTCTTGTGTGCCAAAATACAGGAAATGGAGAACATTACATAATACAGAGTACACGCCTAAGATCAGTTGCACTCACTTCTCATGGTATCGCTGCCCAGTTTATGAGAATAGTGAAAGTAAATGTTGACCTTTTGAAGGAATAAAGTGGCGAGGTAACAATAGGAAACTCAAAAATGATAGTGGCATTCAATTAATATTTAATCTCTGTTTTCACAGTGGAAGATAAAAACGTCTTCCCAAAACTGCAGTTACTACAGAGGAACTTTGCGAAATTATGGTAACTATGGGGAACATACTAAGTAAACTGAAGGGATTAAGGACAGATAAAATCTCTAGAGCCTGATGACCTGTATCCTATGGTATTAAATGAGGTGGCAACAGAGATAGTGGATGCATTAGTTATGATATTCCCAAATTCCCTGGATTCTGGACAGTTTTCAGTGGTTTGGAAACATGTTAGTTTGACACCCTTAGACAAAAAAGATGGGCAAATAGTGGGAAACTACAGACCAGTTAGTTTGACCTTTGTAGTGAAGAAGTTGCTGGAGTTAATCATAAAGAAGGCCATAACAGAACACTTGGAGAAACAAAGCTCAATTCACCAGTGTCAGCATGGTTTCATAAAGGGCAAATCATGCTCAACAAACCTAGATTTTTTTGAGGATGGAACCAGCAAGATGGATGTGGTATATCTAGATATTCAGAAGGC
Source organism: Chiloscyllium punctatum (assembly GCF_047496795.1). NCBI lineage: Eukaryota > Metazoa > Chordata > Chondrichthyes > Orectolobiformes > Hemiscylliidae > Chiloscyllium > Chiloscyllium punctatum. Next base: position 7,366,815 of record NC_092773.1, read on the forward strand.
ATATGACAAGGTACTGTATAAAAGACTGATCCAGAAGGCTAGATCCCAAAGGGTTGAGAGTGGAGGCTGGGGCGTGAATTGGCTGACTGACTGACAGAAAGCAGAGGGTTGGGATAAACTGATCCTTCTCTGGATAGCGAAGTGTAAATTGTGGGGTGCCACAGAGTTCAGTTCTCGAAAGTCAATCGATACATAATTTATTTACAATCTATAGAAATGATCTGATTGCAGGGACAGCATGTAACTGAGCAAACTTCACGGATAAGACTAAAATACATGGGAAAGCAAATAATGTTGAGGAGATGAAGAGTTTACAGATATCAATAGGCTAAGAGAATGTGCTAGAATCTGGCAGATGAAGTTTAATGTGGATAAGTATGAGGTTACCATGACATCACATGACCTACCATACCACACAACATGGTGCTGTGTGATTTTTAAGTATGAGGTTGTCCATTTTGGCCAGCAAAATAAAAGGGCAAATTACTACTTAAATGGGAAAAAGATTCAAAGTGTGTCACTGTAGAGGGATCTGGTGTCTCTGTGCATGAATTGCAGAAAATGGGTTTGTATGTGCAGCATTTAATCAGAAAAAATGAAATCTTGACATGTATTGTAAAAGGAATGGGTTATAAAAAGAAAATTCAGAAAGTGTGGCGCTGGAAAAGCACAGCTGGTCAGGCACCAGCTGAAGAGCGAAACAGTGGACATTTCAAGCGTAAGCTCTTCATCAGGAATGTCCCTGATGAAGAGCTTATGCTCGAAACATAGACTCTCTTGCTCCTCAGATGCTGCCTGACCTGCCATACTTTTCCAGTGCCACTCTTTTTGACTCTGATCTCCAGCATCTTCAATCCTCACATACTTCTTTATAAAAGTGTTGTTACAATTATGTAAGATATTGGTGAGACCAAACCTGGAGGAGTTTGGACAGTTTGGTTTCCTTACTTGAGGCAGGATGTGGTGACACTGGAGGCAGTTCAGAAAAGGTTAATCAGATTGATTCCAAGGATGAAAGGGATGTCATACAAGGAGCATGTGAACAGCTTGGGTTTGTACTCACTCGAGTTCAGAAGAATGAGGGGGGATCTGATTGAAGTATATAAAATGCAAAAGGGTTTGATAAGGTGGTGAACTCTGAACAGATGTTTCACCTTGTGAGATAGGCTTGAACAAGAGGTCATAGATAAAGAGTCAGAGGAATAAAGTTCAAAACTGAGATGAGGAGAAACTGCTTCTCTCAGAGGGTTGTGAATCTGTGGAAGTCACTGCCTCAGACTGCAGTGGAAGCAAAATTAATCAACAGATTCAAGCAAGAAACAGATATGTTTTGGATACGATAAAGGGCTATGGGGACCACGCAGGTAATTGGAGTTGAGACAAGGTTAAGATCAGTCATGAAGGGCTGAAATGCATACTCACACTCCAAATTCTGATGTTCCTTTCATCAAAGTATCCACAGTGCAAAAGGTAAAAATGATCAAAAACAAATGGCAGTGAGCAGGAAAAATTCTGAACTATGATATCATTTATGATCATTTAGTGATGGAATATTCTTTATCACATCACAACTGAATTGGGAAGTGTGCCGATAATAAAGTCCCATTGTTCCACAGGCCATCACAAATGCCTGAGTTATCCAATGAAACCTCCAAGATCAACTGGCCTGCCACGCAGCTAATCAGTACAAAAGTAACTGTCATGACATTTTGTCATGAATAGTGTAAGGTATAGGGTTAAAATTGTGCAGAATAAGGGAGCAGGTGTTGTTTCTACAAAAGCTTACATTATAAAATTAGGCTGCGCATGCAAATACTAAACAGTGAGAAGCGAAAACAGATAGAATTATCTATGATTATTAAGGCAGAGCAATCGTGGAGCGGGATGTACCAGGCATAGGAAAACAGAAAGAAGCAAAAAAAACAGGTAGAATTATCTCTGACTAATAAGGCAGAGCAATCGTGGAGCAGGGTGTACCAGGCATAGGAGAATAGGAGAAGCGAAAACAGGCCGAATTATCTATGACTAATAGGGCAGAGCAACTATGTAGCGGGATGTACCAGTAACAGGAGAATAGTGCGCCAGTCTCAGGAGGGATGTGGCCAACGGATGGAATTTAGTTTGGCAGGATGATTGCACGAAGACAGCAAACTATACCAGGATAGTAACATATGAGGAATGAGATAAATAAGAGTAAGGGGCGACAGGCTTAGAGTAATGGGAGAAGTAAACATAGGCGGAGAGAAGCTAGACAAAGGTGGAGCGAAGCTAGAGCTTATGATAGGCTACGCGCTACAGTAAAAGTAACCAATGGGGTGAAAGGGGAGGACCGATAGACGCAGCTGAACAGCATAAATCAGAATATAACCCTCAGATCGAGGTGCTCACTCATTAGGCACCCGTCTTTGCAAGTACGTATCAATAAAATTCGCTGCTTCAGAATTTGATTCGGACTGAAATTTATTAATATGTGAGTTTTGTTTCTCACAATAGGAAAATAACTTCATTTTGTGAACAAACTTATTAACAACTGGTTAAAACAAATTAGAACACAAATTGCACTAGCTTTATCCATTTAAAACTCCAAATACAAGACAAACAAAAAGACAGTTTGGCACATATACTGGATTGTAAAATGCAGGCAGGGTAAAACAAATTCTGTTGTTCAAGCGTCCAGACTACAAGGATGTGAGTTGCTTCTCACTGAGCTTTTGGTTTTTTAAAATGATGTTGGCTAAACCAATATTGATCTGATTCGATAAACCGAGGTGACCTAGGATTGACCTAGGTCTTTGTTTGTGTCAGAACTCCTTTTCATATTTTCAAAGTTCTGACTTTTCACAGAGAGGGATATTTGGAGATGATCCTTGTTTGCATGCATCTGCATGTCTCTGAATGCAATGCAATCACAGTAACAAACTGCAGCTTGTGGAATGCAAAGGCTGTTTCGGCTGTTTTTCCTTCACTCAAAGACTCCTGGTGCCATACCATCTCACAAAGTATCCACCTCATTGCACCATGCAATCTACTTGATCTTCAAATGGCAGAAAACATTCTCCTCGTTCTCTTTTAGATTATAAGTGTCTAACTTTAATTTTCTAGTTTATTGTCCAAAGTAAAAATGTGTTCCCTTACAACAAGTTTGTTTTATTCTGAGTAAGAATGCTACTTTTACCTGTTTAAGATAAGTACATGTCACGACATGTAACCAGCATTTGTTGTTTATTCCCAATTGCCCTCGAGGGGGTAATGCTGAGCCACATTCTTGAACCAGTACTGAGGGTTGGAAAACCTATATTGTTGTTAGAAAGGAAGTTCAGGATTTTGATTCAGTGCAAGTGAAGGAATGGTGATATAGTTCAAAGTCAGGATGATGTGCCGCTGAGAAAGAAACTTGCACAGCATGCTGTTGCACTTGCATGTGCTGCTCTCATCCTTCCAAATTGAAGAGGAAGGTGCAATATAAAGCCATGGTGAATCAAGTTTGGGTCTTACATTTTGGAACTCAGTTAGCAAGGCAGGAAAGAGAAATCGTCAGGGTGATTGTTCAACACGCTTCTCGTCAGACAAAAACTATGTCTTATTGTTGTAACAACATTTACTGTTTGGTTGTACATCTCTCAATACACAGATCGCTGAGTTCCAGGTGTCAAGCAAAAAAGGATGAGATTACCAACACTTAGCTCAAGAAAAAGCTATTGTGAAGAAACAAAGTCTCAATTCAAACAGAATTATGCAATGCAATCTCCAGCAGTACAAAAATCAAAGCACAGCATTTAAAGGTACTGCACAATCCTGCAGAGCTGAAATTGCACTTTTAAAAAACGCATGTGATGCGCATGTCGATGACATATCCATCATTTGTTGCTGATCCTGAACTGCTCTTGAACTGAGTGACTTTGTGCCATTTAAGGGGGCAGTTAAGGATCAACACTGCTGTGCATACAGAGTAACATATAGTCCAGATCAGATAAGAGTCACAGGCTTATTTTCCTAAGAGATAGGAGTGAACCAGATGGATTTTTGCAACAATGATAGTTCTTAGGCCTGCCAAAACTGAGATAAGCATTATATTTCAGAATTATGAATTGCCTTTAAATTCTCCTAGCTGATATGTTGGGATTTAAACCATGTTGTCAAAGCATAAGCCTGTGCCTCCAGATAGCTAGTCCAGTGACAGTAAAAGGGTTCACATCACATTGCATTTCTTCATGAAAAGTGTTAAACATACATTTCTTCCTTTCAATTTTGAAATAATGCTGGGTAAGAGAGATGGCTGGATTATGTTTCTCAGATTTGAACAGATTGGGTTCATTTCATCCGATTGGAGAAGGCTGAGGGGTCATTGCAGTAAGGCTTTGAACGTTTGGAAAGATGTTGCTTGGGGGATGCAGGGAAGAGGTTTCCTCTTGTGTCAATGAGCAGAAGTACAGGCTATCAATATAGTCACCAATACATCCAAACAAGAATTCAAGGAAAATCTTTTCTGTGAATAGAATGGTACTCACATGGAACTCACAAGGAAACAGTTGAGACGAACTCTGCAGATACATTTCACGGAAAACTTGAGAAGCATTTGATGGAAAGGGGTGAGAAGGGTGAGACAAAGAAAGATGTTAGAGGGTTCAATTGCAGCATAAACAATGGTATTGACAGGTTGGGCTGAAGGGCAACCTTTCTTTCCAGTTTATTGTGTGGAAGTCATCTATATTTAACATAGTAATAGCTTTAATAGTTACTGTGAGTAAGTCCCAAGGATCAAAACATACTGTATCGAGGTTGTTCTGAGTTTGCTGGCTCATGCTGACAAATGGAAACACAGTTTTGTAATGGTCCATGATCTTCAATTTGGCCAGAGTTAAAACGTAGCCTGAGACTCCATTACTGAAAGACCATATTGGCATTCGGGAGAGAAAAACAATTTTGTCTGTATCTCTGCCTCCGGCAGCACAATTACTATCGGAAGGAGCCATCTTCTGAATATTTTACTGCTTTGAAAAATGTTAATAGTTCACATTTTAATACGAACAGAGATTTCAGCTATGTAATTTTCAAAATGTTATGCAGTTTACAGTATGCTGGCAAGGTAAGGATATCATTACTTCAAATTATACAGACCAGAGAAACAGCGCTGCAATTAATAAATTAATTACAGGCAAACGCTCAGGTCTTTATGCTTGTTGAGTAGTTTTCCCTTCTGTTTGAATAACATAGTATTAAGCCTTCAGAGTCTAGAGCCAATCAACCGTCATTAACTGCATTCCCAGAGCTCACGAGGTGGCCAACGAAAGGGGCTTTGAACAGAGACCATTTAAACCAATAGTTACCTTGACCTTTGTGATGAAATACACCCCCAATTATGAAGAGGGATCTTAATTAGCAGGTATACAAATTTAAGAGTGAGAAAGAACAACACTGGCAGCAGATGGCAAAGAATGGATGGATGGCATCCAAATTGCTTGAAAACATTCCTGCAGAGGAGCTATCTAAACAAAAAAAAACACAAACCTAGATTCCCTGATCTGTAACTGACTGAAATGGAGACTTATCCAGGAAAGGGACTGGATATAGCTTCAGACGTGATTGGGAACATAGAGGAGCAGAACACAAATGCACAGTGCATGCATCAACCTCCATACTCGTTGATTAAACGCACCAAGCATTTCTTTATCCAACATAAGACAGACACACAAAGTGTGCATTGGACTTAAATAGCAATCTCAAAACCCATTGAACCCTGATTCCAAGTGACAGCCTATGAAGGAGAATGAACTTCCAATACTGATCATTGAATCCACAGTCTGCAGTTCCACATTTTTACAGATGTTTTCCTGACAAATGCATCAGATATGAACCCTATTGGCTCTGTCTCCATAAACACTGAGCCTCTCGTACTCTACTCATTTTCAAGGCATGTTCATGTCTTCCAGATTGACCATAAAATGAATATGTTACAGGAACGATCTTTGAAGTAATGCATGCATTTTGCACAATATGTGAAAGAGGTACAAATATAAATGGCTGATCTTTGTTTAGGTCATGTGTTTCAGATAGCGAATTAGAACCTGATTACCTCTTTAAGTCTTCCTTTGGCACATCTGAAGGCAAGTAAGTGAGTAATGGCAAATGAAGATTTAACAGATGTTCAAACTCATCAAGGCAGTGGAGACTATTTCCACGAGCAGAAAAGGATCCTTTTAAATGAAAAATGGCGGTGGAAAGGAGATTAAATATTAACTTTCAAAAGGGACTTGGATGACAGACTCAGAACAGAAAAATTTGGAGGGCGATGGAGAATGAGCACTGAGTAGAGTTTTAATGAATGGATAGCTGTTGCCAACATCCAGCACAGGCAATGGTAGAATGAATGATGCCAGCATAAGGTCTGATCTTGTGAATAAAACATTCAAAACCTCTACTGATTTGATCCCCTTCAGCGATAACCAAGGAGGAATTTTCCTGATGGTCTGGAGACACATATCCTTTCTCAGTAAATTCAACGGAAACATGCTCTTTTCATACGACAGCTAGTTTTAATATTCATTTCTTTCCATTTTTCTGAGACTTCCTAACACTGCAATCAGTTTTCGAATTAGCTTCTAGCGACTGGACTTGCTATGTCGAGTCGTGTTACAAGAGAAGCTCTTTTCTTTGTATCACTTCTGGGTTCTTACCTTGTCCTTTGTTACTTTTGGTGTCTCCGTGTTTATTTGTTCCATAAAAAAACACCTTTTACATCTACATTTTTTCTTCAATCCTCCAATTTCATTGTCTTTTCCCATATCACCATTTCCCCACCTGTAACTGTATGTGTGGGATCTCAGAAGACGTAATGGTCATCTAATGATAATTTTATGCTTGCATTTAAGCATTCTCTAAATTCTTGAAAAATCATTTCTCTCATATTCTCAAAGTTTCGATTAACTTCAGTGATTAAAACAACTGATCCCAGTGTTTCTTTTTCTCATGCAAATTCTACAAATATCTGATTAAGTTTATCACTTATGACAAGCTCATATGCATGCAAAATTGTTTTTCAAAAAAAATCAAGCCTGCACACTTTTCTTGTGACATATTGTCTGACAATTTAAAGCTGTCTCTGTCAAAACATTGTGTAATACTAAGGTCGAAACGTACAGTCATAAAGTTATATAGCACGGAAGCAGACCCTTCGGTGTACACAGTTTGTCCACACAGACCAGACATCCCAGCCTGACCCAGTCCCATTTGTCAGCATTTGGCCCATAACCCTCTAAACGCTTTCTGTTCATATACCCATCAAGATGCCTTTTAAATGCTGTAATCATACCTGCCTCCACCACTTCCTCTGGCAGATTGTGCCATATACACACCACCCTCTGCATGAACAAGTTACCCCTCAGGTCCTTTTAAATCTTTCTCCTCCCACCTTAAACCTATCCATGATTTTATGAACCTCTGTAAGGTCACCCCTCAGCCTCCAACGCTCCAGGGAAAATAGCATTGGCCTATTCAGCCTCTCCCAAGAACTCAAACTCTCCAGTCCTGATTATGTCACATTGTCCATCCAGGTAAAATTTCATCTCAGTGAAATGTTTTTCGACTTCATTAGCTTAGCAAAGAATTTCAATTTAATCAAATCTGTCAGTAAATTGGGAATATTCCTGAGTTACTACTTGCTTTTATCTTTCTTTCATCTCAGATTTGTTCGAGTCATTTTGTCGATTTCCTGACTGCTTTGGTGTCCAAGCTTTTTAAGTTCCATTTTCTTTATTCTGTCTCCTCTTTCCATTGCACTTAGTTGTTCATTCTTGTGATCTTTAGCTTTTCTGTCTCTTGCCTTTTATTTCTTTTGTTCTTCCAATTCATACATTTTCATTTCCAGCTAAATTTGAGCTACTTCTAACTGTGGCATCCCAATTGCAGGTTTCCCGCCTTCTGATTCTAAACTTTGAGTAATCAGTTCAAGTATCTCATTCTATCAAACTCCTTTTATCCCTACCCTCAAAGGATCTGCAAACTCTCTCAGTTTAGCACGATTTGATGATTTCAAATAATACACTGATCTATCTTTTGCTTCAGAACAACATTCAAAAGACATTTGGAAACTCCAGTCCAACATATAACATTGACCATAATGTTCCTGTTTTATATTCAAAGGTTCCACAGGACTGTTTCATTCAAAGACGCATAGATCCTTCTTAAACTCAATAAATTCAAATTCCATTCAACAGCTTTGTTAGGAATCCATATTGTACTACTGAACAAAATTGATCCCTGAATGAAATCTGGTAAATAATCTTTAATTAGTCACTGAGTTATATTTACATTCGGCTGCAGATTTCCTCTGATGACAGAACAGAAGTTTATTACACTAAGGATAAAAGAAATAAAGCTATCTAAATACGGAAGACAGCTGTACTGATCTCAAACACACAGCAAACTGAAGTTTCGGTCTTTTTGGGGAACATTTATAGATTCAAGTCTGGGCAAATTACTTCCCGATCTCACAGAATGCCTACACTGTAGATGCAGGCATTTCAACCCATCTAGTCCATTTCAATCCATTGAGTCCATTTTTGCAGCAGCAGAGGGAGCGGTGAGAGCGAGGACCAGGGGCTGCCAGGAAGGTAAATGAATCCTTTAAAAACTTACCTCATGAATAGGCCAAGCGCACGGTAAGCAGGAGTGGACATAGGACTGTTGAGGAAGTGAGGTGATACATTTTGGTGGTTGCTTTATCTGAAATTCTACTGAGCGTACTGTCTCCCACCCATCCTCCTCCTCGAACCAAAAAAAAGGGGATCTGTGTGCTGATTCGGTAAGGTTACTAATTTTTATTTTCAGTAGTCTCTTTGGGAATTCAGAACAATGGGAATGGATGTTACGGCTGTTGCATTCTCCTCCTGTGGGATTTGGGAGGTAAAATTCACCAGTAGTGTCCCCAGCTAAACACATGACTACAGGGCTGGTGCAAGAGGGAAAGCTTCAGACTTGTAGATTTTTGGGGTACCTTCTGGGGAAGGTGGGATCTGTGCATTAAGGATGGGTTGCTCTTAAACTGGAGGGGCACCAATGTCCCGGGTGGCAGATTTGCTAGAGCACTTTGGGAGGGTTTAAACTAGTTTGGCAGGGGGATGGGAACCAGAGCTACAGATCAGAGGACAAGGTAGTTATTGAACAGGCAGAAATAGAATGCAGAGAGTCTGTCAGGAAGGATACACCGTTGATAGGGCAATGGTATGGGTTAAAGTGTGTCTGTTTCAATACAAGGAGTGTCAGGAATAAGAATGATGAACTCAGAGCATTGATCAGTACTTGGAACTACAATGCTATGGTCATAAAGGAGAGATGGATTTCACAGGGGCAAGAATGATTGCTGGATGTTCCAGGGTTTTGATCTTTTAAAAAGAACAAGGAGGAGGTTAAAAGAGGAGGGGAGTAGCATTGTTCATGAGAGAGTGCATCACAGCGTCGGAAAAGGAGGTTGCTGAGGAGGATTTGTCTACTGAGTCAGTATGGGTGGAAGTCAGGAGCAGGAAAGGAGCAATCACTGTATTGGATGTTTTCTCTAGACCCTCGAACAGCAGCTGAGAGATGAAAGAATAGATTGGACAGCAGATCTTGGAAAGGTGCAATGTAACAGAGTCGCAGTTATGGGTGACTTAAACTTTCCTACTATTGATGGGAACCTCCTTATTGCAGATGGTTTGGACGGAGCAGATTTTGTCAGGTGTGTCCAGGAAGGATTCCTGACTCAATATGCAGATAGGACAACTGGAGGGGAGGCTGTAGTGGGTTCGGTGCAAGGCAACATGCCATACCAGGTGTCAGATCTCTCGGTAGGACAGCATTTCAGTGACAGTAACCATAACTGCCTCAACTTTACCAGAGTCATGGAGAGGGCTAGGAACAGACAGTACGGGAAGGTATTTAATTGGGGGAGGGGAATTTATACTGCTGTTAGACAGGAGTCTTGGAGTAAAAATTGGGAACAAGTGGTCTATAGGAAATGCACAACAAAAATATGAGGCTGTTTAAGGAGCACTTGTTGCGAGTGTTGGATAACTTGGTCCCATTGAGACAGGCAAGGAATGGTAAGGTGAAGGAGCCTTGGATGACAAGAAAAGAGAAGCTTCTCGTCAAGAGGAAGAAGGACACTTACTTAAGGTTGAGGAAGCAAGGATCTAACACAGCTTTACAGGATCACAGGGTAGCTAGGAAAGAACTCAAAAATGGACTGAGGAGAGCAAGGAGGGGGCACAAACAATCCTTGGTGGGAAGGATTATCAAAAACACAAAGGTGTTCTACACGAGCATAAGGAATAAGAAAATGATCACAGAGAGTGGAGGGAACTTGTGCCTGGAGTCTGAAGAGGTAGGGGAGGCCCTTAATGATTTTTCTGCTTCAGTATTCATGAAAGAGAGGGACCTTGTTGATAGTGAGAACACGGTGGACGATGTTAAAAGGTTTGAACAGATTGATATGAAGGAAGTGGATGTGCTGGAAATTTTGGGAAGCATCAAGACAGCTAAGTCACCAGGATCAAACCAGATTTCTCTAAGGTTTCTACGGGAAGCGAAGACTGAGATTGCTGCGCCTCTGGCGATGATCTTTGACTCCTCACTCTCCATGGGAATAGTACTGGATGTTTGGAGGGAAGCGAATGTTCAAGAAAAGGACTAGGGAAACCCCTGGGAATTACAGACCAGTCAGTCTTACATCTGTGGGAAGCAGGTACTGGAAAGGATTCTGAGAGATAGGATTTATGACTATTTGGAAAAACATAGTTTGATTAAAGATAGTCAACATAGCTTTGTGAGAGGCAGGTCATGCACCACAAACCTGATTGAGTTCTTTGAAGATGTGACGAGGCAAGTTGATGAAGGTTGAGAAATGGATGTGGTGTATATGGATTTCAGTAAGGCATTTGATAAGGTTCCCCACGGAAGGTCTCATTCAGAAAATTAGGAGGTATGGGATACAAGGAAATTTGGTTGTCTGAATCCAGAATTGGCTGGCTGAAAGAAGACAGTGAATGGTAGTTGATGGAAAGTATTCCACCTGGAGGTCAGTGACCAGTGATGTCCCACAGGGATCTGTTCTTGGGCCTCTGCTCTTCGTAGTTTTTATAACTTAGATGAAGAAGTGGAAGGATAGGTTAATAAGTTTGCCAATGACACAAAGATCAGTGGTGTTGTAGATAGTGTCAAGAGCTGTTGCAGGCTACAACAAGACAGAATGCAGAGCTGGGCTGAGAAGTGGCAGATGGAGTTCAACCTGGATAAATGCAAAGTGATTCATTTTGGAAGGTTGAATTTGCATGCTGAATACAGGGATAAAGACAGGATTATTGGCAGTGTGGAACAACAGCAGGAACTTGGAGTCCACGTACATAGATCCATCAAAGTTGCCACCCAAGTTGATAGGATTGTCAAGAAGGCACATGGTTTTCATGAACAGGGGGACTGAGTTCAAGAGCTGCAAGATTTTGCTGCAGCTCTACAAAACCCAGATTTGGAATATTGTGTCCAGGTCTGGTCACCCCATCATAGGAAGGATGTAGATGCTTTAAAGAGAGTGTAGAAGAGATTTAACAAGATGCTGTCTGGATTGGAGGGCTTGTCTTATGAACAGAAGTTGAGTGAGCTCAGGGTTTTCACGCTGGAGAGAAGAAGGAAAGGATGTGACTTGACAGAAGTGTACAACGTGATGAGAGGCATAAATAGAGTAAATAGCCAGAGACATTTCCCAAGGCAGAAATGGCTGTCACAAGGGGTCATAATTTTAAAGTGACTGGAGGACGGTAAAGGGGAGAAGTCAGAGGTACATTCTTTATGCAGAGGGTGGTGGGTGTGTAGAATGCACTGCCAGTGCCAGTTGTCAGAGATATTAGGTACATTTAAGCTACTACTGACTATTTGGGAACGCAAAGTGTGATTAAAGGCAGTCAGCATAGCTTTGTGAGGGGCAAGTCATGTCTCACAAATCTTATTGAGTTCTGAGAGGAGGTGTCAAGACAGTTCAATGAAGGTTGAGCAGTGGATGTGGTGTGTATGGACTTTAGCAAGTTATTTGATAAGGTTCCCCATTGTAGGCTCATTCATAAAGTCAGGAAGTATGGGATACAGGGAGATTTGGCTATCTGGATTCAGAATTGGCTGGCTGACAGAGGGCACAGATGGTTGTAGATGGAAAGTATTCTGCCTGTAGGTCAGTGTTCAGTGGGGTCCCGCAGGGCTCTGTTCATGGGGGTATACAAGATAATGAGTGGAATAGGTAGAGTCAACAGCCAGAGACTTTTCCCCAGGGCAGGATTGACTGGTACGAGGAGTCATAGCTTGAGGATATTAGGAGGAAGGTATAAAGGAGACGTCAGAGATAGGCTCTTTATGCAAAGACTTGTGAATGTATGGAATGTGTTGCCAGTTGTGGTGATGGAAGCAAAGTCGTTGGAGACATTTAAGCGACCGCTGGACATGTACATGGATAGCAGTGAGTTGAGGGGTATGTAGGTTAAGCTATTATATTTTACTTCAGGATTAAACCTCGGCACAACATTGTGGGCCAAAGGGCCTGTTCTGTGCTGTACGTTTCTATGCTCCAAGCACACGGACAGCAGTAAATTGAGGGGTGTGTCGGTTAAGTTAATCTTAGATTAAGATAAATGTTCAGCACAACATCTTCGGCTGTAGGGTCTGTACTGTTCTATGTCCTCTGAGTCCACATCAACTGTGATGATACTGCTCCTTTAACAAGGTTATGTTGTCCTTGGTTATTTTTCAGGAGATCATAAAAACACAGGTTCCGAAAAGTCTGGGCTTGGATGGGGTTTAGGACCAATATGATTATAGCTAACAGATACAGCCTCAGGAAAAAGACTTTGAAGTTTAAAAACAAACACTTGTAAAATGAAAGGGGAGTGGCCAGTTCTCCCAGCTCAGCTTTTCTCTGGTTTGGTCTGTAGACACACTGAAAGCAGTCAGGCAATGGTAAAAGTTGCTGGACTCAAAGAAGCAGTTCCATGCTGATTCCCCTCTCTCTGTGACAACCCTCCTCTAAGACCCTGTGTTTTATTTTACCTTTTGTATCAAGGGGTGTTTGCAGAGATTGTTGCAAGTATTGGCAACAGTATCATTACGTTGGTATACAGCGATAATCTATTGTGTTTCTGGATAGGTTATTTGGCATTCTGTTCTCTTTCAAAATTATAGAGATGTGCAACATGGAAACATACACTTCAGTCGAACTCGTCCATGTCGACCAGATATCCCAACCCAATCTAGTCCCACCTGACAGCACCTGGCCCATATCCCTCCAAACCCTTCCTATTCATATACCCATCCAGATGCCTTTTAAATGTTCCAACAGTACAGGCCTCCACCACTTCCTCTGGCAGCCCATTCCACGCATGCATAACCCTCTGCCTGTAAAGTTGCCCCTTAGGTCTCTTTCATATCTTTCCCCTCTCACCCTAAAGCTATGCCCTCAAGTTCTGGGTTCCTCCTACCCCAGGGAAAAGATCTTGTCTATTTACCCTATCCATGCCCCTCTTTATTTTATAAACCTCTGTAAGGTCAACCCTCAGCCTCCAAAGCTCCAGGGAAAACAGCCCACACTTGTTGAACTCTCCCTATAGCTTAAATTCTCCAACTCTGGCCATGTCCTTGTAAATCTTTTCTGAACACTTTCAAGTTTCACAACATTCTTCCAATAGGAAGGGGACCAAAACTGCATGCAATATTCCAAAGGTGGCCTAACCAATATCCTGTACAGCCACAATATAACCTCCTAACTCCTGTACTCAATACTCTGACCAATAAAGGAAAGCATACCAAACACCTTCTTCACTATCCTATCTACCTGTGACTCTACTTTCAAGGAGCTATAAACTTGCACTCTTATTTCAGCAACACTCCCCAGTCAGCGTATAAGTCCTGCTATGATTTGCTTTCCCAAAATGCAGCACCTCACATTTATCTAAGTTAAACTCCATCTGCCACTCTTCAGCCCATTGGCTCATCTGATCAAGTTCCCATTATAATCCGGAGTAACCTTCTTCGCTGTCCACTACACCTCCAATTATGTCATCTGCAAACTTACTAACTATATCTCTTAAGGTCATATCCAAATCACTTATATAAGTGACGAAAAGTTGTTGTCCCAGCACCGATCCTTGTGGTATTCCACTGGTCACAGGCCTCCAGTCTGAAAAACAACCCTCCACCACCACCCTCTGTCGTCTACCTTTGAGCCAGTTCTGTATCCAAATGACTAGCTGTCCCTGTCTTCCATGAAATCTAGCCTTGCTAACCAGTCTCCCATGGGGAACCTTGTCAAATGCCTTACTGAAGTCATATAGATCATGTCTGCGTTCTGCCCTTATCAATCCTCTTTGCTACTTCTTCAGAAAACTCAACCAAGTTTGTGAGACATGATTTCCCACTCACAAGCCATGCTGACTATCCCCAAACTGTCCTTGCCTTTCCATCATCCTGTCCCTAAGGATTACCTCCAACAACTTGCCCACCACCGACGTCAGGGTCACTGGACTATAGTTCCCTGGCTTGTCCTTACCACCGTTCTTAAATAGTGGCACCATGTTAATCAACCTCCAGTCTTGCGGCACCCCACCTGTGACTATCGATGATACGCATATCTCAGCAAGAAGCCCAGCAATCACTTCTCTAGCTTCCCACAAAGTTCTAGAGTACACCTGATCAGGTCCTGAGGATTTATCCACTTTTATGCGGTTCAAGGGATCCAGCACTTCCTCCTCTGTAATATGGACATTTTCAAGATTTCACCATCTACTTTTCTACATTCTATATCTTCCATATCCTTTTCCACAGCAAACACTAATGCAAAATATTCGTTTAGTATCTCCCCCATCTCCTGCGGCTCCACACAAAGGCCACTGTGCTGATCTTTGAGGGGCCCTATTCTCTGCCTAGTTACGCTTTTGTCCGATATATGTAAAAACCCTTTGGCTTCTCCGTAACTCTATTTGCCAAAGCTATCTCATGTCCCCCTTTTGCCCTCCTGATTTCCCTCTTAAGTATATTCCACTGTCACAATACTCCTCTTAGACTCGATTAGATTCCATACAGTGTGGAAACAGGCCCTTCGGCCCAACAAGTCCACACCGACCCTCCAAAGAGTAACCCACCCAGACCCATTCCCCTCCTTCCCACTAATGCACAGATCACAATCGGCACTTTAGGATGGCCAATTCACCTGACCTGCACATGTTTAGATTGTAGGAGGAAACCGGAGCACCCGGAGTAAACCCAAGCAGACACGGGGAGAATGTGCAAACTCGATACAGACAATCGCCCGAGGCTGGAATTGAACCTAGGTCCCTGGTGCTGTGAGGTAGCAGTGCTAACCACTGAGCCACCATGCCGCCCTTAGGATTCACTCGATCTCACCTGGCTATACCTGACATATGCTTCCTTCTTTTTCTTAACCAAACCCTTAATTTCTTTAGTCATCAAGCATACCCACCAGCCTTTCCTTTCTTTGTGTTTAATTCAGTAATCTTGGAAATAAATTGTTTTGTTTAAAACTATGTGGTTTTCCAGCAGCATCTCTCCTAGAATATCCACTTACACTTGCTTAAAATAACTAGCAAAGTAAGGATCTGGGCCACTTTCCTGAAATGGTTTGAGTGGTCTGGCCTGGTCCATAACATGACCCAATGAAGAGCATCCCACCCTCACCCCCCATCCTATCCCTGTAACCCTGCATTTCCCATGGATCATTCACCTAGCCAGCAAATCCCTGGATACCACGGGCAGTTTAGCAAGACCAATCTATCGAACACGTATTCGGTTTGTAGAAGAAAAGTGGAGCACCTGGAGGAAACCTACACAGACATGAGGAGATTGTGCAAAGTCCACACAGTCAGTCACCTAAAGTTGGAATCTCAGCTCCCTGGCACTGTGAGGCAGCAGTGCTAACCACTGACCCACCATGCTGCCCCACCTGCTGCTGAAGTGATTTGTTCCCAGAACTCCTTGAACTCCTCATTAAGAAGCTAAACCCGCTTCTAAACTCAACCGTGCTATCATCTAAATTGAATTTAAAAACCTGCTCAATCCTGGACTCCTCAGAACAAAAACCAAAATGAACTACCTCAAACATTTATCCTGCCTGTCATGAACTGAACAGTTCAAAAACCTTTCCATTAATCGCAGTGATTTGCAGTTATCTGCATCTGGCAAATTATGGATTTTATCCACTCTTCCAGAAGGACCCTTCACAAAAATAAACACCCATCTGTCTCTCTTTTGTAATTCAAATTTCAAAGCTGATAATAAATCTAGATTTTAAAGCCATTCATCAAATTTCATCAAAAGGGACCAAAAGAATTCACTGCTTTGAGACATCCTGAGGGTGGGATTTTGAAACACATGATTGCATTTGTTGGAAAAGAGTCAACTCTTGGACTGTGCCTTCACTATTTCAGCATGTTACCAAAGCACGTCACAGCAGAACAAGTACTTTTGAAGTGTCATCCCTGTTGTTTGTCAGAAACATTTTGGCTTTAGTTCAAATCCAAATACACTTGTGATGAAAGTGTTCCAATATTTCATCACAACAATTAATTAGATTTTTACCTCCAACAATGGCACATTTCCTCACAGACTGCACGAAAGTGTGGTTTCATATTTAGATTTAGCAGCTGGTAAACATGCCTGCTTTTAATCATTTTAGAAGAGTAATTTTAGATAATTTATAACAATGCTGTAATGACTATTGGAAGGAATTAACACTGTGCTGAGTGTTTCTCATTTCAAAATTGCTCCTCAACTTCAGTTCTGTTGGCTTGATATTTCACAAGAAAATCTTGAAAAAGAGTCTCAACACAGCACTGAATGCCCTCAGTAACATTAGAAAATGAGACTGGCATTTTGCTTTGGGACAACTCGAATTCTGCATCTTTCTTCCTTGTTGGAAACAACCTTTCTGCAATACAGTAAAAACCACTCAAATTTGAAGGTGTACACATTTAATACAAGTTATAAGTGCTCCAATCCATTACCTTTAGTCAGAGCCATCCACGTTGTGTACACCCATCACTCCTGCAAGTATTGTGGGCCTTCTTGAAGTCATAACATGAAATGAATGTTGCTTTCAGCTT
Source organism: Chiloscyllium punctatum (assembly GCF_047496795.1). NCBI lineage: Eukaryota > Metazoa > Chordata > Chondrichthyes > Orectolobiformes > Hemiscylliidae > Chiloscyllium > Chiloscyllium punctatum. Next base: position 7,383,941 of record NC_092773.1, read on the forward strand.
CTTACTTCAACACTCCGACATCTTGAATTTGGGGAGTTGCTTATCTAAAAATAAAAATGACTAAATATTTAAAATGGATAAAATTAGCACAGCTGTGAGGAAGGAATAAGATGAATAAGACTAATTAGACAACTCTTTGAAAGAGCTGACACAGGCATGATGGGCAGAAAGGCCTCCTTTTGTGTTGTATTATTCTATGAATTGCAATAATATAATCACCAGAAATGTACAACTCATGCACTTTCATAATTCTACTGCCAAACTGATTCCATGATGTGGAGGTGCCAGTGTTGGACTGGAGTGGACAAAGTTAAACATCACACAATACCATATGACAATCCAACAAGTTTATTTGGAAGTACTAGCTTTCAGAGCGCTGCTCCTTCATCAAGTAACTAGTGGGGCAGGATCATAAGACACAGAATTTGTTTCAAAAGATCACAGTGTTATGCAATTAAAATGATATATTGAACAGACCAAGATTGCTGTTCAATCTTTCATCTTTTAGAAGGGGTTGCAGGTTTCGGTTCATTACAATGTAAATCCCAGAACTTCTTTCAAGCAACAGCCCTGAGATAACTTCAGGTTTATTAAAAAAAAGGTGACACCTCAGCTCAGACAATGCATTAAAGATGTGAGGTTGGAGTCTGTCTGTATCCCAATCTTGAGTCAGACTGGTTCTATTTCCAAAGTAGGAATTTATAAAATGTTACATGGATTGACTGCCTGCAGGTTGTGTACTTTTTGAGCAAAACTAAAATGTATCTGCAAATAGAATTCTGCAAGTGCAAATTCACACCACAGACCGAGATGTGTGTGTGTGAATGCGTACATGTGAATGTGTGCGTGTGAGTGCGCGTGACACAGTGTGTGTTTGTGTGTGTGAGTGCTTGGAGGAGTGTGGATGTGAGTGTCATGGAGTATTAGCCTGTGAGAGGGTGTGTGTTTGGATGTGAGTGTGTGGGTACGTGTGTGTGTCTGAGAGAGAGCTTGTGAATGAGAGAAAGTTTGTGTGAGTATGTCAGAGTGTGTGTGTATGTGTGTGAGTGCACAGTGCAGTGGGATCACCTGTCATGTGAAATGAACCCAAGGTTCAATTTGAGACCATCCTCATTGGGCACTCAACTTGGCTATCAGCCTCTGCTTCGCAACTCTGTGTTGTTGCATATCCCTAACTCCGCCTTTGAGGATGGTCACCTGAAGATCCAAGGCTGAATGTCCCTGACTGCTGAAGTGTTCCCCAACTGGGAGAGAACATCCCTGTCTGGCAACTGATCATGGTGTCCATTCATCTGTTGTGGTAGCGTCTACTTGGTCTCGTCAATGTACTGTGCCTTGGGCATCCTTGCCTGCAGTGTATGAGATAACAACATTGGTTGAGTCACATGATTACCTGCCGTATACACCACACACCATGTATGGCATTTACTCATGTGACTCAGCCAACGTCGTCTATCTCATCCGCTATAGGTAAGGATGCCCCAAGGCATGGTACATTGGCGAAACCACGCAAACGCTCCGACAATGGGTGAATGGACACCGCGTAACAATCGCCAGACAGGGATGCTCCCTCCCACTCAGGGAACACTTCAGCAGTCAGGGACATTCGGTCTAAGATCTTCAGGTAAACATCCTTAAAGGTGGACTTCAGGATATGCAACAGAGTGGTCAAGCAAAGGCTGATAGCCAAGTTCGGTACCCATGAGGATGGTCTTAACCGGAATTTGGGTTCATGTGGCACTACAGGTGACCACACTGCCCGATACACTCTCATACACATGCATACACACACACACTCACGCAGAGTTTCTCTCATAAACATGTTCTCTCTCACACACAGCCCCACACTCACACCCACGCACACACCCTCTCACAGGCTTGTACTCAATCACACACTCTACCAAACATGCACACACGCAAACATACTCTTTTATGTGCACTCACACACATGCTCTCTCTCTCTCTCCCTCACACGCACACACACGCATAAGTCTATGGGATGAATGTGCATTTGCAGAATTGTATTTGCAGAAATATTCTATTTTTGCTCATAAAACACACAACCAACAGGCAGTCAATGCACATAATGTTTACAAATAGAACCTACTTTGCAAACAGAACCAGTCTGACTCAAAATTGGGATACAGACAGTCTCTAACCTCACACCTTTAATACATTGTCTGAGCTGATATGTCGCCTTTTTTTTCAAAAAAAACCTTAAGTTATATCAAGAATGTGACTTAAAAGAGGTTCTGGGATTTACATCTTCATGAACCAAAACCTGTAACCCACTCTAAAAGATCAAAGACTGAACAGCAATCTAATTTTATTCAATGTATCATTTTAATTGCATTACACTGATCTTTTGCCATAAATTCTGGATCTTATGATCCTGTCCCACTAGTTACATGATGAAGGAGCGCGAAAGCTAGTACTTGCAAATAAACCTGTTGGACTATGACCTGGTGCTGTGTGATTTTAAGCTGATTCCAGTTACTGAAGTTAGCTTTTATATAAAGAATCACCCATTACATTGTGGTGAAATATATTTGCTGGGTAACGATTCCCCTATTAGAATTAATTTAACTTCTAATAATGTGACCCAGGTAAAATAATACAAGGTCTACACAATATGCAAGACTTCCAAACCAAAATACACATTTTGTGAAATTATAAAATGTGATACTGAATCCAACACTGTGGATTCTGGTAGTATTGAAAACTCCTGCAATTGATGCCTGCCTAATTTAAGAGAAGTCATGAAGTTGTCCTGAAAAGCTGCGAGCATCTGCTCCACACAATGAAGTCTGTATCCTTCATCAGATGTAACATGTCAAATGGGCACTCGGATTGTAGACATGGATGAACCATAATTATTGAATAGCAGAATAACCTCAAAGGGGCTGAATGGTTTCCTTATGTTTTGTGTTCGAAATGCTGATTGTTAGCCTGAATCATTTGCAAGATCTCCTAAATTTTGGCTCAAATCCCTTCCCAGCTCTTTAATTCTCATTAAAATATGAAATTTTTGAAGCTTTCTTTAAAAAAAATTTTACTTGCATAAACAGCATTTTGTTTTTCTTCTTTATATTAAGGACAAAAGGATAACTAGGGAGAGAATAGGCCCCCTCAAAGATCAGCAAGGCGGCCTTTGTGTGGAGCCACAGAAAATAGGGGAGTCACTAAATGAATACTTTGCATCAGTATTTACTGTGGAAAAGGATATGGAAGATATAGACTGTAGGGAAATAGATGGTGACATCTTACAAAATGTCCATAATACAGAGGAGGAAGTGCTGGATGTCTTGAAATGAGTAAAGGTGGATAGATCCCCAGGACCTGATCAGGTGTACCCGAGAACTCTGTGGGAAGCTAGAGAAGTGATTGCTGGGCCTCTTGCTGAGATACTTGTATCATCGATAGTCACAGGTAAGGTGCCGGAAGAATAGAGGTTGGCAAACATGGTGCCACTGTTTAAGAAGGGTGGTAAAGACAAGCCAGGGAACTATAGACAGGTGAGCCTGACCTCAGTGGTGGGCAGGTTGTTGGAGGGAATCCTGAGGGACAAGATGTACATGTATTTGGAAAGGCAAGGACTGATTATGGATACTCAACATGACTTTGTGTGCGGGAAATCATGTCTCACAAACTTGATTGAGTTTTTTAAAGAAGTAACAAAGAAGATTGATGAGGGCAGGGCGGTAGATGAGATCAAAATGAACTTCAGTAAGGTGTCAACAAGGTTCTCCATGGGAGACTGGTTAACAAGGTTAGATCTCATGGAATACAGGGAGAACTTGCCATTTGGATACAGAACTGGCTCAAAGGTAGAAGACAGAGGGTGGTGGTGGAGGGTTGTTTTTCAGACTGGAGGCCTGTGACCAGAGGAGGGCCACAAGGATCGATGCTGGGCCCTCTACTTTTTGTCATTTACATAAATGATTTGGATGCGAGCATAAGAGGTACAGTTAGTAAGTTTGCAGATGACACCAAAATTGGAGGTATAGTGGACAGCGAAGAGGGTTACCTCAGATTACAATAGGATCTGGACCAGATGGGCTAATAGGCTGAGAAGTGGCAGATGGAGTTTAATTCAGATAAGTGCTCCATTTTGGGAAAGCAAATCTTAGCTGGACTTATACACTTAATGGTAAGGTCCGCGGGAGTGTTGCTGAACAAAGAGACCTTGGAGTGCAGATTCATAGCTCCTTGAAAGTGGAGTCGTAGGTAGATAGGATAGTGAAGAAGGCGTTTGGTATGGTTCTTTTATTGGTAACAGCATTGCGTACAGGAGTTGGGAGGTCATGTTGCGGCTGTACAGGACATTAGTTAGGCCACTGTTGGAATATTGCATGCAATTCTGGTCTCCTTCCTATCGGAAATATGTTGTGAAACTTGAAAGGGTTCAGAAAAGATTTACAAGGATGTTGCCAGAGTTGGAGGATTTGAGCTATCGGGAGAGGATGAACAGGCTGGGGCTATTTCCCTTGGAGCGTCAGAGGCTAAGGGATGACCTTATAGAAGTTTACAAAATTGTGAGGAGCATGGATAGGATAAATAGACAAAGTCTTTTCCCTGGGATTGGGGAGGCCAGAACTAGAGAGCATAGGTTTAGGGTGAGAGGGGAAAGAAATAAAAGAGACCAAAGGGGCAACTTTTTCACGCAGAGGGTGTACGTGTATGGAATGAGCTGCCAGTGGCTGTGGTGGAGGCAGGTTCAATTGCAGCATTTAAGAGGCATTTGGATGGGTATATGAATAGGAAGGGTTTGGACGGATATGGGCCGGGTGCTGGCAGGTGGGACTAGATTGGGTTGGGATATCTGGTCTGCATTGCCGGGTTGGACCGAAGGGTTTGTTTCCATGCTGTACATCTCTATGACTCTATGCCATCTTGGCTGGGGTGGAGGCAACCTCAAAAAGGCCAAGGCACCACATATCTATGATTTTTTTGAAGGTCAGTTTACAATCTGTAAATCAACAAACAACATCAGGAACTTGAATCAAATAAAAAGGGGTTCAGAGTCAGAGAGACTTACAACGTGGAAGGGGGATCTTCAGCTCGTCATGATTGTGCTCATTATCAGGTTCCTATCTACTGTAATCCCATTTTCCAGCATTTTGCCGAAACATTGTATGCTCCAGCATTTCAAACGTTCAGCGAAATAATTTTGAAGTGTTGTGATGGTTTTCACCTCAATTAACCTTTCAGTCTCTATTCCAGCCAATGAACACACTTTGGATGAAAATAGTTGTTCTGACATCCCTTCTAAACCTCCTGCACCCTAACCTTAAAACTGTGCCACCTGGTTACTCATTCTCTCTTCAGAGGAAAACTTTCTTCTTTTCTATACCCCTCATAATTGTGGAGACTTCAATCAGGTCCCAGATAGCTGAAATGCTGTGAAGAAACAATTGTGGGATAGAACAACTTTTAAAGAAATAAATGTGACTACTGCCTATAAATATAAAAGATTGGAAATGTTATGTTCATTCCTGGTTTATCTTTGGAAGAAGAAATCTCAAAAGCTAATGAATAATACTCAGTTTGAATCAAATTATGTTTAAATATTAGGGTCACTGCGAACATCACTGATAAACAAAAATCAGACATCAAAGCTGCAGGCAGATGTGAAAGAAAATTGACAAGGATGATACAAGGAATGCAAGGAACAATCAATCAAGTTGAATTTGTTTCTAAATTTAAAAAAAACTGAGGGGTGACCCAACACAGATTTTTAATATCACTAGGGGTTTATGACAGTAGATGTCAATTCAGAATTTGAAACAACAAAATCTGAGCCAGTCACAATTAAATCCAATTGTACATTAAAAACTGTGTCAACAGAGGAAGAGAATGCACAACTCGATTCTTCAAGGAGTTAGACAAGGTAAAGAACAGAAACAGACTAAAAGGATACATACAAGAGGTGGAGAGTCAAGAAAGATGTGAAAATGAAGAAGAGTGGGAGGAGGACAGTGTGGAATTTGGACTCAGGGGATTGGGACATAGAACATAGAACAATACGGCATGGTACAGGCCCTTCGGTCCTCGATGTTGTGCCAACATCTTATCCTTCTCTAAGAGCAACCGAACCTACTTGTGCTTAATTTTACTATCATCCATGTGCCTATCGAAGTATTGCCTAAATGTCTCCAAGGTATCTCACTCTGCTACCACCGCTAACATTTCATGCATCCACCTCTCCCTGTGTAAAGAACCTGTCTCTGATATTGCCCTGAACTTTCTTCCAGCCACCTTAAAATTATATCCCCTGGTGATAGCCATTTCCATCCTGGGAAAAAGTCTCTGACAATCCACACTGTCTCTGCATCTCAGCATCGAGTACCACTCCATCAAGTTCCCTCACACCCTTCTTCATTCCAATGAGAAAAGCCTTAGCTCCTTCAACAAATCATTTGTTTCTGCTGCAAACTTAATGGAATGCAGGAAGGTATTTCAGAGACCAATTTCTCAAGGTAATCCCTGCCACCAAGTGAGAGAAAAGGGTTATGGGTGACATGAAACCTTCCAGTCAACTCAGGCGCAAATACGTATGAAGGGCATACAGGGAGAATCTTTTCACCTCAGTACAAGGGTCAGGAACCAGGTAGCACACTCTGAAGGGAAGGAGCAGGAGCTTGAGAGGAGACTTGAGGAAGAAAATTTCACCTGGGTAGGGGCGGTGTGGTCTCTCAAACTCACTGCCTGGAAGGGTGGTAAACGCATGAATCCTTCAGGGCACGCAGGAAGTATTGAGACGAGCACACCAAGCCCAAGGCTCCACGAAAAGAGCTGGAAAATGGGATTTTAACATAAATGACGCGTGTGGCCTCCAATCATAGAATTGTCCAGGAGCACAAGTCCTGCCCTTGTATGTGCAAAAAAGCTTTATTTTCTCGGTGGGGTGTGAAAGACAAGACAGAAAATGAAGAAAATAGCATGGGAGTTTCTCTCCCTCCCTCCCTCTTTGCCTTTTGGCAGATTTTGTGGGGGCTTTTTTTTCTCCATGAAAATTCCCAGGGCTGAAACACACCAATAAACTCTGGGGCTTGTTATTCCCCCCCCGCCCGCTGTGTGCGTGTGAAGGAATCACTCTTTTTCATTTGTTGGAGGTAAGATAATTGAGGGGATGTTTTTACCTCAGAGGAGCGGGTGTGCGCTTCCAACTGCAGGAGAGGCTTCTGGAAGGTTCGAGAAGGAAAAGTGGGGTGACACAGCACATGCGCAGTGGGGAGCGGGGGGGAAAAGGGTTTCCACCGACAAAACCGGACAATCCCCAGACCAGGCGGAGCTACCGTTTTATTCGTTGGTTCGTGTGGTTTTTTTTTTGAATATGTTTGAAATTCCCGCCTCGCGATAAGTGTCGGGAGGACCCCCGCGGTTTAACCGTCTCTGTCCCCGGCCCCACTCTCCCCTCCATTTGCAAACCGGGGGGGGGGGGGGGGGGTGGAAAGCCCCACAGACGGCTCGCTACCGATACAAAACAAAGATCCACGGTTCCGAAACAAAAATAAAACCCCTGAGTGCTGGAGATCTGAAACAAAACCAGCAACGGTTGGAGAAACTCAGTGGGTCTGTGCAGAGAGAGAGACAGAGGGAAGCAGGGTCAAGATTTCCATTCTGCTGTGACCCTCCTTCAAGAACCACTTTGCTGCCCCCACCACCGACCCCTTGCCCGGGACTCAGACTGCTCTGGGTAAACTGGCAAATGGCACCCCGAGCTCCCCTGCTGCAAAGTGAAGACTCGCCCTTCTTTGCCCGCAGTTCACCTTCACCGTCGCCATCTGTCATCTGCCTCGGTAAAACTGGAGAAGGTTGCAGGAGGGCCACTCAGCCCACTGAGTACGCGCCGCCATTCAATGAGGCCATGGCTGGTTTCATCTGATCGTCTTCACCTCCACTATTCTGCCTTTTCCTCATAACAGAGGTAAAAACAATGACTGCAGATGCTGGAAACCAGATTCTGGATTAGTGGTGCTGGAAGAGCACAGCAGTTCAGGCAGCATCCAAGTAGCTTCAAAATCGACGTTTCGGGCAAAAGCCCTTCATCAGGCTTTTGCCCGAAACGTCGATTTCGAAGCTACTTGGATGCTGCCTGAACTGCTGTGCTCTTCCAGCACCACTAATCCAGAATCCTTTTCCTCATAACACCCAGTTCTCTCACTGAAGGCAAAAATCTATCTCAAGCCTTGAATATACTTCATGACCCAGCCTTGACAGATCTCTGCGATAAATAATTCCACAGATTCAATCCACTCTGAGACAAGAAATTCCTCATCTTTGTGTTGAGTGGGTGACACCTTATTGTGAGATGACGCCCTCTAGTCCTAGACTCTGGCACAAGGGATGAACAATCTCTCCACGTCTACCCTGATAAGTTCTATCTAAATTTTATAGACTTCAGTCAGGTCTTGTCTCATTCTTCAAACATCCAATGAGTTCTTCACACTGCTTGGGACTTGAACCTGAGCCTTCGCACTTAGAGATAGTGATACTGGTCCTGCCCCACAAGAGCCCCTAAAAAAGCAGGTTCTCCAGACCTGAGATCAGCTGAGTGAAACTTTGCTGAACTGCCTCCATTGCAAAAATATCTCCCCTGAAATGAGTGGCACAAAACTGGTCACTTTTCTTACTTGCTCCTGTTTCGTTTTCAAACCAGAGACAGCAGTGGTTTCTCTTCCTGCTGCTGTACAGCCCCCTTTGACACCCAAAGGTGCCATCCTTGTTTGACCCATTACACCATGCCACAATTCCTCTTGCTCATCCCCGTACTCTCGCGCCTGCCCCCAGAACCATAATGCACAGGCACATCGTAGGTTCTCACATGTATATGAATGACAGTCATCATCTCTCAACTCATCCACTATTCCCAAATCTAACATCCAGTGCTGAACGAGAAATGTTGTTGTGCACAATATTCAAATCACTGATGTTTGCCATGTCCATCAACTCCTCTCTCCCTGGAAACAATCTGCACAACCTTGGTGTCACATTTGATCCATACATGAGCTCCCAACTTTATATTTGTGTGTAACTAAGGCCACTTATTTATGTAAATAAAAACTGAAAGAACTGTGGATACTGTAAATCAGAAACAAAAGCAGAAGTTGCTGGAAAAGTTCAGGATCTGGCAGCGTCCATGAAGAGAAATCAGTTAACATTTCAGGTCTGGTGATCTTCCTCAGCACTTCCTCTGTTAACTCAGATTTCTCATCACAGATGCTGCCAGATCAGCTAAGCTTTTCCAGCAACTTCTGTTTTTCATTAATTTATGTCCCTGCAACATTACCTTACTTCGCCTGCCACAGCTTTTCAATTGTTGAAAGTATCTTTCACATATCGCCAGAAGACTCAATGATATGAATTTACACATTCAACTTAGATAAATTTGTGGTTATCTAAAGCTTTGCTACCTTTGTCTTAACTTGCAATAAGTGCAGTTACTCAATCACCTTGTGCTTGCTGATCTACAATGGCTCTCACTCAAGCCATGTGATAACTTAAAGTTCTTCTTCTTTTCAAATCCCTACATAGCTTCACCCCTCAACACTGTCTCTGATCTTATCCAGCCCCACAACCTCAGAGATTAATGTGTTCTATTAATTGTGGCCCCTTGTCCTCTTTCAAGATAGTGTTAAAACCTATCTGTGTGTAAGCTTCTGGTTATTTCACTTTGTATATCCCTTACTGTATCTCCAAAGTAATACTTGTTGTATAATGGCATTGGGAAGCAAATTGGGATGTTGACTTAAATGTAAGTTGTTGTGAAATACTTTGACATTGTGACATGAAGATGTGAGTGTACTATACCTCGAAGAGTGTTAAAAGCTAGCAGAACTACCTGACACAGCACCAAATGTTCTGAACAAGATACAATGTACCATTTCGTTGAACAACTCAATAAGCTGGTTGTCGAAAGACAGCAAAACACATTCGAATTAGGTCAATCAGTTTAAATTATACCCTGAAAAATACCAAACTCCAATCAAGTTTGAATTTAATATATTGACAATCTCAAAAGCCAATGACACAATCCGATGCTTTTGGGGTATAAGACCGGAGAAAATCGAGCAGTCTGGAGGAGAACTGCCAAGCCACCAGCATCTGCTGACTGCCCGGAGAATAGCTGTCTTAAATGTACCTTTATCGATCAGTAACCTGTGAAACAGAAGTCCCTAAGAAGAAGAAAAGAAGACTGAGGAAGATATAAGAGAAGATTCAACATCTGGCTGGTTTTGAAAATTTGACTTTTTGATAAACCTTAATCGAGGGTTTTATTGGACTAGTATTATAGAAGGGAAAGATAAAAGTTAAGTGAGAGGAAGGAATTGTAAGTAGTTGTTCGTTAATTATTCTCTGTCATACCTGAAGAAATGAAGTTGTTCACTTTTACTTCAAATAGTTCTTGGCCTCTTGAATTTTCACAGATTATTGCACAGGATAAATCTTTTCTGTGTTGCTGGTTTAAATTAAGCAGGAGGGTTTACCCCATATAACAATTGGGAAATGTTCTAAAAATAAAAAGTGGTTCAACCTTAGTTTTGTTTCTTCAATGACTCATTCGCATCACAACTTTATGTGCTTAAAAAATGTTACTCTGTAGTTTAATATTTCTTGATGTTTTACAGTTCTTTCATGTGAATTGCTTTTTCACATTTTCAGAGATTGGTCAGACGTGATGGTTCAAATGATGTCCCCTTTCTGCTTTCTCAGTCCAGCACTTGTCTCAGACCACCTCCCTCTGGATCTAACAAACATAATATATGGTGAGTTTTGTGTAACTACTAATTTTTCAAAGGGAAACTTGATAAATTTGTGTGAGAATACTGCTAGTTGCAGGGTGCTTTTCATTACTTTAGGTTGTATTCTACCAGCAGAAATATTACTATTCGTTATTGAGGCTCAGGAATTTGGAAGACCAATTGCTGTCATGAACAGTGTATATGACTGTTTCAGATATATTACTGGTAATATAAATATTAAATGTTGCAATGCCCACCTCAAAATCTCCTTCTCAACTGTTGAATATTTTTGCTGTTGAATGTTGAATTTCCTGGAGAAACACCTGATAGGTCTTTCTATCTTCTCGTTATCTTCCTGAAAGAGCAGAGCACCAACACTCGCATCACTTGCATCGGTAGCCATCTTGAATAGCTTTGTGTAATTAGCTGTGGCTCACACTGGTGCAATGGTTAACACAGCTTTCAGTCTGTCAAATGCCTTCTGACTGTTCACTGAAACTTCTTGCCTTTCTTTTGTAATTCAGTAAGTAGAGCAGCCACACTGCTAAAAGTTGGCACAAATTTTCGATCAAATCCACTCAATCCCAGGAATTGTAGTACTGCTCTTTTTGACAATGATATGGGAAACTCCCTAATTACCTTTGTTTTTGGATTCTGTGGGGCCATTTGTCCATGGCCCAGGAAGGTGGCTTGGGCTTTGGCAAATTCACTTTTAGGCAGGTTTATCACCAAGCCTGCCTTCCGAAGTCAATCATACAATTCTGATAAATATTGTAAATGTTCCTTCCGTGTGTGAGTAAAAATCATCATGCCATCCATCTATGTATACGACACAATTGGGTAATCTGGAAGTGGCCTTATTGGTTAGTCTTTGAAATGGAGATGGTGCATTTTTCAGAACAAATGGTCTGACTTGAAATTGATATAGTCCAATCGATACATTGTCTTCACTCTTTCAGACAATGATCGAAAGTCCAACTTAAAAATATAAGTTGCATGTCCCACCTTTTCAAAACAGTCTTCCAACCGTGGAATCGTATATGCATCCGTCTTTGTAACTGCATTGACTTTGCAGTCGTCCACACATAATCGTTGGGTACCACCTGATTTTGGCACTATTATTATGGGTGAGCTCCAGTCACTGTAACTCACTTCGATTATGTCATCATGGAGCATGCGTTCAACCTCCTTTTCAACCTGTGCCCACTTTCGAGGGTTATGCTTATAAAGATGTTGCTTAATTGTTAGAGCATCTCCTACATCTACATCATGCATAATTAGGTTCACACTTCCCAGCTTATTTCCACATGTCTCCTCCTGTGAAAGCAATAACTCTTTCAGGTCATTTTGATTTTCCTCTGGACGGTAACTCAATAATTTATCCCAATTTTTGACAACTTGCTCATTGCCCAATTTTATTTGAGGGCAGTCTAATTCAGAATCTTCTGAACTTGGTTCTTCAGTCTGTGTTGTAACCAATGACACATTTTCTTTTTGCTGTCCTTCCCTATCAAAATACCTTTTAAGCATATTCATATGACTCACTGTGAGCCTTGTTTTTGTCTCAAGTCTTTATCAAGTAGTTCACCTCACGCAATTTCCTTTCGACTTGATAAGATCCACAAAGCCTTGCTTTTAAAGGTTCACCTATCTCTGATAACAAAATTGCAAATTTTTATTTCTTGTCTGCTTCCCAATTCATTGTATGCTGTGAAACTTTTAAATGCTGTCTAGCCAACTCCCCCACTCTATTTAATCATTCCCTAAAATCTGACACATTGTCCAAATATGGTCTGTTAATTCTTACTTACCAATTTCTCCTTTATCAATTTTAGCAGTTCTCTCAATTCAAGTCCAAAAACTAATTGAAATAGACTGAATTTCGTTGAATCATTTGATGCATCTCTGCGAAAGTACAAACAGAATTCCCTTATCGCAATCATCTGGATCATCTTAATTACCAGCCCTCAGTATGGTCTTTAACGTCAGATGCAACCTTTCTAGTGCTGCCTGTGAGCCTGGATGGTATGCAGCAGATTTGAATTGCTTTACTCCTAAACTGTCCATATCTTCTTTGAATAAGTTTGATGTAAAGTTTGATCCTTGATCTGATTGTATCTCTGTGGGTAGTCCATATCTAGTGAAAAAACGTAATTAACTCCTCTACAATCTTTTTAACTGTGATATTATGTCATGGAATGGCCTCTGGAAATCTTGTAGACACATCCATTATTGTTAATAAATACTGATTCCCACTTTTTGTTTCAGGGATAGATCCTATGCAATCAATGAAAACTCTTATAAAAGGTGCCTCAAATGCAGGAATAGGTATTAAAGGTGCAGGTTTTATGACTGCCTGTGGTTTTCAAATTACCTGATATGTATGACATGTTTGGCAAAATTCAACTGCATCCTTGTGCAGTCCAGATCAATAAAAATGTTCTTGTATTTTAACTAGTGTTTTTCTTACCCCTAAGTGACCCCCTCCTAGTAGTTCATGCGTCATCCATAAAACCTCCTTTCGGTAACCCACTGACAATATGACTTGACGAACTTCTGCCCATTTCTCATCTGCCTATATATGTGATGGTCTCCATTTCCTCATGAAGACATAATTCTTAAGATAGCAGCATTCCAGGATACATTTAGGTTCTTCTTCCATGTATGCTTTTTGATACATTTGGTTAATTTTCTTATCTTTCTTCTGTAAATAAGTTAATTACTCTGAACTAAAGATGTCCACTTTGTCATTTATCTGTTCTTGTTTTGTCTCAACCATTTGATTAAACAGGATTTCTAATAATTCCACTTCAACTTTTGTATCTGTACTCTTTGATCTCTCCTGTTTCAACTGGTGACTTTGTGACCTCATTACCACACAGTCTGGAAAAATCTCAGGATTTGTCCTGCAATAGTTCAGTTGCCTGAGTTTCTACTGGCTTTTCAACCACCGTAGACAGCACTCCTACCTGTGACTCAGCTTTATCATTAGCAAAGACACATCATAGTCCTAGAGCTGAGAGTCTGTCCTGTACTCCTACCGCAACTTCTCCACTCTTCACTTGACACTCTAACCTCACTCTACATAATTGACCACTTATTGTCTCATGTGAATTTCCGTTACTTGCATCTTTTCTCGCCATTGTCCTTCGGAGGCACATATCTCCTCATCTTTCAACATCAAAGATTTACAGGATCCTGTATCTCTTTATGTCTCTTCATAACCTCTTTACCTGACCAATGCGAGTAAACTTTACCTTTGCAGGTATATGGTTTAAGAAGATCTGGCACATCCTCCTTAACCAAGGGCAGCATGGTGACACAGTGGTTTGCACTGCTGCCTCACAGCACCAGGGAACCAGGTTTGATTCCAGCCTGAGGTGACAGTGTGAAGTTTGCACATTCTCCCTGTGTCTATGTGGGTTTCCTCCCACAAAGATGTGCTGGTCAGATGAATTGTCCGTGCTAAATTGCTTTTAGTGTTTAGGGATATTAGAGGGAAATGGGTCTGGGTGGGTTACTCTTTGGACTTGTTAGGCCAAAGGGCCTGTTTCCACACTGTTGGGAATCAAATCAACCTTTGACCAGGTTGTACATTCTGGTGCAACTTTTTAGCATCCACTGTGCTCTCCATTCCCACTCCAACAAAATTCAATAGCTTATCCTGTTTTCCTACATCTGTCTTCCCAGTCCTTTTCCTAACCCACCAACACTGTGTATTCATATGGCTACTTTACTGCAATGGTAACACCAGAGCTTTTTAACTTCTCTTTTCCCTTCGAGGGTTTCCAATTTATCCTGTGGCAAATTATCCTTGTGATCTTCACCAAGATCTACCTTTCCCTTATCATGTGAGGATTTCTCTTTTACCCAATTTCTATCCCTCACGGATTGAAATTGATTTTGGACACCAAACTTTGATTTATGAACCAACTCATTATCATCAGTCCTTTCAGCTGTTCATCTTGCCGTTTTAACTCTCTGCTGTTCCACGTGAGTTTTCACTAATTCAGGAAGTGAATTTTTGAACTCCTCCAAAATAATCATTTCTGTCAGAGTGTCAAGGGTTTGCTCTATTTTAACGCCCTTAGCCACCTATCAAAGTTACTTTGTTTGTTCCTTTCAAACTTACTGTAGGTTTGACCAAGGTCCCTCTTGGATTCCTGAAACATTGTCGAAAGGCTTCTGGCACAAGCTAAAATGCACTTAGGATGGCTTTCTTTACTTCTTCAAACGCCCAAAATATCTCCTCTGAAAGTAATGAAAATACTGGGCTCTAACTACAAATTTTGTTTGGATCAACAAAACCGATATGGTCACTGGCCCCTTCATTTGTTTAGCCACCTTCTCAATTGAGATGAAAAAGGCTTCTACATCTTTCTCATCAAATTTAGGCAATGCATGAATATATTGACACAGATTCTCACCAGGGTTTTGGCTAACCTGGGTTTGCTCAGCCTCACTCTCTTCCTCATCAAGCTTACCTTCACCTTTCATCTCCATCCTCTTAAGCTGACTTTCCTATCTAAGTGCCAATTTCTGAAGTAAACATTCCCTCACCACCTTCCTTTACTCTCTCTCCCTTTCTGTCTCTTTTCTCTTCTTGTTCTTTGAAAGGTATTTGTTCTTTTTCTTTCTTTGAATCATAATTCAAAGTTTCATTTCATTTTTCCTTTCCTTTTCTTTTTCCTTCAACTCAAGCTGCTTCATTTGCAATTGAATTTTAGCCATCTCGAAAGATTCTGATGGCATTTCCAGCATTTTTCAATGCTGAGGTATTGCTGTAGCTTTCTCTGCTTTCCTCATGGAAGGAGGCAGCTCCAATTCCAGATTGTCTACTAATTCCAACGACTTGGCCTTATTCACCTTTTGTAAAACCCCCAAAGTCACTTCTTCCACCCCCAGAAAACTCTTCGTGACTGAAAGAGCCATTGCTACACATAGCACTGTTTAAATCAACCAAATTCATTAAATGGATCAAAATACACACAACACCTACCAATTGCTGCCTTTAAGTCCAGCAACCCAAATCCCAAATTGGAACTATAGAATAAATCCAGGATGAGTCCCTAGTCTGTTATTGACCAGGCCAGATCCCCACAAAACATTTCAAGAAGGTCGCCCAGATCCTAACTTTTCCAGTTGTTTTGAGCAGGTGTAATGTGGATATTCCAGGATCTCTCGGTTTTAAACAAAACAGAATTCATTCACAGGGGACCGAAGGAAACACAAACAAAAGAGAACAGAATACAAAATAACTTAACATATTCGAAAACCCAACAGACTATCCAAACTTCATGGTGCAGTTCCAAATTCCTGCAATAATTCCCCCGTGGCAAAAACGGTAAAATGAAATACAGTGGCGAGAGATGGCAGAGAGATTCAGCATGGAATACTTTTTTCCCATCGAGCTGTTTCTTTTGGATTTCTAGCTAACAACTGACTTGCAGCTCTGAACAGCCAGAATGCGAAAATCCAAACCAAACCAGAGCAGAGAAAAGCTGAGGTGGGAGAACTAGCCACTCCCCTTTCATTGTATACGTGTTTTTTCTAAACTTGAAATCCTTTTACTTGCGGCAATATCTTTTTGTTATAATCAAATTGCCGTAAAACCCCTCCAAACCAGATACATCAGAACCTGTGTCTTTACGACCCCTCTGAGAAATAAATAAGGACAACAAAAACTTGATGATTTGACAGATTTAGGCACATTTGTTCTTGTTTCAAAAGATGGCACTCTGAGAAGATGGTATAGGAGTTTGTAGGTAGGGACTGCACACTCCTGACTTATATTTATGTGTATAGATTTGGGGTTGACACTCGGAGTATGGGAATAGCAGAGTGGGAAATTTGATAGCATAGCAGCAATTCACTGGACCAGTAATCCAATGCACCAGTTTAATGTTCGGGGACATGGATTCAAATCTCACCAGTCATTAGTAAAATTTTAATTAAGTCGAAATGTGAAATCAAAATTGAGCTTTATGGCAACAAGATTGGACAAACCAATACACTTGTGATGACGAGAAGGGTAAACACAGGAAGGATGTTCCTGATAGCCAGGAAGTCCAAAGTCAGGGGTGACAGTCCAGTGATATGGGTTATGCTATTGAGGATAAATTTATTTACCCAGTGGATCGTGATCCTGTGAAAGTTTCTGCTTCCAAACGTGGTAAAGGCAAAAACATTGAATAATTTCAAGGAGGAATAAGACATAGCTCTTGGGGCTAAAGGGATCAGAGGTTACAGGGAGAAAACAGGAGCAGTGTATTGAGTGGAATGATGTAAATTGAACAAGTGAAAATGCAGTTTGAATAATTTTCAACAAACATTTCAAACCTCACAATCTTCCATCTGATAAGCTGGCTGATAATGATTTGGTTGGTTGTGTTGTCTTTGTAAGGTTAAGACTCTCACATCTTTTCTGACTGCTTTCATTCATGGACAAATTCGCCAGTGAGACAGTCACTGCAGGTACCTTGGCTTCACTCTGTCAGCTTGTGCTGCCTCCTGCCTGAGTCTATCCCAATTTACAAACCTGTTGTGATATCTGATCTTCCTGTGAGAAACAGCGTGAGGATCACATTGTTCTGTGCAGTCAAGGGTTGATCCTTAATCAAACAGGGAATTACTAAACCCTCAGCAGGTATTTGGCTGTTTTCTCTGGAAGTACTTCTAGAGAGTTTGGATGATTGTCAATGTTGTAGTGGTTTTAAGGGCCGAAAGATGACTCAGGAGTTGCACTAATGCTCTGATTTTTCTGAGGTTCCAATAAAACTCTGTTCTGGTTTCCAGTCTTTGTTATCTCTGCACAACTGTGGGGCGATACATTTATAAACCCATCCAAAACCTAAATATGGAGGGTTAAAATCAGACGACTTAGAACATAGAACAGTATAGCACAGGAACAAGCTTTTTGGCCCATCATGATGCTCTTCTAAATAATCCCTGCAGATGGTCTATATCCCTGGATTTTTTGTCTGATCATATTATACTTTAATTTTTGAAAATGGCTGCTGTTTGCAGTTTTTGTCCTTAAATTTTAATTAGAATCAGGGAATCATCATGAACAACACACAACTAAGCTTGAAAACTCATTAACAAAAATGCCAGCTTGTGCATGCTTAATACAGTCAAATAGTGTGTTGCAAAAAGATAATACTTAACACTGATAAAAATTAAAATTCATTTGCCAATTATGCAATGTGTTCATATCTCACTGTTGTTGATCATAGTCTTTTTAACAGTAGTTATCTCCTCAAATTTTAATACTTATTAATCAACCTGATCAGAGATGTACTAACAAACCTCTGGAGCAGGTGGGACTTGAACTTGGGTCTCCCAGACCAGGGATAGGGAACAGTACCAGTGCACCACAAGATGCCCTCTCCTGAAATTTATTGACCTTCAGACAATGATCTTCAGTTGCTTATTGTGAACTTCCCTCCATTGTAAGATCAGAAATGGGATGTTCTTTGTTCATTGGACAATGTTCAGCATTGTTAAGAGTCTCCTGTGAAACCAGTCTGCCCTGATAGACTCCCCATCCTGCAGGGGTGGTCATTGACCAGAAAGCAAACAGCACCAACTGTATAAATACTGTGGTTCAAGGAACAGGTTAGAGATTGGGAATTCTGCAGCGAATAACTTGGGCCCGGCCTATGTTAGAAATCTGATGGAATATTCTCCACTCAGCAACAGGATTGTCACTCCAGCATACTCAACTTTGAAACCATCTGGAACAAAGCAATCTGTTTAATCATCACTACGTTAAACATTTGTCTCCCTCCACCATTGACACACAATGGCAGCAGTTGGCAACATCTACAAGATGCACTGGCGCGATTTATTCAGATGCCTTCACCTTCACCTACCAAACCCATTGCACCTGGAAGGCAAATAGCATTTGAACAACTCCACTTCCAATATCCCATCAAATCAAGTTGGTGAAGCCGACATCCCATGAATAATTGTGTAAAACAAGATCCAGCAATCATTGCCACACAGAACTTTTGTCACACACATGCTCCACTTGTCCTTCTTCCTCAAAATGACAATTTGTATTAAATGGTGCTGCATTCAAGTTGTTATGTTTGGATGAGGTAGTTAATAAAGTGCAGTTGTGATTATTGCCTCAAACGTGGGACTCATCTTCTGCAAGGGGTCATTGCTGTTCGAACTCCCAACTTTGTTCTTTCCACTGACTCCTTGCCTGATGAGCTGCACCAGTTCATGCACTGACATCAATAAGAATGATTAAGTTCTCTGACCAGCAGCCGACAAGGATCGGATGCCATCGTAGAATCTCTGCATTCATTTTCAGGGTTGGTTTGTACTCACTGTTTAGAGATGCTTGCCTGTTCCTTACTGGTGAGATTGTTTGTGACATCAAACCCTATAACAGCTTGATGCCATTCTTTTCCATTGTCTCTACAATGGCATAAGGAACCAGCAGTCATTTTCTTCAACTGGACTGAACTGATCCTTGTCAGATAGAGACTAACTAGGGGTGTCAATCTGGACTTTGAATCAAGCCAGCTCTTTGCTGATAACAGGTGTTCCACTGTCTGGTATGGTGTTGCCTTGCCTTTCCCTGTCTCTGTGGTCTCCCTAAGCCCCACAGCTGTCCTTCCTAATCTGCAATTTTGAGATTCCTAATTTTTATTTGGTCTTCGGCCCTTTGCTTTTTGTTTCCCTCCCTCCAGTTCTCGGCCTCTGTACCCCCTATTTCCCTCTTTTAAAACATTGCATAAATCTCTGTCTTTGACCAAACCTTTGGTCATCTGGCTTCACATCTTGTGATGTGATCTGAATTCAAATTTTGTAACATCATGGTCCTGTGAATTATCTTGTGACGGTTTATTCCATTAATGGTGCGACATAAATATAAGTTGCAGTTATAGAGTCATAGAGATGTACAGCACGGAAACAGACCCTTCGGTCCAACCCATCCATGCCGACCAGATATCCCAACCCAATCTAGTCCCACCTGCCAGCACCCGGCCCATATCCCTCCAAACCCTTCCTATTCTATACCCATCCAAATGCCTCTTAAATGTTGCAATTGTACCAGCCTCCACCACTTCCTCTGGCAGCTCATTCCATACACGTACCACCCTCTGCGGGTTTCAAGACATCCAGCACTTCCTCCTCTGTATTATGGACATTTTGCAAGGTGTCACCATCTATTTCCCTACAGTCTATAGCTTCAATATCCTTTTCCACAGTAAATACTGATGCAAAATGCTTGTTTAGTGTCTCCCCCAATTTCTGCGGCTCCACTCAAAGGCCGTCTTGCTGATCTTTGAGGGGCCCTATTCTCTCCCTAATTACCCTTTTGACCTTAATGTATTTGTACCTCAATTTTTTAGTCATCCAGCATTCCCTATACCTACCAGCCTTTCTTTTCACCCGAACAGGAATATACTTTCTCTGGATTCTCGTTATCTCATTTCTGAAGGATTCCCATTTTCCAGCCATCCCTTTACCTGCAAACATCTGCCCCAATCAGCTTTCGAAAGTTCTTGCCTAATACCATCAAAATTGGCCTTTCTCCAATTTAGATCTTCAAGTTAATTCCTTATTGTTAAGCATTTCACTTTTTGAGGGAAAAATTGCCAACTGGAAATGATTTCAGAATTTTAATTCTGTTGTGTAATCTAATTATTGGGTCTTAGATTCATACATGAATGATTTTCAATTGTTGTGTGCCTCTCATTTAGTGACAGTGAAATGCAACTCTTTTAAAATGGAAAGTGTATTAATATACCTATGTATGTATATCGAAGAAGACGTAGTAACTTTTATCAACATAAGTAGATGGATAAACTCTTTTTCAAAATGTCTTGACCCCACTTCCTAAATGCCCAGATTAACCGCTGAGATCATTTGGATCATCTAAATTCTGTTATATCAAAAATTACACTTTGTTGGTCACCATATCTGACTATCTCTGCTGTGATTCTAAAACGTTCTGCCCAATTCCACTCATGTTACAGACGTTGACTATTTATTGTTTGAAGACATCAGTCAAAACCATCTTGCAAGAGGTCAAAAAAAGCAAATCCTCTGCAGAGTCTGTTGTCTTTGCACCCTCTTAATATGGTCCATCTTGGAGATCAACAGATTTTTGATCTCTCAGGGAATCCAGGGTTAAGGAGTGTTGCTGGGAAAGTGGAGTTGACTGGAAAATCGGCCATGGTTGTGTTGAACGGGGGAGTGAGCTCAACGTGTTGTACGTTACCTCCCACTCCTGTTCTTTACATATTTCAGTTTCAAATGGTTTAATATCTTGGTAATTCGAAGGTGATGTGAATGAACGTAATTATGGGCGTGAGTTTGTGCATAAGTGTAAGTATTTGTAAGCCTTTGTAAGAATCTAAAAGAGAGAGAGAACTAGGAATCTTGTGCATATATGGTGGTGAGTCCAGATATATAAATTTAAAACAGGGAACTGAATCCTTCCAGCCCTGAGTCATAATTGCAGCAGTTGCAGGTCAATGTTTGACAACTCAGCCACACCTCACTGTTATGGTGAAATGTCCTGTTGGGTATTATAAATACAGAAGGAAAATTCGAGAGCAGGAGAGGCTAATCTGTAGCCTGATATGGCCTGAACTGTAATGTTGATTTTATATTCAAGCACAGTCCCATGCCAGATATAATCTCAGGACATTGGAGGTGGAAGTAACATTTACAAGGGTAAAACAAAATAAAAACCGTGACTGAGAAACAAGTCAGCCTCATTCTCCTGAAGGCATTGATTAACGGAATGAAATTTGTTAATTGCAAAGTGCTGATAACAAGGATGTGTGTCCAAACCGAGCTATCAGTGTACAACATGATAATTGGATTCCTTGCAGCTATTTCTGCTTTGTGTGGTTCTTTTTCTTAATCCAATTTACCATAGATGGAACTGATCGTGCACAATTATGCTTCCTTTCCTGCTCTCCCTGTGTCTGGTAGATGCAAATGTTGCACAGTAGAAGTTTCCACATGTGTGTGTTTGTTGTATAAGTGACATGATCATGCTCAAAACAAGCACAGACAGTGGTAGATAATTTCAGAAGCTCGTGTCTGCATTTGGCTTGCTTCTTAGCTGGGCAATGCACCTGTGCTGAGTGCAAGAATATCTCCTCCTCTAGTGTGGTGAGCTGAAGGTTGAACCTGTGACAACAAAGGTAAGATGTAATTGGAGACAGTTTGCAGCATTGTTCATGATGAGTTTGAGGCTTTGCTGATACAAGACTGAGGTGAAGTTCTTGGAGGGACTCATAGAGATGTACAGCACGGAAATAGTCCCTTCGGTCCAATTCGTCCATGCCAACCAGTTATCCTAAACTGATCTCGTCTCATTTGCCAGCATTTGGCCCATATCACTCCACATACTTCCTATGCATGTAACAAGCCAAATGCCTTTTAAATGTTGTAATTGTATCAGCCTCCACCACTTCCTCGGGCAGATTATTCCATACACACACCACTCTCTGTGTGAAAGAGTTGCCCCTTAGGTCCATTTTAAATCTTTCCACTCTCACCTTAAACCTATGCCCTCTGATTTTAGACTCCTCTACCCTGGGGAAAAGACCTTGGCTATTCACCATATTCACGCCCCTCATGATTTTATAAACATCTATAAGGTCACTCCTCAGCCTTCGCGCTGCAAGCAAAATAGCCTCAGCTGATTCGGCCACTCCCTACAACATAAACCCTCCAATTCTGAACCCCTTCAAGTTTCACAACACCCTTCCTCTTGCGCGGACACCGGAATGCATGTAGTATTCCAAAAATCACCTAACCAATGTCCTGTACAGCTGCAAAATGACCTCCAATATCCTTTACTCAATGCACTGACCAATAATGGCAAGTATACCAAATGCCTTTTTCACTATACTGACCAGCTGCAACTCCACTTTCAAGGAACTATGAACCTGCACTCCAAGGTCTCTTTGTTCAGCAACACTCCCCAGGACCTTACCATTGAGTGTGTAGGTCTTGCCCTGATTTGCCTTTCCAAAATGCACCACCTCACTTTTATCTAAATTAAACACCATCTGCCACTCCTCGGACATTTGCCCACCTGATCAAGATGCAGGTGTACTCTGAGGCAACTTTGTTGGCTGTCCACTACATCTCCAATATTGGTGTCACCTGCAGCCTTACCATACATTCTATGTTCAACTCCAAATCATTTCGATAAATGATGAGAAGCAGTGGAGCCAGCACTGATCGTTGTGGCCTGCTGGTCACAGGCCTCCAGTCTGAAAAGCAACCCCTCACTACCACCCTCAGTCCTCTACCTTTGAGTCTGTTCTGTATCCAAATGGCAAGTTCTCCTTGTATTCCATGTGATCTACCCTTGTCAACCAGACATGGAACCTTGTCGAACATCTGACTTAAATCCATATAGATCATGTCCATTGCCCTGCCCTCATCACTCCCTTTTATTCAAAAAGCTCAATTAAGTTCGTGAGACACAATTTGCCATGCACAAGGCCGCATTGACTATCCCTAAACATCCTTGTCTCCATCACACTTGTAATGGATGAAACTGGAGCCAAACTACTTTGTTTAGATTTATTCAAAGTGAAACATTGCAAGTATGATGTTACAGTGTTGTTATTTCCAGGAGAAATAGTTGTTGCTGAATATATATAGAACAGACATGTTTGACTTATCCTGTAACATGCATGTATGTTTTTTGTAGTCTTGAAATAAATTAAGCCTTTACATATTTTAACATTGATGTGTGATTTTCCCAGATTTTCTTTTTGATTCTTTGATGTGGTATGGACATTGTTGGCTGGACAAGTATTAATTGTCCATCCCTAATTGCCTAGAGGTGAGTTTAGAGCCAATCACATTGCTTTGGGCCTGGAGTCATAAGTGGGCAAGATCAGATAAGGATGGCAGTTTGCTTCTCGAAAGGGCTTGAGATGGTTTTTCCTGACAGTCATCAACAGTTTCATGATCATCATTGGACTCTGGATTCCAGATTTTTAAAAATTGAATTGAATTGAAACACTAATGTCTGCCATGGCAGAATTTGAACGCAGGTCCATGCAATATTATCTGGATCTGGATTAATAATTTAGTGATAATACCACTTGGCCGTTGCCATCAGTTACTCCACAGTATCAGTGTTGTTATTGTTCTCTTTTCAAAGTAATTTAGCCAAACTCAACCAAATGAAACAGCTACAGCCCCTTAAACCGGCACATTACCGCAGCTCTTGAAATACTTCCATCTTACTCATCGAAGCTCTTCTCACACAGATAAACCACATACCACTGGTTCAGAATCCAAAGAAAATGGAAATACATCTCAATCATACACCTGGCAAATAATGAGGAAGGGGCTACAATCTTGTGCATACTACATATATATGGAATATACATTCAACAATGCCATAACATAAACAAGTTGTCTGGCAGCCCAAGAACTGAAACCACATTTGACATTCAGTCATTGAGTGATGTTAGAAAGATGTTTAGTTTTCCATTGAATGAAATTGGAAATAAAGATAGAATTTGCATCAACTTATTGCACTAAAGTTTTTTTTTCTGTTTTAAAAAATAAACCTTGAAAAGATCACACCAAGCCTGGTGAACCATGTCTCAAAATAAATGAAGAGGTCACAGAAGCCTTGAATGTAAATATATTAACATTAAATCAAAATAGACCCATTGATATCCTCAGGTCTTTATTGCACCAGTGGACTCCATATGCTCCTGTCCCATGGGCACTCAAGTACAAAGTAACTATGGAAAAAGGGCAGACAGCCAGGTGCTGTGACACCTTCCAGAAGGCCAAATGCTTGGACCAGTCGATGACCACCTTGCGAGGGTTGAGGAGGAGGTGCTGTGATATGCTCACCTTTCTTTGTATGGAGTGCTCATAGATCAGGAGGTAGGGCTGAACTGCAACCAAAAATGAAAATGCAGCCCCTTTCAAAAACTAAATAGAAGCTGCAAATGAAAATATCCAAAATAAATATGACAAATTGTTTCTTCAGAAACTGCATTTGGCCTGGCATCCTAACAGCCTATCATTGTTTATTGTGTGGAAAGGCTGCCTGCAACACTCAGTTTCTGTACCCCAGATTCCTCATGGAAAGAGCATGAACCCCCTCAAAGAAAGCCCTCCACTAGGGATTCCAACTGCTGAAAATTAGAACATTACGCCAAGGTGTATTCAAATGATAGATGAAAGTGAGGAACTTGGAGAGTGTGTCACAGTAGCCCACATAGGAAACTCATCATT
The DNA here is from genome assembly GCF_047496795.1 of Chiloscyllium punctatum. NCBI lineage: Eukaryota > Metazoa > Chordata > Chondrichthyes > Orectolobiformes > Hemiscylliidae > Chiloscyllium > Chiloscyllium punctatum. Next base: position 7,408,948 of record NC_092773.1, read on the forward strand.
TTAAATGGAATAAGTGTTTTTTTTATTAATTACAGCAAAGACAGCATTTCAGAAGTATTTAATTACAGCAAAGACAACATTCCAGAAGTACTTAATTAGCTGTAAAGTGATTTGGTATGTCTTGAAGTCATGAAAGGCGCTGTTGTTTTCGAATTATAAATGACAGAATTTACAAGCTATGCTGCAGAAATGCACAAAGGCTCCTTAGACAACACCTTTAAAACCCAAGACCACTACCATCTCGAAGGACGAGGACAGCAGCTACACAGGAATACCACAACCCAGAAGTTCCCCTCTAACACATTCACCATCTTTTTTTTGTAAATATATTTATTAGCAATTTTTTTTTACTTTACAAACATATAAAATTATTGAAAAAACCATTCAATCACAAATATCAGTATAATAAAAAGAAAAAGAAAACACAAATTACAATACAACTACTATCTACTAACTACTAACCTACTCTATAATACAAAGCAAACCCTAACACTGTGCAAAGCAACACCAAAAAATAAAGAAAAGCCAAAAAAAACACACAAAATACAGAGCAAGGCTCCTAAACAAAGGAACGGGAGCATTGTATACCTACCCATATTAGCTTGGGAGACCCCTCCAGGGCCCAGGGCTTGACAAATCTAATCATCTTGGTTAAACAAACGCCCGAGTTAAGATAACTGATAAATTTATATCCAAATAACTCAAGCAGGACAACCATGTCTTATAAAAATTGTCTGTTGTGTTGTGCACCATGTTTGTGAAAAAGTCCAAGGGAATGTGCTCCTTAATTAATTTCTGCCATCCCAGACACCCAGTTTATCAGAATATTCTTCCGTGCACAGTGTACAAGAATATTAAATAGTTTCTTCGCATGCCTGTCTAAAGATGGTAAATTCGGAGACCTAAGAGGAGAGATATCAGGTCTACTTTGACTTCAGTCCTCAATACCCTCCCTATCTCTCCCGCCACAGCGCTCCAGTAAACATGGAGCCTGTGGCATGTCCAGCAGCAATGGGTAAGAGTACCTACCCTTATTTTACATTTGGGGCACACTGAAGATGCCCCTTTTTTAAACTTCGCAGGACGGTCTAGTGCCTGATGAGCACTGTGCAGAAATTTTAACTGCGTAGCACATGTCCTATTACAGATTGAGATCTTTCGAGTATTCTCCCATATGTTCTCCCAGGTTTCAGAAGAGATCTCCACTCCCAGCTCTTGCTCCCAGACCTCACATAACCGGTTAATATCCTGCCAGGCCCTGCCACCCAGCAGGCGAGAGGGGGCACCAACCGAAAGGGTGCTTGTGGAGCATAGCAACAACCTCTCTGTATCAGGCTTATAGGGCCTAGTGAGAAGCGTAGTCTTCTTCTGGCTGAAATCCCTAACCTGAAAAAAATGGAAAAGGTCTTTGCTGGGCAACCCGTATTTGAGGCTCAATTGCTCGAAAGACATCATAACCTCCCCTTCAAACAAGTCTCCCAAACTAGAAACTCCTCTCTCTGCCCATAGTTTGAACCCTGAGTCCATCACCCCTGTTCGGAACCCTGGCGTGCCAACTATAGGTATAAGTGGCGAAGTCTTGGATAAACAGCCCTCCATGCCTTGACTGTAGTAATGACAATGGGGTTCCGGCAATGGTCTATAACTGTCCTCATCTTATCCATGAACAACAGGTTAATAAGGGGGCACTTTGCTTGGGTGGCCTCAATATCCAGCCATATTGAGTTTGGATCGTAACCTACCCAATCGCAGACAAAAGACAGCAGGGAACTCAATTGATACCTTGTGATGTCTGGGAAATCAACTCCTCCCACTCCTTGAGGCAACTGCAATTTATTAAGTTTGATGAGAGGCCACCCACAATGCCAAACAAAGGAACCAAACCACCCCATAAGCTTCCTCAGCGTTGACCTGGGAAACATTATAGAGAGCATACATGGGATAAAGCAAACGAGGAAGAACATTCATCTTGATGAGAGATATTCGGCCCAGCCATGAAATTGGAAGAGCCTCCCATCTCTGGAGATCTCGCCTAATATTGTCGAGCAAATGAGCAAAGTTTGTCCGAAATGACAGATCAAACTTGGGAGTAATAAAAATGCCTAGGTACTGGAATCCTGCCCGTGACCACTTAAAAGGGAGGGCCACCTTCAACTTATGGCGCATCCTTAAGGTTCCCCAAAGGCATAGCCTCCGGTTTTGCAAAGTTAATCTTATATCCTGAAATAGCCCCAAATGAATTGATGCATTGTATCAAATGGGGTACGGAGATCATCAGGTTCGATACAAACAGAAGGACATCATTCACAAGTGAATCTTGTGTGCCCTCGATCCCACTTCCAGAGCGGTTATGACAACATTCTGATGAATAGCCTCTGCCAGCAGCTGTATCACCAACGTAAACAACAACGGTGAGGGAGGGCAGCCTTGCTGACTACTCCTAACAATTGTAAAATTCCTAGACTTCACCCTGTTGGTGATGACCGTGGCCAGAGGGTGGCGATATAAAACCTCTACCCACCTAGCAAAGACTCCACCCAACCCAAACTGTTCTAAGACATAAAAAAGATACGGCCATTCCACACAGTCAAATGCTTTCTCTGCATCTAAGGAAATCACCAACCCCTGAATTGATCAGTGCTGACAAACTTGGACCACATTCAGCAACCTTCTAATATTATTCGAGGACCTACAGCCCCTTATAAAACCTGTCTGGTCCTCTTTAATAATACGGGGCAACATCCTTTCCAATCTCAGCGCCAGGATCTTGTACAGAATCTTGAAACCTGAATTTAATAGAGAGATGGGCCTGTATGAGTCACAATCGTCGGGAACCTTCCCCTTCTTAAGAGTTAAGGAAATATTAGCTTCTCTCAAAGATGGTGGTAGGTGTTCATGCATATAAGAGTGATTGTACATCTCCAACATTAGCCCTGACAGAATCCCTATAAACTCCTTATAAAACTCACCCGGAAGACCATCAGGGCCAGGTGCTTTCCCACTCTGAAGTTGCCTAGCTGCCTCCTGTATTTGCTGAACTGTCAAGGGGACATTAAGGAGAGAGGCCTGTTCCAAGGTTACCCTGGGAGGTCCAGGTTTTCAAAAAAGGTCTCCATTTTAGCACTTCTGTCTTCGCAACCTTCAGACCGATACAATTCAGATTAAACTCCGAAAAGCCTCATTAATCTTTTTAGCATCGTATGTAAGGACCCCGGCACTGTCTCTGATTGCAGTAATGGATTGAGGAGCACACTTTTTCCTCGTCAGGTATGCTAAATACTTCCCTGGCCTATCCCCATATTCGAACATCCTCTGTCTAGCAAAAGCAAGTTCTTTCTTTGCGTTTTGTGTCAGTATTGAATTCAAGGCAGCCCGAAGGGCTGTGATCCGCTGTAGCTTAGTCACTGAAGGCCGCGCACAATGTGCTGCCTCTGTGGCTTTCAACCGCATCTCAAGTAGACGCTGCTGTTCCTCCTTAGAGAAAGCACTAATGAAAAATTTGAGGGGATGCGCCGGAGGACAGTATTCGTTCAAAATGCCATATTCCTCGCCATGTATCAGGGCTTTAAATATCACAAACTGTCCCTGCTCATCTTTCACCTGCTCTAATAATGTGAACAGATTTTTCTGGATAAATACCGCCATGTCACTACTATTAGTAGTAAAGGACAAAAAGAATACCCGGTCATAACCCCCCTGTTGTGATTTTCGGTGTTCCCCATCATCAAGATGGGTTTCCTGCAACAAAGCGATATCAACCCTTTCCCTCTTAAGGCGAGAGAAAGCACTTTTTTCCTTTTAATAGGCGAATGACTTCCCTTAATGTTCCAGGTGCACCATTTAATAAGACACTTAGCCATATCCTCATAGAATCAAAAAGCTATATATACAAAAACTACTCTATCATAACTGTAAACAACTATTACTACCAAAAAACTACAAAGAAAACCAGCTGTTGAACCTTGAATTGAAGACACTTCCCCCTGCCCATAGGGGGCACTCACCCTACCCATCCCCTCCTTCACAGCTCTTTCAAGCCTGCACTGTGCCCCAGCCTTCGGCCAGAAAAAAATCAAGGAGGTGATCCTTAAATCAAAAGACAAAGTCAGGATGAGCTCTCCACCCATCCCTGGCTTCATGATACCCCTACTTGTGACGAAAAGAGAAGCAGAACAAACAAAAACAAGGGACAGAGACAACAAAGAACATTCACAAAATTTCCCATCAGAAAATCCAGTTATTTTAAAAAAGGAACAACTTATTCCAAAGTTTTTTCCCCCCTTTCCAAAAAGGAAATTATTAGGGAGAAAGAAAGGAATAAAAAATAGGAAGGGAAAAGAATAGAAAAGAGAACAAACATTAACCATATTCTTCAGGCCAATCCGTCTGTTTTAAAGTGTCCACAAAGTTTTTAGCCTTATCCGCCGAGTCAAATGCATAAACTGAGTTCTCATGGTTGAAACGAAGTACTGCAGGGTATTTTATGGAGTACTGGATGCCCAGGTTCCTCAGCCTCATTTTAACTTCATCGAAGGACTTCCTCTTTCGGATTACAGCTGCTGAAAAATCCTGGAAAACATGATTTTTCACCCTTTGTACAGTAGTGCCTGCGGATCTTTTCCCAGGAATCTGGAAGCTTCTATGACTTTTTGCTTGTCCTTATATGAGTGGAAGTGCACTAGGACCGGGTGGGGATTGTGAGAAACAAAGCTCACACACCTCAATAATTGCAGTCCGAGACAAAATCTGAATCAGCAGTGTCCTTTATTTTACACTTGCAAGTGGGTGAGATGTCCAGTGCCTATAAGGCAGAGGACATACACACACCAAGTTCAATTCATACATAATATTTATATGATTTGATATCTTTTGTTTTACATCGCTCCTCCCCTGCTTACATCGTCCACTTCCCTAAGACCGGCCCCCATTACCCCTGTTTATCTCTTGCCTTATCCGGCCTTGTCTGTGACAAAATGCTTATTCCTGGCCTCACAAGGCTGTTTGACCTCATCCTGCTGTAGGTCATTGTTGGGCATATTCTTTCTTCATCATTATCTACCCCCTTCATCTGTGCCTTTCCTGAGGCTGTTCTGATCCCTATGACCCTTTTAATTGGGGTTTGTTCCTGTGTTTTTGTAAAAGTGGGAAGCAGATGTTTATACCTACTGTTTGTACAGGCGTATCTAGCTTAACTTCATCCCCTCACAACATCTTAGCTATTTGCCCGTAATGTCTGCCATTGTTTTACTGGCACATCTCATTCTGACATACAATTTTAGCGAATACAAAAACAATTATATATTTCCTCCACATCGTTTCCATTCTTGTTGACTCAGCTCGTGGCTAAAACAATTACACACTGGTGTGAGTTCATTTTACTTTGTAAAATGGAATTGCAGAATTGCAGAAGTAACATTAATTTACCTATATCCCACAGGATGCTGCACCGGCCCTGACCTGTGCACCGTAACCTGATACGCTCTTTCAATCTGAAGCCTGCTGGACTCGATGTGAAGGCCCAAAAACTTTGGCAGCCAGTTTTCAAAGAAACTGACTGGCTGCTCACCTTCCTCACCTTCAGGGAGCCCGACAATTGGGAGATTTATCCTCCGACCTCGATTTTCGAGGTCGTCGATATGGTTTCGCAAGGCCTGCACCTCTTGCTCCAGCACCTGGATCCGACTGGATGAGGACTCCATTGCAGCTTCCAAGGCCTTAGTTTGACCCTCCATCTCCTCCAGCCTATCCCTGAGGCCCTGGATCTCCTGCTCGTGCTTGTGCAGCATGGATGCAATAGGTTGCACCTGGGCACGAATCTCTCCACAGATTTCCTCAATCGCAGCCACAACTTTCAAGCTAAGTCTCTCCATCGCCGCAGCCAATTCCTGTGAGTCTGTCAGGTCCCTGGGGGGGGGGGGGGGGGGGGGGGGCGGGGTGGTGGCATCAGGAGAGGCTGCTGCTGCTGCTGCAGTCTCTGGTGTGGTAGATGCTGCAGGGGAGTGTCCTCCCTGCTGCTGTTTGCTTGCTCCTTTTCCCTTTGGCATCCTTCCCACTCCCAAATATTAACAAACATGTGTTCTATAAGGTTTTTAACTAATATTTCCACCACATAAATTGGCCAGGGATGGCAAAAACACCGGTATGTCTTGGCTGTTAGGCAGAGCTGTCCCCAGCAGTCCTACAAAATCGCCGCCATCTTGCCGAGTCCACATTCACCATCTTAATTCATTTAGTACTGTGTGTCAAAACCCTGGAACTCACTCCCCAAACAGCATTGTAAATGCAGTTTTACCAAATGACTGAAGCAGTTCAAAAAGGCATCTCACCACCACCTTTTCAAGAGCAAATAGGGTTGGGTGATAAAAACTGACCCAGCCACCAATGTTTACGTACTCTGAGTTTATTTTTAAAAAAACTTGCTCTCTGACAGTGAAGCGCTTTTCTTGTTCTTACTGTCAGACAGTGCAGTATTTCCTGAAGACTGTTTCTGTCAAAACATCATGCTCCCTGAACTCTGACAGTGGACACTGTGGAAGAATATTTCACTTTGCAGGGGGCCTTGGATAAACTGCAGAATTGGGCTGAGAGGTGGCAAATGGAGGTCAATGCAGATAAATGTGAGATGACTCTCTTTGAGAATGTGCAAAGGGATCTTGGTGTCCATGTGCATAGATCCCTGAAAGTTGCCCCCCAGGTTGATAGTGCTGTTAAGAAAGCATATGGTGCGTTAGGTTTTATTGGTCGAAGGAGAAAGTGAGGACTGCAGATGCTGGAGATCAGAGCTGAAAATGTGTTGATGGAAAAGCGCAGCAGGTCAGGCAGCATCCAAGGAACAGGACAATCGACGTTTCGGGCATAAGCCCTTCTTCAGGAAGGTTCCTGAAGAAGGGCTTATGCCCGAAACGTTGATTCTCCTGTTCCTTGGATGCTGCCTGACCTGCTGCGCTTTTCCAGCAACACATTTTCAGCTTTATTGGTCGAAGGATTGAGTTCTGGAGCTGTGATGTCGTACAAAATGCTAGTGCGGTTTCACTTGGAATACTGTTTACAATTCTGGTCACCACAATACAGGAAGGATGTGGAAGCATTGGAAACGGTGCAGAGGAGATTTACTAGGATGTTGCATGGTTGGGAGGGAAGGTCTTATGAGGAAAGGCTGAGGGACTTGGGTTTGTTCTCATTGGAGAGAAGAAGGCTAAGAGGGGATTTAACAGAGACATACAAGGTGATCAGAGGATTAGATAGGGGACAGTGATCGTCTTTTTTCCTAGGATGATGCCGTCGGCTTGTACAAGAGGCATAGCTGCAAATTGAGGGGTGATAGATTTAAGACGGATGTTAGAGGCAGATTCTTTGCTCAGAGAGTGGTAAGAGTGTGGAATGCCCTGCCTGCCAGTGTAGTTAGCTCAGCCACATTAGGGGCATTTAAACAGTCCTTGAATAAGCATACGGATGGTGATGGGATATTGTAGGGGGATGGGCTTAGATTAGTTCACAGGTTGGTGCAACATTGAGGGCCGAAGGGCTTGTTCTGCGCTGTATCGTTCCGTGTTCTATGACCGCACTCGGCAGTACTCACTCATCCTGATACTCTGACAGTGCAGTGCTCCTTCTGCACTGATCCTCTAAAAATGTGATGCTCCTCCAGTACTAACTTGATGGCAGCACAGTACTTCCTCAGTGCCACGTTAAGGAAGTCATGCCTACATTATGAACTGAAGACAAGTTCAATTCTTCCTCGGCCTTGATGTTATTTCAGTCTCTGAGATGGATTAATTTGCTTTGTTTTGTTTCCTGAGTCAGCACCTCACAGCGACCTTTCTTCAAACAGTTAATGATTTCTGGCCTTGTCTTTATTGCGAGTTGCTGAACTGGATGAACCCATCAATTATTGAGTAAGTCATCTGGTAATTGATAAGACATAGCACAGCTAGAGGAGACATTTTTTAGTAAAGCTACACTGTTGATCGATTGGATACTTGAGAGAGACGTTGTCTTACCAGGAATGATCTAACCACATTACCTACATCAACACCAAACTGGTGGAAGCTTAAGTAGAAGATTATGGCCAATCCAAATCTCAAGAAGAAATAGTGCACACACTAATATCACAAAGATTCAACGACAAACAAATAGATTATTTGGGTCCAAAGGAGGCATCTCACATCTGATATCAGTTCAACCATTTAGTGTATCTTTGTATTCATATATCTCCCGTGTCTGTCTTGTGGTGATGTATTGCTGTTCACCTGGGGAGTCATGGTTGCTGTGGCAACAGGCAATTGACATGCATGTTGTGGTCTTGCAGGATGGGCAGTGATATCAGAGACTCAGACAATCTATCCATAACAGGGCCCACCAGGAATCTTTCCAATGCTAGTCATGGATGTTTGTCGGAAGGATTTTCAGATTACAGGCATCCTGTTTGGCCATTTATAAGTACCAGTTCTTGGCAATTTCAGGCAAGAGAGATTGTGACAAAGTGGTTACATCATGAGAAAAACTGGACTAGAACTCCCACGTCTCTTTGCACTTCAGCCTTCTAAATTTTCCCCCCATTTAGAAAATAGTCCATGCCTCTATTCTCCTTAACAAAATGCATGACCTCACACTTTCCCACATTGTACTCCATCTGCCACTTCTTTGCCCACTCTCCTAACCTGTCCAATCCTTCTGCAGCCTCCCCCAGCCTCAATGTTACCTGTCCCTCGATAAATTGAAAAATAGTAGTCCCAACGTTGAGCCTTGCAAAACACCACTTGTCACTGGCTGCCATCCTGAGAAAGAGCCTTTTATCCCCAATCTCTGCTTTCTGCCAGACAGCCAAGCTTCTATCCATGCTAGCACCTTGCCTCTGACAGCATGGGCCCTTATTTAATCAGCAGCTTCCTGTGTGGCATCTTGTCAAAGGCTTCTTGAACTTCAGATAGGTAACACCCATTGGCTCTCCTTGGTCTAACATGCTCGTTATTTCCTCAAAGAATTCTAGCAGATTTGTCAGGCATGGCCTCCCCTTGATGAAACCATGCTGATTTTGCCCTGTTTTACCATATACTTGCAAGTATTCAGAAATCTCATCCTTCATAATGGATTCCGGGATCTTAGCCACGACTGAGGTTAGCCTTATCGCTCTATAATTTTCTGTTATTGCACAACTCCCATTTTAAGCAGGGGTGTCATGTTTACGATTTTCTGATCCTCTGGAACCGTTTATGACTCTAGCATTTCCTGAAAAGTCACCACTAATGCCTCCACTATCTCCTAGCTATCTCCCTAAGAACTCTGCGGTGTAATCCACCTGGTCCAGGTGATTTATCCACCTTCAGGCCATTCAGTTTTTCTAGCACCTTTTTCTTGGTAATGACCATACTCAGCTCTGCCCCCTCACTTTCTTGAATTTTTGGGATATTTCTCATGTCTTCCACCACGAAGACTAACGCAAAGTCATTATTCAGTTCCTCAGCCATTTCCTTGTCCCAATACTGTCTATCCAGTGTCATTTTCCAGGGGTCAAATGTCAAGTTTTGCCTTTGTTTTGTCCTTTATATATCTAAAGAAACTCTTACAGCCTTCCTTTATATTACTGGCTAGCTTACACTCATATTTAATCTTCCCCCTCCTGATATCTTTTTTTGATGCCCTCTGTTGGTCTTTGTAAGCTTCCCAGTCTTCTGGCTTCCAACTGTCCTTTGCCACATTAAATGCTTTCTCTTTGATTTTCCGCTATCTCTGTCTTCACTAGTCAGCCATGGTTGCCCCATCCTCCCTGTACCATGCTTCTTTTTGCTGTGTTTCCTGAATTATTCCCAGAATCTCCTGCCATTGCTGTTCCACTACCTTTCTTGCGAGGTTAAAAATCACACAACACCAGATTATAGTCCATATAGTTCATTTGAAGTACGAACTTTCAGAGCACTTCTCCTTCAAGTTCCTCATGTTTCTGTAGTTGCCTTTATTCAGCTGTAATACCCTTACCTCTGATTCTATTTTCTCCCTCTGAAATTGCAGACTAAATTCAATTATGCTATGATCACTGCCTCCAAAGGCTTTCTGAACTTTAAGCTCCCTTCTCAAGTCTGCTTCATTGCACAACACTAAATCCAGTATTGCCTGTTCCCGAGTGGACTCTACTACAAGCTAATCTGAAAAGCTATTTTGTCAACATTTCACAAATTCATTTTATTGCAAACCACTGCCAACCTGACTTTCCCAGTCCAGGGTGGCATGGTGGCTCAGTGGTTCGCACTGCTGCCTCACAGTGCCAGGGACCTGGATTCAATTCACACCTCGGGCAACTGTTTGTGTGGAGTTTGCATATTCTCCCTGTGTCCTCATGGGTTTCCTCCGGGTGCTCTGGTTTCCTCCCACAGTCCCAAGATGTGCAGGTTAGGTGAATTGGCCATGCTAAATTGCCCGTAGTGTTAGGTGCATTCGTCAGAGGTAAATGTAGGGGAATGGGTCTGCGTGGGTTGCTCTTCGGAGGGTCGGTGTGGACTTGTTGGGTCGAAGGGCTTGTCTCCACACTGTAGGGAATCTAATCTAATCTAATCACCTGCATAGTGAAATCCTCCCTGATCAGTGTAACTTTGCTTTTCCTACACATTTTTTCTATCTCCTGGTATATCTTGTGCCCAGCTCCTGACGACTGCTTGAAGCTTGTACATAACTCCAACTGTGTTTCTTTTTTTATTTTGCAGTTCCTCAGTTTTACCCAAACAGATTCTATACCATCTGACACTACTTCATTTCTTACTGTTGATTTAATTTCATTTCTTGGTAATAAGGCAACCACACTCCCTCTGCCCACCTGCCTATCTTTTTGATAGGATGTATATCCTTGAATATTCAACTCCGAACCCTGATCCCCTTGCAGGCACATCTCCATGATGCCCAGCATGTCATACCTGCCAATTTCAATCTGCTCCACAATCTTATTTACCTTCTTTCTTATACTGAGTACAATCAGATATAACACCGTCAGTCCTGTGTTAACTGTCCCTCTTGCATTTTTGACATCCAGTTCACTCTGATAGCTGCTTCTGAGGGAGCTGTATCAGTGTCAAGGGCTCGCCAAGTGTCAACAAAGAATCACTTGGTGAAGGATACTGGCATCTCCGGAGTTATTTCATGATAAGCCTTTGGAATTTTTTATTCACCATATGAGCTCTGGAGGCTCAGTAGTTGAGTATGTTGAAGACTGAGAAGGATAGATTGCTACCTTTTAAAAAGATAATTTTTTATGGGAATACTATGGGAAAATGGTGTTCATGTCAAAGCCATGATCTAATTGAATGGTGCAGAATGGTCTTCTCCTGATTCTACTTTTTGTGTTTTAACATTGAAACCTGCTGATGGGGGATGCCAAATTCCACCCTATGTCTTCCATTGAAAATCCTTGTTGTTTTCAAGTCCTCCTCAACTTTCCCTTCAACAGTGTGAAGAGGCCCACACCTCTTCATTCTCCCTACCTGGTCATAACCCCCCTTGCACATGCTGGAAAGGTATGAGTCAATAACATCTTACATTGGGCCAGAAATGGCCCCGTAACAACAAGATACATTGATTCTTTCAAGAATTAAGAGTGTGGAATTGAAATACAGTTTCCCGCAGCAAGTCAATTGCCCTTCATTGAAAAGTAATTTCTTGCTATTGAACCTAAAAATTCTTTCTCTAAGTGAGAATTTCATGGAAACTATTTTGGTGATACCAAATGAAACTGAATGCCATATTCCTAGCCTAAGTTTAAATGTTGACCTGGTTCTGCGTAACACTGAAGTGTGTGTTATACAAAATGAATGATAACAATCCATCCGTCAAACCAATAACTGGATAACAATCCATCCAAGTGTCAAACCTGATGTTCCTCTCTCTCCTCATTTGGTTGACTAAAATCCTCAAGTCAACTGTTAGTATTAAAGGAACAGCTTTCTTCTCTTCGATTTTAATTTGGATTTTTCACCTTTTTCTCGCATTGATCCTTGGCATGCACTGCTTGCCAAGAGCAGAAGCTTACATTCATAGACAATCTAACCTGTGAGGAGTTAACGTACCTGGCATCACTCACCCTGTCTCATGGAGTCCAAGATTGGGGAGGGGTTATTTGGGTTTCCAAGTGCACCCATTGATTCTTTATTATAGTTTCAAACGCATTGACCATTGCTTTTGATTGATTGATAATTTAACATGTTCCAGTGTGTAATGAACAGACACAGTTTCTGCACAAATCGAATTGTGACTGTAAGATTTGTTGATATTTATTAGTCTTTACCCTTCGTAAGTCATCTCTTAGGCAACAAACAGAATGAATTATGTTGCATTCTTCTTTGAGGTCATTGCTTTGAGCATTGATTTAGGATGTCATATTAAGATCGTACGGCATGTTAGTGAGGCCACGTTTGGAGAACTCTGCACAGTTCTGGTCATCCTGCTACTGGAAGAATATTATTACATTGGAGAGGGTTCAGAAAAGATTAAGCAGGATGTTGCTGAGACTAGACGATTTGAGTTAGAAGGAGAGGCTGGATAGGCAGGGACTTGCTTCACTGGAGTCGAGGAGGTTTGAGGGGTAACTTTATCAAAGTTTATGAAATCATGATGGGCAGAGATAAGGTGAATAGCAAAAGTCTTTTCCCTTGGGTGGAGAAAGTTCAAAACGAGTGGCATATTTTTAACGTGAGAACAGAGGGGCAACCTTTTCACAGAGAGAGTGGTTTGTGGATGGAATGAGCTGCCAGAGGAAGTGGTGGAGGCTGGTACAATGACAACATTTAAAAAGTATCTGGATGGGTATGTGAATAGGAAGGGTTCGAGCGATATGGGCCAAATGCTGGCAAATGGGACTAGTTTAGTTTGGGAAACTTGGTTGGCATGGACAAGTTGGACTGATAAGTCTGTTTCTGTGCTGTACACTCTATATCAGTGTGATCTGTGTGATGCCATTAGTTGTGGAAAAAGTACTGGTGTCATTTGGTGCAAATGCATAGAAACTTCAGTGATATATTTCACTCATTTGCTTGTCCATCTGCTTATCTAAAAGTGGTGTTTGCATTTGTCTGTGTACATAGATGTGAAAAATCACGCAAAAGATCAGAGCGACAGTCACAGAAATTTCAAGCCAATGAAACAGCACTGCCTGTTCTTAAAAGTTAGTGCTCGAGGTCAGTTTTGTATGTCAGATGGATTAACTGTAAAGTGGGCAGTTAGTGGCTGAGAGGTTCGTGAGAATTGCAAGGCTGGTTGCTGGATATTGACTGGGATGTGAATGGATAGGAAGCAAATAGTAGGGGAATGGGATGTGGTTGAGAGGTCAGCAGGAAGTGAGCAGTTCATGGCTGTTCACACATGGGCAAGAGATAATTGAATGAGGGCCTGGGAAGACTGCATGAAGGAATCATGGATCACATTTGTGCTTTAAATTGCATTGTGTCTGTGTATGTATATGTGTGTGTATACACACACACATAAAACAGATATTTATATAGATATAAATACATATTTCATACAATTCATTGTAAGTTTGAGTTTGATTCTGAATTAGTAACCTGTTGGTTTTCTCTGTGTCTAAAGATAAGAGACAGAGGGTAGTGGTGGAGGGTTGCTTTTCGGACTGGAGGCCTGTGACCAATGGTGTGAAACAGTGTTCTGTTTCACTCAGATTGCCCCACATCCTTTTCATTTTGATTCAGTACAGGCCCAGAATTCTCAATCCATCCTCATAAAACAAACCCTTCATACCGGGGATCATTCTGGCAACCATCCTCTGGACTTCCTCTATCGCCAGTACAATCTTGCTTAGATACAGAGCCCAAAACAGCTCACAATGTTCTAAATGCAGGCTGACCACAATATTGCAAGTACATCTCTGCTCTTGTATTTTCGCCCCTTGAAATTATAGCTGACATTACCTTTGCCTTCTTAACTGCCAACTGAACATGAAGAGAATACTGAACTAGAACTCCCAAGTCTCTCTGTGCTTCAGATTTCCGAAGCCTTTTCTCATTTAGAAAACAGTTTATGCTATTCTTCTTATCAAACTGCATGACCGACACATTCTTGCATTGTATTCCACCTGCCAATTCTTTGGCCACTCTCCTGGCTTGTCCACATCCTTCTGTAGCCTCCCCACTTCCTCAACATTTCCAATCCCTTTACCAATTGCTGTGTCTATTTTAGCGTCATTTTTTTGTAGATGACCTGTTTGATTGCCAAAGAAAACTGTGCAGCAATTGTGCTTCTGTTTCAGTGTTAGGCCACTTTTTCAAAAACAATGCAGAAGAACATCAGAATAGGAACTGGAGTAGGCCATCTGGCCCTTTTAGCCAGCGATGCCATTCAAGAAGGTCATGGGTGATGTTTTTGTGGACTCTGCTCCGTTTATCTGCCCTCTCACCATAACACTTAATTCTTTTACTGTTCAAAAAAGTTATCAATTTTAGCTTTAAAAGCATTCAAAGAGGAAGCCTCAACTACTTCACTGTGTGTGGAATTCCACAGAATCACAGTCCTCTGAGTGAAGAAATTCCTTCCCAATTTGGTTTTCAATGTGCTCCCCTTAAATTTAAGGCTGTGCCCTCTTGTCCTAGTTTCACCTGCCTGCCGAAACATCCTCTCTACTTCTATCTTATCTATTCCCTTCATTATTTTATATGTTTTTAGAAGATCCCCCCTCATTCTTCTAAGTTCCAATGATTCTCATCCCGGTCTACTCAGTCTTTCCTCACTAACCAACCCTCTCAACTCCGGAATCAACCTAGTGAACCTTCTATGCACCCCCTTGTCAAGTAAGGAGACCAAAACTGCACGCAATTCTCCAGGTGTAGCCTTACCAGCATCCTATCCAGCTGCAACATAACCTTTCTGCTTTTAAACTCAATCTCTTTCGCAATGAAGGACAAAATTCCATGTGCCTTCCTAGTTCCCTGTTGCACTTGCAGACCAACCTTCTGTGATTCTTGCACAAGGACACCCAGGTCCCTCTGTATTGCAATGTGCTGCAATTTTTTTACCAGTCAAATAATAGTCCTTTTTACTATTTTCCGACAGAAATGGGGGACTTCGCATTTCTTAACATTGCACTCCATCTGCCAGACCTTTGCCCACTCACTTAAACTATCTATTTCTCTCTGCAAAGTTTCACATTCCTCTGCACACTTGGCTCTACCACTTATCTTAGCGTCATCCGCAAACTTTGACATACCATACGTGGTGCCTGAATTCAAATCATCTATATAAAGTGTGAATAATTGCGGTCCCGACACTGATTGCTGAGGCACACCACTAGTCACTGCTTGCCAGCCAGAAAACATTCATTTATCTCTATTCTTTGTTTCTTGTTAATTCACTAATCCTTTACCAATGCAAAGACATTACCTCTTATGTCTTGCATCTTTATCTTATGCAGCAGCCTTCTGTTTAGCACCTAGTCAAATGCCTTTTGGAAATCTCGATGCACCACGTCTACTGGGTCCACGTTGTCCACTGTGCTCATAATGTCTTCATAGAATTCTAGTAGATTAGATAAGTCTGACCTGCCCTTCATGAATCCATGCTGTATCTATCCAATAGGCCAATTGTACCTATATGTCTTGCTATTTGCTCCTTGATAATAGATTCAAGCATTTCCCCGCTACAGAAGTTCAGCCATCTGGTCTATAATTCCCCATCTTTTGTCTATCTCCTTTTTTAAACAGTAGCACCACGTTTGTTGTTTTCCGATCTGCTAGAAAGATTCCAGTAAGTTTTGGAAAACTACCACAAGTGCAAATGTTATTTCTCTTTTAGTACCTTCTCTTTCAGGGATGCATCCCATCAGGGCCAGGAGACTTGCGTCCCTTTAGCTCCATTAGCTTGCCCAACATTACCTCTTTCATGATGATTGTTTCCATGTCCTCACCTCCCTTCGTCTCCTTGTCAATTACTGCCATGTTATTCGTTTCCTCCGCTGTGAAGACTGACACAAAATACCTTTTCAATGCCTCATCTATTTCCTCAAATCCCATGACTGAATCCTCCTTCTCTTCCTGTAAAGGACCACTGTTTAGCTTAGCCACTGTTTTTTGTTTTACATATTTATGGAAACTTTTGTTTCTCAGTCTTTATATTCTGAGCTAGTTTACTCACACAATCTACCTTATACTTCTTTATACCTTTTATTAAAGGTTTTCTATTGACCTTTAAAGTTTTCCCAATCTTCTAGTTTCCTGCTGGTCTTTGCCACTTTGTATGTCTTCTGTTTCAATTTGATAGCTTTCCTTATTTCCTTGTATACCCATGGCAGATTACCCATTTTCCTTCCTTTTCACTGGTATATACTTTTGCTGAGCACTTTGAAAAATTGTTTTTAAAGTCCTCCACTGTTCGTAAACTGTTCCATCATAAAGTCTTCACTTCCTGTCTACTTAAGCCAACTCTTCCCTCGTCCTGTTGTTGTCTCCTTCATTTAAGCACATTGGATTGGATTGGTATTGGATTTTTATCTTTTCACATTCCATCTATATTCTAAATTCAGCCATACTGTGATTGCTCCTTCCAAGAGGATCCCTAACTATGAGATCATTAATTATTTCTATCTCATTACACAGATTTGGGATAGCTTGCTCTCTTGTTTGTTCTGTTACGTACTGTTCAAGCAAAGGATACACTCAATGAACTCCTCCTTAAGGCTACCCTGACCGATCTGGTTCGACTAATCGACATTTGGATTAAAATCGCCCATGACAACACAGATCAGAATATGATTGTCCAAACCAAGATTCTGTGCAAGATCTGACTTGTTCAGTTGTAACATCAGCTAGCATCATGATAAATAACATTGTGTTGACTGCGCTTTATATATTGAACTAATATATAAAGCACCATGCATCCAAACTTGGAATGATCCAAGAGTCTCCAGAAATAGATGCTGCATTTCCAGGGCATTGATGTGAGTAATCTGAGTTTGCAAAGAAAAAGTGACGTTTTTCTGATATTTGTTGAACAACTTTCATTAATTAGATGGCTGCATTCATTGCCACTGAACTCACAAACCGTGCAGTTGCAGTGCCTGTGACATTCTTGCCAGTGAGTAAGCATGCTCAGTAGTTGTATCTATGGTGACACCGTGACAAGATCTCACCTAATGAAGTGTGGACTCATTATTTAATGTCACAGTGGGAAGTGCATGTCTCATAGAGCAATCCAATTCTGTCTGCATGTCTTTCATCTGCAGCCTGTTCTCTTCAACCACATGCTCAATTGTCTTTGCCTCAGGAGGATTTGTTTTACATGAAAACAACAGTGAAGGCAGCAGCAAGAAGGACATCATAGAATGGGGAAAGACATTGGTCGAATATGGAAGGAGTCAGAAGCAAGGAGAATGGTTAAGAGGGAAGTGAAGAGGATGGCCAGCAAAGTGCCAAGGGAGCTAGCAAGCTGGTGAGGACATGGAGAGAAACTGCCTGAAGTGATAAGCAACTACGAGGATGGTGAGTGAGTCATGAGACAATGAACAGCATGGTGAAGAGGGCAGTCTGCACAAGGGTGTGGGTGCGACTACCAGATTGTGAGGTGGCACCAGAAACAAAGATGACAGTGAGACTTATTAAGCATGGAGGAAATTCAGGCGGTGACAGAGAGATAGCAAGAACAGGTACTTTACTTCCAGTTGCAATTCCAGTGTGGTGTGGAAACACAATGTTGACATCCACAATTCTAATTTCTGTGCAAATATTTTGATCAGAAATATACCTTTGTGCGGTTTGAAAATCCTTTCAATGTGGATGACAGGAGATTGTAATGTAATTTCCAGGAATGAATCCAACCAGATGTTCCAGGCAGGAAGGAACCAAGCAGTGCAGTCTGGGTGCAGTGACAATTTATCATAAAACCATTTAATTGCAAATTTCACCCATCTCTGTCGCATCTGATTAGCATGAAATGCAACCGAGCTGAAAACACTGACCCTAAATTAACAAGCTGTGCCTTGTTAAAACCACAAAGATTAGTAAAAGCAGATGGAATTAAATTAGCAAAAGAAAATCACAAAACAGATTTTTAAAAACTGAGTGTAAGTACATTTTATAGTATGTAGTCTGTACCAAATGCCATTAGCACTGACATTGAAAATGGTGTTCCTTTGGTCTTTTATGTTGTTAATGTACTCAGCTTCTGCAATGCAATTATATCCTTTGTACTCTGCTTGTCTTATTTGCACTTCCTCCGGGTTTTAAAATAGCAAAATCATTGATTCTACAGCCAGGAGCAGACTGAAATTTGTGACACATCAGTGAGCAGAAAGCAAAGTAGAACTCAGCTAGATCACAAACAATTTGAGATTCAGCTCTTTTGGGCTCCTCACTCTCAAAGAGATGACCAAAAGGTGGCCTGGTAAAAGTCTTCAAGATTAAGAAAGGGTTGACAATCAGCATCTTACTCTTGCAGGTGAGACCAGACAAGGGCCCATCATTGAAGACGTTAAGTTAATTCAAATAGAAATTGAGGAAAAACCTCATCATTCAGGGTGTGGTGAGAAAGGGGGACTTAATACAACTGTGATGGGTTGAGGTGAGTCGAACAGATGTATTGAAAGGAAATTTGAGAGAGACATGAGGGAGAACGAAATGGAAGGAAACATTGATTACTGATGATGAACACTGATAGGAGGATATTTGTGGATACACATTAGATTTATTACTGAATACTTACAGAGACCATCAAGGCGGGGGAAATGCTAATATTGTTGGAATACATCTAAATGTGACTACATTTTAACTTGCAGTTATAAAAGAGAGGCAAGCTCATGTGACATGGCATTACTTCCTGTAATCATGTATGCTCCATA
The DNA here is from genome assembly GCF_047496795.1 of Chiloscyllium punctatum. Taxonomy (NCBI): domain Eukaryota; kingdom Metazoa; phylum Chordata; class Chondrichthyes; order Orectolobiformes; family Hemiscylliidae; genus Chiloscyllium; species Chiloscyllium punctatum. Next base: position 7,427,765 of record NC_092773.1, read on the forward strand.
TGATTGACATAATACACAGTTAGAATTGACCCTTCAATACGTTGTGGAGCACAAACATAGTCAGTGGTGAGTCAAGCTAAATTACTTGATTCAGTGCTCCAGGACAAGGGGCATTTCTCAGAAACTCAACAGTTGAATTAAAACTCTTGCCTGATTTTGAAGATGGTTCCTAAAATGAGCTAATGAATACTAAAGTACGTAACTGCCATTTTACAGTGAACAGTCACACTGACAGATTTTTGAGCTTTCAGGGAATCAAGGGCAGGCAACTGGATTGGAGGTACAGGTCGTTCTGCAATAACACAACAGTTCTGTTCCTCTGCAACTTCGCGCTATCGAAAGTCAGGCTGTGGAAAATTGCTCGAGAAAATCCGGCTGCCGAAGGTTGCGAATAGAAAATCATTATACCCATTCAGTCGAGAGTTAATGTAACCAAACCACATCCAAGTTCGTCAAACATGTTATAGCCAATTCACACTGATGAAATATGCACTATGACAGACAACCTGCAGGTCAGCCATGATCGTATTGAATGACAGAATTGATTTGATGGCCAAATGACCTATTCTACATTTTTTTAATGTTCTTGTGATGAACGACAACTCAACAAGGGAGACATTGATAATGTGTTCCTTCATTGTTAGTACATCATAATCACTTCGGGAAAGTAAGAAAAGTGCCAATTAGCACATCTATGTCAGTGTTATAACATAGGAAATACGACAGGTGTTGCAAGCTGCCATGAAGATCGATATGATAATTTGTTTCTTAAGTGACTTGGCTTTGAGGTTAAAAAATGATTGGCCAGAGAGTGAAGAACTATAGAATCCTTATTGTGTAAAGAAGCTGCTTGGCCCATTTGATCTTGTACCAATCCTCCGAAGAATATCCTAACCCAACACAGCCCCATAACCTATCCCCAAGACCTCGCATTTGCCATGGCTAATCTGCCTAGCCTGCAAATCCCTGGACACTGCGGTTAATTTATGATGGTCAATCCACCAAACTTGCACATTTTGGATTGTGGGAGGAAACGGAGCACCTGGTAGAAACCCACGCAGAGACAGGGAGAATGTGCAGACATTTGCGCAAGGCTGTCATCAAACCTGAGTTCCTGGTGCTATGAGGCAGCAATTCCAACCACTGTGCCACCCTCAAGATCCTGCTTTCCTTTGAATAGTGCTATTAAATCACTTACTTCTGAAAGAAAGAGCAGACAGACTCTTATTTAAATATTTCATGTAAAATGATCATACCTTCAACAGTGCAGCGTTCTCTCAGGACTGCAGAATGAGCATGAGCCTAGATTGTGTACTGAATGTTTCAGAATGGGATCTTCATACCTTGACGTATTAAACCTCAGAGGTCAGAATGACGACAATTAGCCACAGTCGATCGTGTCAAATGCCTCATTGTGCTTACACCAGGTAAATACATTGTCTTCAATAAAAAGCATGTTTGAAATGTGTTACCCATCAGCAGATATGTCCTGAGTGTCCAGCTCCAGCACATAACCACATAACCACATACGTCCTTTCACCTGATACGCAAGCTGTCCAAAGCCCTGCACATTCTCCCCTAATTTTTAAAAATTTATTCATGAGATATTGACATTGCTGGCTCAGCTAGCATTTAGTGCCCATCCTGAATTGCCCTGGTGATGAGCTCCTGTCTTGAACTACTATAGTCTTTTGGATGTAGGGTACACAAATGTTGTGAGGGAGGGAGTTCCAAGATTTTGACTCAGTGACTGAAGGAACAGCGATATTGTTCTAAATTAGGATGGTATGTGGCTTGGAGGGGAGTTTGCAGGTGGTGGTGCTTCAATAAGATCAGTAGACACAGGAGCAGAGAAAGTTCATTCAACCCATCGAGTCTACTCTGCCATTCAGTGAAATCATGGCTGATCTGATAATGTTCAATTCCATATTTTTGTCTTTTCCCCACAACCCTTGATCCCCTTTCTGATTAAAGATCTATCTACCTCAGTCTTGAATGGACTTAACACCCAGCCTTGACAGCCCTTTGTGGTTAAGAATTCGACAAATCCACACTTCTCTGAGAGAAGAAATTCCTCCACATCTCTGATTTAAGTGTTCATCTCCTTATATTGAGATTATGTCCGTTGGTCCAAGACTGTCCCAAAAATGGAAACAACCTTTCTGCATCTACTGTGTCAACTCTTCTTAGAATCTATGTGTTTCAGCAAGATCACGACTTGTCCTTTTAATTGGAGTAGTTGTAGATTTTGAAGGTGCTTTGTAATGAGCCTTGCTGAATTTCTTTTGTGCATTTTGTGGATGGTTCACGTAGTGTAAGTGTTGCAATGGTGGAGTGCTAATCAAGTGGGTTGCTCTGTCCTTGATAGATCCATTGAAAGAGGCTTAGTCCATTGGATGCTCTTCCTTGAATTCCATGGGAGAGGAGGTTTGGAGAAGATACATACCTATTTGAGAGATAAATCCTACATCACCATGTTATACCTGTAAGGATACTTGGAATAACAGAGTTAAATATCACACAACACCAGGTTATAGTCCAACAGGTTTAATTGGAAGCACCCTAGCTTTCGGAGCGATGCTCCTTCATTATCTACCACCTGATGAAGGAGCGTCACTCTGAAAGCTAGTGTGTTTCCAATTAAATCTGTTGGACTATAACCTGGTGTTGTGTGAATTTTAACTTTGTACACCCAGTCCAACACCGGCATCTCCAAATCTGGAATAATAGAAGCAGAGTGCATGTCTGATTGTGGACTTCAACTCACTCTCATGTACCCCCATCTCCCTTAGAACATAGAACATCAAACAATACAGGACAGAACAGGCCCTTTGGCCCTCGATGCTGCACTGACCTGTGAACTAAGCCCATCCCCATACACTATCCCATCATTATTCATGTGCTTATCCAAGGATTGCTTAAATCCCACTATTGTCGCTGAGTTAACTACATTGGCAGGCAGGGCATTCCACGCCCTTACCACTCTGAGTAAAGAACCTCCCTCTGACATCTGTCTTAAATCTATCACCTCTCAGTTTGTAGCTGTGCTCCCTCATACAACCTGACATCATCATCCCAGGAAAAAAACTTTCACTGTCTACCCTATGTAATCTTCTGATCATCTTGTGTGTCTCTACTAAATCCCCTCTCAGCCTTCTTCTTTCCAATGAGAACAGACCCAAGTCTCTCAGCCTTTCCTCATAAGACATTCCCTCCAGATCAGGCAACATCTTGGTAAACCTCCTGTGCACCTTTTCCATGCTTCCACATCCTTCCTGTCATGGGGTGACCAGAACTATACACAATATTCCAAATGTGGCTGCACCAGCATTTTGTTTGGTTGTAGCATGACATTATGGCTCTGGAACTCAATCCCTCTACCAATAAAACCTAACACACCGAATGCCTTCTTAACAGCACTATCAACCTGTGTGGCAACTTACAGAGATCTATGTACATGGACTCCAAGATCCCTCTGCACATCCACACTACCAAGAATCTTTCCATTGACCCAGTATTCTGCCTTCCTGTTATTCTTCTCAAAGTGAATCTCCTCTCATTTATCTGCATTGAACTCCATTTGCCACCTCTCAGGCCAATTCTGCAGTTTATCAAAGTCCCCCTATAACCTGCAACATTCTTCTGTACTGATCACTACTCCACCGACTTTAGTATCATCTGCAAACTTACTAACCCATCCACCTATACCTGCATCTTAGTCATTTATAAAAATGACAAACAGCAGTGGTCCCAAAAACAGATCCTTGTGGCACACCACTAGTAACCGGACACCAGATTGAACATTTTCCATCAACCAGCACTCGCTGCCTTCTTATAGAAAGCCAGTTTCTAATCCAAACTGCTAAAACAACCTCAATCCTATTTCTCCACATTTTCTCCGACAGCCTACCATGTGAAACCTTATCAAAGGCTTTGCTGAAGTCCACGTCAACTGCCCTACCCTCATCCACATGCTTGGTCACCTTCTCAAAAAACTCAATGAGGTTTGTGAGACATGACCTGCCCTTGACGAAACCATGTTGACTATCTGCAATCAAATTGTTGCTTGCCAGATAATTATAAATCCTATCTCTCATAATCTTTTCCAAAATTTTTCCTCCAACAGACATAAGGCACACTGGTCTATAATTACCTGGGTCACCTCTATTGCCTTCTTAAACAAGGGCACAACATTTGCAATTCTCCAGTCCTCTGGTACTAAACCTCTTGACAGTGACGACTCAAAGGTCAAAGCCAAAGGCTCCAACACCTCCTCCCTAGCTTCCCAGGAAATCCTCAGATAAATCCTATCTGACCCACGGGACTTGTCTACTTTTGCTCCTTCTAGAATTGATAACACCTCTTCCTTACTAACCTCAATCCTTTCTCATCTAATGTCTCGTATCTCATTCTTCTCCTCTATAATATTCTCCTTTTCCTGAGTGAAACAGATGAAAAAATATTCGTTTAGCACCTCTCCGATCTCCACAGGGTCCCACTTCTGTCTTTGACTGGCCCTATTCCTACCCTAGTCATCCTTTTATTTCTCACATATCTACAGAAAGGTTTAGGGTTCTCTTGTATTCAAGCAGCTAAAGACTGCTCATGTCCTCTCTTTGCTCTTTTTAACTTTCTCTTTAAACCCTTCCTAGCTAAACTGTAACTCTCCATCGCCTCATCTGAACCATCTCGCCTCATCGTCACATAAGCCTCCTTTTTCCGCTTAACAAGAGATGCAATTTCTGTAGTAAACCACAGTTCCCTTACCTTATCAGTTCTTCCCTGCCTGACAGGGACATACCTATCAATGACATGCAACATCTGTTCCTTAAGTCAGCTCCACATTTCGATTGTCCTCATCCATTGCATTTTGCTACCCCATTCTATGCATCCTATGTCTTGCCTAATCGCATTATAATTGCCCTTCCCCCATTGATAACTCTTGCCCTATGGCATATACCTGTCCCTTTCCATCACTAAACTAAATGTAACTGAATTATGGTCACTTTGTCCAAAATGCTCACCTACCACTAAATCACGCACCTAGCCTAGTTCATCACCAACCACCAGATCCAGTGTGGCCTCCCCTCTTGTCAGCCCTTCATCATACTGTGTCAGGAAACCCTCCTGCACACATTGGACAAAATCTGATCCATCTGACATACGAGAATTATAGCATTTCCATTCAATGTTCAGGATGCTAAAGTCCCCCATATTGACCACCCAGTTTCCACCCTGTTTCTTTCACTCCTGCCCAGAATTATTTTGCCGATCCTTTCCTCCACATCCCTGGAACTCGGCAGAGGCCTATAAAAAACCTCCCAGCAGTGTGACCTCTCCTCTCCTGTTTCTAACCTCAGCCCAAACTACCTCTGTAGACGAGTCCTTGTCAAAAATTCTTTCAGCACCTTGATTGGCTGAGAGATCAAAAGTGTGCCTATCTAAACCTTAAAAATATTCAACAATGGAGCATCCACAATCTTGGAGGGTCAAGAATGCTGTAAAATCACAAACGTTTGAATGCTTGAAATTTCTCCTCATCTCACAGCTAAATGATTGTATATTCACATTTAAGATTCCCCAATAAGCAGAGAAAAAATGTGTCTTCTCTATCATAGTTTTCAGAATTTTGTTTGTTACAATGAGAGCAGCAGTGATTCTTCTGATATCCTAATTTGAACCTGTGAGGATCAGAAATGGTGGGAAGTTATGGAAATAGGGACTGAACCTGAAATGTGGATCTCAGAACTCAATAATTTATAGAGCATATTTAATTTAGTAAAGCAGTCTTCACAGGAGTATAAGCAAACGCAAGTTGACATTGAGCCACATGAGCAAATATTTGGAAAGTATTAAGCATTTAGAAGTCGAAACGCAGTTATAACCAGATGGGTATTGGATTAATCTATGTAATTGTTTGCAGCATGTGGAAATAAACAATTAGTCGATAATATATTTTCATAATGAATGAGCCACAAATACCACTTCCCAAGCCCTTGACCTCTGGGGCTATAGCAACTGATGCATGGGAACAGTACCACCTGCCCATTTCCCTTCAAACCATGTACCCATCTTGGATTTCGAATAATATCTGTTTCTTCACTGTTGCTGAATCAAAGTCACAAACTTCCTCTGTCATAATATTTTGGCTATCCCCATAACAATCACTTTGAAAGTACAGGAAAATCAAAAGGTTTTGTTCTTCCTCATGTCAGCCCCCTCAGTCATCTGGTGTTCAGTTCAGAATATGGTACAGCCTGAAGTTCTTCCTGAGTCTGCAGGGAAATCTTACCTCAGAGAGGTCTTCAGCAGCATTCTTCAGGTGCTGGCAAGAAAAATGGCACCAACCCACGCATTATCACCTGATATTGCACATACTGCCTGAAAGTCCATCTCCATCCCTGGAACAGTCAGCTTTCATACACTCCCTCACCACCATCATCACCACCATCACCACCTTACAACAACCTGCCAGCTGCTGATTGGTCTACTATGACAAGACAGCAGTACAAATAGGATTATGAGTGCCAGTGGAGATACTTCCTCTGCTCTCCAAATAAAATCCTCGTTGTCGTTTTTTTAAATCTTTCCTTCAAGTGTAATTATATTTAATGATGACTTCAGTGGAAACTTTTGGCCTACACCCTTCTGTTAACACTAACAGGAGATTTCTGACTAAAGAAATTTGTTGTTGAAACTTTTGATCTGACATGGATGAGGACAAATGCAAGATTGCCAAATTCCAAACAATCATAACAATTTATGTTATAGGATAAAAACAAAATAATTGGTTAGCAAGTTTAGTCTGATTGAGGTGCTGCCACGAAGAAAGTAACAGGGAACAAGAGGCTCCTCAATCTGTCAATTATTTCAAAAAGGACACAAGCCTGAACATATTGCTTTTGTTTGCAAAGAATTGCACATGAATGTCTGTTGCTTCTGGCAAGTGACGTGTAAATTAGCCAGATTACAAACTTGACTGATAATCTGAAACTGCTTCTTGATGCAGCTATTTGCACATTCACAGGATAGCTGTCATTGAAAGGATGCAGTTTATCTCAGTTTTGTGACAGTTTGGAAAATCAGTGGCTTTTTGGGGAGATAAATTGCTGGCTCTTTTGGTTTTATCTACTCAGAACAAGACAGACATCACAAGCTGAAAGTGAGGACTGCAGATGCTGGAGATCAGAGCTGAAAATGTGTTGCTGGAAAAGCGCAGCAGGTCAGGCAGCATCCAAGGAGCAGGAGAATTGACGTTTCAGGCATGAGCCTGAAGAAGGGCTCATGCCTGAAACGTCCATTCTCCTACTCCTTGGATGCTGCCTGACCTGCTGCGCTTTTACAGCAACACATTTTCAGACATCACTAGCTTTCTGCTGAAGCAGGTGTTTTGCATAGGACACTGCAAGATCAGAAGTAAACTGAAACTGAATAGTTCATTATAACCACACAAGTGAGCATTCAGAGAAACCATGAGAGATAATTCACATTTGCAACAAAAAAATGTTCGTAAGTGATTGACACATGTAGGCAAATACCCTGTCATAAACAGGTGACCATTACATAGAGTCAGAATTAAATTGTAAACTCCTCAAGGAAGTCTTCATGCCAGTTTAGCAAACATCCTTCAAACTCTGTCACTCAATTCATGTGTACACAGGATGAAAAATGACCACAGATTCAGAATTAGACTGCCAAACCATTGAATAGGGGAATGTACTCAGATACTTTCTATGGAATGAATATGTAAGTATCAGAGAAAGCATGAGCTCATCATTTTCAATGAAATTTCAGTAAAATTTCAGTAGCTTTGAAGGAAGGGATCAGTGAAGGAAATTTCATCTGGCATTGTCTCATAATAAGCCGCTGTTATTTGGGAAAAGAAAGCTCGAGCTTGGGAAACTGACAGCATTGCAAACTATTTCAGCAACAGAAGGAGGCAAAGAGTTTGAAGCTAGGATTTTATGACCAAGAGGATTTAGATAAGAAGGTGAACTATAAATTAATTGAAAATAACAAACTAATTTTAATTTCGTTTTTGTATGACCGTGTATGGCAATCCATGGCAACCACATCTGTGCTAACTGTCTCAGCTTGAAACCTTCATCTCAGAGTTTTTAAGCTGGAGACCAAGCTGCAGACATTGCATCACATCCAATGGATACTTCTTCCCAGAATACATTCATGCCCCTTGGGTTCACCTCCTCTGATGCAGTCGCTACTGAGGAATGGAAGGATGTGAATGTGAGTCAGATGGGTAAGTGAATCAAGGGTTTGGAGTGGAGGAGCTGCAACCATTGCAGTCATCCAGGAAATTTGGGCTCTTGCAGCTTGTATGGATAGAATCAAGGACTTGTGTGGAAAGCTGATAAAATATTCAAGTGGAGGAGTGACAAATGAGAAGCCTTCAACAGCATGATGACGAGAGTTCAGAAGCATTATGATTTCAAAAGCATTACAGGGACAACTAGCCATTTTAATACAGAACTGACTTGAAGGTAGAAGACAGAGGGTGGTAATGGAGGGTTGCTTTTCAGACTGGAGGCCTGTGACCAGCAGTGTGCCACAAGGATTGGTGCTGGGTCCACTACTTTTTGTCATTTATATAAATGATTCAGGTGTGAGCATAGGAGGTGTAGTTCGTCAGATTGCACCAAAATGACACCAAAATTGAAGGTACAGTGAATAGCAAGGGAGGTTACCTCAGAGTAGAATGGGATCTTAATCAGATGGGCTAAGGAGTGGCAAATGGAGTTTCATATAGATAAATATGATGTGTTGCATTTTGGAAAGGCAAATCAGAGCAGGACTTATATACTTAACGATAAGGTCCTGTGTCGTGTTGCTAAACAAAGGCACCTTGGAGTGCAGGTTCATAGTTCCTTGAAGGTGGAGCAACAGGTTTAAAGTTTAGTGAAGAAGACGTTTGATATGCTTGCCTTTATTCAGTCAGTGCACTGTTTAGGAAGTTGAGAGGTCATGTTGCTGCTGTGCATGACATTGGTTAGGCCACTTTTGGAATATTGCGTGCAATTCTGGTCTCCCTGCTATCAGAAGGATGTTGTGAAACATGAAAAGATTCAGAAAAGATTAAGGAGGATGTTGCCAGTGTTGGATGGTTTGAGCTATAGGGAGAGACTGAACAGACTGGGGCTGTTTCTCCTGGAGTGTCAGGGGCTAAGGGGTGACCTTAAAGAGGTTTACAAAATCGTGAGGGGCATGGATAGGGTAAATAGATAGGGTCTTTTCCCTGGAGTGGGGGAGTCCAGAACTCAAGGGCATAGGTTGAGGGTGAGAGGGAAAAAATTTAAACAGGACCTAAGCGGCATCTTTTTCATGCAGGGAGTGGTGCATGTATGGAATGAGCTACCAGAGGAAGTGGTGGTGGTTGGTACAATTACAATATTTAAAAGGCATCTGGATGGGTATATGAATGGGAAGGATTGATATGGGCTAAAAGCTGGCAAATAGGAATGGATTAATTTTGGATATCTAATCAACATGGACAAGTTTGACCGAAGGGTCTCTTTCCATACTGTACAACTCTGACTCAAGTCATTGAGACAAAGAGGGGTTATGAGGTAGCCTTGGCAAATAAGGCTCAAGGTCATCCAAAAATAGTTAACAAGTGTATTAAGACCAAGAGAGCAACGAGACAGAGAGAGATTAGGACCCCTTAAAGATCAACGAGGTTGGTTTTGCGTTGAAGAGTAGGAGCTGGGAGAGATATCAAATGAATATTTCGCATCAGTTTTTACTGTTGAGAAAGAAATCGAGGCGGGAGAACTTAGAAAAATAAATATTGGTCTTTTGAAAGCAGTTCACATTACAGAAGAGAAAGTGCTGGAATCTGAGAAAACATAAAGTTAGATAAATCTCCAGGACCTGGTTTGTGGGATATCAGGGAGGAAATTGCATGGCCTCAAGCAGAAATATTTGTGTTATCTGTGAACACTGGTAAAGTACTGGAGGATTGGAGTGTTGCTAATTTTGCGCCATTGTTTAAGAAAAGATGCAAGGACAAGCCTGAAAACAAAAGACTTGTGAGTCTTACATCAGTGGTGGACAAGTGTGTTGGAAGTGATTTTGAAAGATAAGATTTATGTGAATTTGGAGGGGCAAAGGTTGATTTGGTATAGTCATCATGGTTTTGTGCAAGGAAAATTGTGTCTGCCAAGCTTGATTACATTTTTCTACAAAGTAACCAAAATGATTGATGAGGGCAGAACAGTAGACATTGTTTTCTTAGACTTCTTCAAAGCCTTTGACAAGGTTCTGTGTGGTAGGTTAATTAATAACGTTAGATCATATGGGATTCAAGGTGAGCTTGCCAAGTGGATACAAAATTGGCTCCATAATAGGAGGCAAATGGTGGTGGTGGAGGGTTGCTTTTCAGACCAGATGCCTGGGACCAGTAGTGTATTAGGTCCAATTTTGTTTGTCATTTATATGAATGATTTGGATGAGAACATAATAGACATGGTTATTAAGTATGCAGATGACGCCAAAATTGGTGGTATAGTGGACAGTGTGGAAGGTTATCTGAGATTACAAAGAGATCTTGATCAATTGGGTAAGGGCTGAGGAGTGGCAAATGGAGTTTGATTTGGGTAAATGTGAGATATCACATTTTGGTAATACAAACAAGGACAGGATTTACACAATAAATGATCAGGCCTTGGGTAATGTAATAGAATAGAGAGACCAAGGGATTCAGGTACATAATTCTTTGAAATTTGCATCACAGGTTGACGGGGTGGTTAGGAAGGCATTTAGCATGCTTGCCTTCATTGATGAGATTTTTGAGTATCAGGATTGGGATGTTATGTTGAGGTTGTACAAGATGTTGGTAAGGCCTCGTCTGGAGTACTGTGTGCAGTTCTGGTCGATCTTCTCTGGGAAGGGTTTTATTAGACAAAAATATTTACCAGGATGTTTCCAGGAATAAAGATTTTGAGATATAAAAGTAGACAGGAAAGATTGGGAATGTTTTCACTAGCGAGTAGGAGACTGAGGGGTGGCATTATTGAGATTTATAAAATCACAGAGGCATAGATAAGGTAAATGACAAGAGTGTTTTCCTTCAGGGAAGTGAATTCAAAACTATGGGGGGAATATTTTTAAGGTGAGAGGTGAAAAATGCAAAAAGGACATGAGTGGCAACTTTTTTCCACACTTTGTGTGTGGAATGAACTGCCAGAGAAAGTGGTGGATGCATGTACAGTTACAATGTTCAAAAGACAGTTGTATATGTTCATGAAGAGGAAAGGTTTGGAGGCATATGGTCCAACTGAAGGCAGAGAGGACTAGTTTAGTTTGGGAACATGGTCAGTGTGAACTAGTTGGACTGTTTCCATACTGTGTGACAATGTTGGTGGTCACTTTTCAAAATTCTGCACACTGGATTACTTCTGGCAGATTGAAAGATCAAAATGTAACTGCGCTGATGAAGAAATGAGGGATATAGACAACTGGGAACTACAGCCTGTTTGTCTAACATTATGTGACAATGCTCCTTTAACATGGTTATTCTGTCCTTGGTTTTTCATTTGAGAGTGGTTGTGAAGGCAGAGTTGCCAAAATGTCTGAACTGGCTACTTTAATAATGGCTAACAGATGCTGCCTATGTCAACAATCAGAAAGGCTCTCAATTTTTTTCAAACAGTTGTACAATGAGAGAGGGGTGGCCAGTTTTCCAAGTTCAGGGTTTTTTCTAGTTTTGGGTTAGTTTCAGCTGGGGACCCAAAGAAACAGCTCCATACTGATCCTCTCTCTCTCTCTCTCTCTCTCTCTGACATCTGTCTCCTGTAAGAACCTGTGGTTGAATTTATCTTTTTGCCAAGGGGTGTGCTTATGGGGATGTTGCAGGAAATTAGAACAGCTCTTTGTTAATTTATGTTTTTGTGTTGGTCAGGTTTTCAAATAGTCATATAACATAGAACAGTACAGCATAATACAGGCCCTTCAGCCCTTGATGTTGTGCCAACCTTTTATGCTACTTGAAGATCAAACTAACCTACAAACCTTTAATTTTACTTTCATCCATGTGCCTAACCAAGTGTCGCATAAATGTTCCATGTCTCTGACTCTACTAAGCTGGCAGTGCATTCCACTTATCCACCACTCTCTATGGAAAGAACCTACATCTGACATCTCCCCTAAACCTTCCTCCAATCACCTTAAGATTATGTCCTTTGGTGATAGCCATTTCCAAGCTGGGAAAAAGTCTCTGTCTATCCATTCTATCTATGCCTCTCATCATCTTGTACACCTCTATCAAGTCACCTCTCATCCTTCTTCGATCCAAGGATAAAAACACTAGCTCTTTTAACCTTGCTTCATAAGATGTGCAGTCCAGGCAGCATCCTGGTAAATCTCCTCTGCACCCTCGTGAAAGCTTCCACATCCTTCCCATAACGACGTGACCAGAACTGAACACAATATTCCAAGTGTGGTCGAACCAGGGTTTTGTGGAGCGGCAGCATAACCTCACAGCTTTTAAACTCAATCCCCCTGCGAAGGAAAGACAACATGTATTTTTGGCCTCCTTACTTGAGAAAGGATGTACTGGCTCTGGAGGGGGTGCAGAGGAGGTTCACCATGTTGATTCTGGAGTTGAGGGGGTTGGCTTATGAGGACAGATTGAGTAGACTGGGATTATGTACATTAGAATTTGGAAGAATGAGGGGATATTTTATCGAAACATATAAAATTATGAAGGGAATAGATAAGAGATGTTTCCACTGGCAGATGAAACTAGGACAACAGAGCATAGCCTCAAAATTAGGGGGAGCAGATTTAGGACTGAATTGGGAAGGAACTCCTTCACTCAGAGGATTGTAAATCTATGGAATTCCTTGCCCAGTGAAGTAGTTGACGCTACATCAGTAAACGTTTTTAAAGCGAAGGGAGAGTTTTTTTGAACAATAAAGGAATTAAGGGATATGGTGAAAGAGCGGGTGAATGGTACTGAGGCCACAAAAAGATCAGCCATGATCTTATTGAATGGCAGAGCAGGCTCGAAGGGCCAGATGGCCTACTCCTGCTCCAAGTTCTTGTGTTCTTACTTTCAGGGTTTGGTTTGATTTGATTTTGGCAAGAAGGCTGTTTGAGGCTGCTGGTCAAGGAAACAACTCCATGCTTATCCTCTCTCTTTCTGACATCTCTCTCCTGTAAGAACCTGTGTTTGATTTTACTTTTTTTGCCAAGGAGGTGTTTATGGGATGTTGCAGGTATTTGGAACAATATCAACTGATTGGGTTTGCAGATAGGTTAAGTTATTCAAAATTTAGTTCTCTTTTGTTCGTGTTTTATTCAGTAGTCTGTTAAAAAATTCTGTGTTGTTTAATACTGGTTGGGCCAGCCGCATCACTCCTGGGATATCCATGCTACACCTGCTGGAAACAACTGGAAACGTTAAGGTCTAGGCTACCTTCTTTAAACATTTTGAGGGGGTCTGGCCTGGTCCGTAACATAGATAATACAAACATTTCTGCAAGGCGCCCTGCAAATTTTCTGCCTAACCTCTCACAAAATCCTGGGATACACTGAATCAGATCCTGGAGGTTTATCCACCTTCATATTCTCGAAGACCTTTAGCATTCCTCTTCTGTAATGTGAATTGTTTTCAAAAGGTCAATATGTATTTCCCTGAGTTATCTTACCTCAATTTCTTTCTCCACAGTAAAAATCAATGCAAAGTATTCATGTCATACCTCTCCAATCTCTTGAGGTTGAACACAAAGAAGATGGCTTTGATCTTTATGGAGCCCTACTCTCTCTCTGGTTTTTCTCTTGCTCTTAATGTATTTGTAGAATCTCTTTGGATTATCCTTAACTTTCTTTGCCAAGGCTATTTCATATCCTGTCTTTGCTTTCCTGATCTTCCATCTTAAGAATGCCCCTACAGTCTTTATACTGTTCAAGAGGTTCATTTGATCCTTGTTGTCTCTAGCTAATAGCTGATTCTTTTTCAGTATTGATGAGAATGTAAATATCTTTATTCATCCATTTATTCCTAATCTTGCCAGCCTTGCCTTTCACTCTGGCCGGAACATGATGACTCTGAACTCTAGTCATCGCACTTTTGAAAGCCTCCCACGTATCTTTATTTGCGAACAGTCCACTCCAATCAAAGTTCTTGTCTCATACTATTGAAATTTGCCTGACTCCAGTGAGAAATTTTAACTTTTATGTGAGGTTTATTCATTTCCATAACGATTTTAAAATTAATAGATATGACCACAAACCCAAAATGTTCCCCTCCTATCACTTCAGTCACTTTTCTTGTCTTATTACCCAAGAGAAGATCATGTTTTGCTCCTTCTTTCAGAGGACCATTTACATATTGGTAAAGAAAATTCTCCTGAACACATTTAACAAATTCTGTGGTCCCTGGTTATTGATGCACTTGCTAAGGGGAAAAGTGTCTTTCTACCAACCCTATCTGTGCTCTCATAATCTTATCCATCTCTGTCAGATTCTCAGTAAAGGTTTCTTGAACCTTTACTGCTCCAAGAAAAAAACACCAGCCTCTCCAATCTAGCCTGAGAATTCAGACCTTGCAGCTCAAACAATATTCTGGTCAATCTTGCCTGCACCCTTTTGGGTACAATCATATCTTTCCTTTATTGAGATGACCAGAACTGCATGCAGTGCTCCATTTGGGGCCGAATCAACATCTTCCATACTGTCAGGATTCTGTGATTCTACTCTATGATTCTTATACACTTCAAGCATAACTTTCTTGCTTTTGTATTCTGTGCCTTCATAACCACTTTACCTACCTGCTCTTCTATTCTAAGGGATCTGTGGGAATGCATACAAGGGTCTTCAATACTTTATAAGGTCCTGCCATTCATAGAGTAGTTATTTGCCTTTATAGTTTCCCTGAGTGCATTGCCTCACACTTTCCTGACTTGAATTCCATTTGCCCCTGCTCTGCCCACTTGGCCATTCCATTACTATCCTCTTGTAGTTCATGGCTAACCTGCTGACTATTTGCCACCCTAACAATTTTTATGCCATCCACAAACTTCATCTTTCACCTGCAAGTTCAAATCATGAATGTACACCACAAGCAGCCATGCTAAAATCCATGTCGGCCACAGCAAATGGATGACCCTCATCAACTCTGAGTTACATCTTCAAAAAAATTTGATTAATTTTGTCAAACTCAGCCTTCCCTTCACAATCCACGCTGACTATCTGTGATATGTTTTCTGTCTTTCTCATATCTTTCCCACCACTGAAATTAAACTGTTTGACCTGTAACTTCCTCCAGTTCTTTTCATTTGTCACAATGTTAGCAGTGCTCCTGACCTCTGGCACCTCAACTTTGGTCAGACAGGATTTAAAAATGACTGTCAGGTCCACTGACATCTACTCTCTTGTCTCCCTGAACAGTCTGGGATAAATCTTAACCTAGCCTACAGATTTATCCTTTTCTTAAGGCTGCCAAACTTTCTCGTAGCTTCTCTCTTTTACTTTTCCTTATATTTCACAGTCCTGCACCCTGATGCCAATAGGTAAAAACAATGACTGCAGACGCTGGAAACCAGATTCTGGATTAGTGGTGCTGGAAGAGCACAGCAATTCAGGCAGCATCCGAGGAGCAGTAATATTGACGTTTTGGGCAAAAGCCCTTCATCAGGAATAAAGGCGGAGAGCCTGAAGCATGGAGAGATAAGCTAGAGGAGGGTGGGGGTGGAGAAAGTAGCATAAGAGCTTCAGGACAGAGGAAATGACCTGGGGATTGCAGTGGGAGATGGCCTCCCTGAGATTCTTGTAGAGAGAGGAGGGAAACTTCTTCAAGGCAGGCATCCTTGCAAGAGGATTCACAGTAGGGTTAAAATTAACTAGGTAAAAACAATGACTGCAGATGCTGGAAACCAGATTCTGGATTAATGGTGCTGGAAGAGCACAGCAGTTCAGGTAGCATCCGAGGAGCAGTAAAATCTAGTTAATTTTAGCCCTACTGCGAATCCTCCTGCAAGGATGCCTACCTTGAAGAAGTTTTCCTCCTCTCTCTACAAGAATCTCAGGGAGGCCTTATCCCACTGCAACCCCCAGGTCATTTCCTCTGCCCTGAAGCTCTTATGCTACTTTCTCCACCCCCACCCTCCTTTAGCTTATCTCTCCACGCTTCAGGCTCTCTGCCTTTATTCCTGATGAAGGGCTTTTGCCCGAAACGTCGATTGTACTGCTCCTCGGATGCTGCCTGAACTGCTGTGCTCTTCCAGCACCACTAATCCAGACCCTGATGCCGATTCCTCATTCATTTTTTTCCAGTGTTCTTTGGGGCAGCACGATGGCTCATTGGTTAGCACTGCTGCCTCACAGTGCCATGGACCCAGGTTCGACTCCAGCCTTGGGCCACTGTTTGTGTGGAGTTTGCATATTCTCGCCGTGTCTGCGTGGGTTTCCTCAGGGTGCTCCAGTTTCCTCCCACAATCCAACGATGTGCAGGTTAGATGAAGTTACCATGCTAAATTGCCCATGTTCAGGAATGTATAGGTTAGGTGCATTCGCCAGGTGTAAATGTAGAGTAATAAGATAGGGAAATGGGTCTGGGTGGGTTACTCTTCAGAGGGTCAGTGTGGGCTTGTTGGGCTGCAGGGCCTGTTTCCACACTGTAGGGATTCTGTGATTCTCTATGACTGTGACCACTTCTCCCAAGTCTACACACAGATTTCCAATGCCATTAAGTTAAAGAGTGGAAGAGAGAGGGCCCATGGAGATGTATGGATACTCTGCTGCTCAGTGTTCCTGTAGATGCTGAGTCTTCAGTGCATTACATTGAAGAGTACAAGAGGCAAATGTGCAACAGAATATTTGATGTTGCTTCATGTTATGCCTGTTTGGCAAATATTGGTTGAATGGTAGAAGCAGGAGGAGAATTGAGAGCAAGCTCAAACTGAGCTCAACTCAAGGTGAGGATGATTGGTCACAGAAGGCAGGATTGAGAAAAATGTGTGGCAGGCATTAGTGCTGGGTTGACATTTATTTACAATATATATTAATGAGTTAGATGAAGAAAATGAATGTCTGATAGTAAAGTGTGCACGTCATACAAAAATATTTGGGAAGGAAAGTGATAAGGTTGACACAAAGAGACTGCATAAGCAGGTTAAGAGAGTGGAGTAAAACTTGGCAGATGGTGTATATGTGGGAAAGCGTGAGATTATGCACTTTGGCAGGACAAAAATAGAGGAACTGAATATTATTTAAATGGAGAAAGACTACAGAAAGCTGCAGAACAAAGGAATTTGGGAATCCTTGTGCATGTATCACAAAAAACTAACATGCAGGGTCAGCAGGTGATAGGGAAGGCACATGGAATGTTTGCCTTTATTTCAAAGGGGATAAAAGTTGTGTTGCTTTGCTGAAACTACGCAAGCACTAGTCAAAGCACAGCAGGAGTATTATGAACAGTTTTGTGGCCCTTATCTAAGGAAAGAAACACCAGCATTGGAGGCAATCCAGAGAAGTTTCACTCAGCTTTAGCCAGGTCTGGAGGGACTATTCTCTGAGGAGAGATTGGGCCTGCACTTGTTGGAATGTAGGAGAATAAGTGGAAATCTGATTGAAACATTGAAGATTCTTAGAGGACAGTGTTATGAAGATGTAGGTGTGCTGTATCTATAAGAAAGTTAAAAGCTAGCAGAACTACCTGACAGCACCAAGTGTTCTGAACAAGATACAATGTAATCTTTTGGTCCACCAGCTAATGGAGCTGGTTGCCTGGAGACAAAAAAACCCCACAATTTGAATTTATTATATTGACGATATTAAAAGCCAATGACACAATCTGATGTTTTGAGATGTTATGGACTAGGCCAGACCACTCAAAACATTCTTGAGTGGGCAACCCAGACAATAACTTTCCAATTTGTTTTGGTGAGTGTACAGTGAAAATTACCCCGAGTAAGTTAGCGAAGTTGATTACTAGGTTTGAAAACAGACAAAAATTAATTCACAAAATCACACAATGAAACAAAGAACAGAATAAAGAACCTACAGAACTCAGTCTATCCAAACTAGACTTAATTATGCTATTCCAAAAATATACAACAGTACCAATAAGCAAACCCCCTTAAAAATCAGTACAAATGGAACAAATGCTTACAGATTTAAGTTAGAAGAGCAGAGAGAAAGCCTGTTTCCACACAGCTGAACTCCTAACTGGTTCTGGAGTGAACTGCTCAGCTAGAGAGCTGACCATTCCCCTTCCATTGTACAGGTCACTTCTAAAATGTGACCACTTTGGCCTGACGTCTCATCTGTTTACAAATAAACAAAAAGGCATCTCAATATCCTTTAGTCTCTCCACCAAACCAGTCAAGTCAGAACCAGCAGTTTTATGACCGCTCTGAAAAAAATCAAGGACACAATATCCTTGAGAAAAGGAACAGCTTTGTGACGGAGGTATAAGACCGGGAAAACGTCAACAGTTGGAGGAGAACTGCCAAGCCACTAGTATATACAGACTGCCCGAAACACAGCTCTCTTCAAGGTACCTTTATCATTCAATAACCTATGAAATAGAAATCCCTCAGAAGAAGAAAATTGACAGAGAAATATACAAAGGGAAGATTCGACAGCTGCCTGGTTGAAATCTGAATTTTTGGTAAATCTTACTCGAGGTTTTATGGGACTACTATTATGGAATGAAAAATAAAAGGTAGGTTAGAGGAAGGAGTTGTAAATAGTTGTAAGTTAATTTTTCTCTGTTACACTTTAAGAAATAAAGTTGTTAATTTTTACTTAAAATAGTTCTTGGTCTCTTGAATCTTCACAGATTACCATACAGGGTAAATCATTTCTGTGTTGCTGGTTTAAATTAGTTAGGGGGTGGGAGGTGTGGAGGTGGGGGTTGAGGGTTTACCCCATGTTGTAACACTGTGTTGAATAGCCTAATTCTGCACCTCTGTCTTATTGTCTTAAGGACAGAAGTTGTGGAGCCTATGGGCTTCTGTTCAAGGTTATTCACCATTGGATAACACAAAATGTAACAGGCATTTTGTCCCAAATACCCCCCATCCTTTCCTCATAATCCAGATTTACCATGGCTAACCCACCTAGCCAACATTTCCCTGAACACGGTGAGACAATTTAGCGTGACCAATCCACCTGTTCTGCACATCTTTGGACTTCAGTTAGCGCTGAACCTTGTATTTAGGATAGCTAGCAATAGAACGAAGGAAAAGAACAGTATGAGACAGAAGGAAGGCTGTTTAGATGATGCACTGCTTCTCTTGCTCTGATCTTGCTGCATAGTTCAAGCATGATGCTTGTCAGGCTTTGCCATGCTGGAAAATAATTCTCAAGTCATCCAGTGCAGGAGTGTTTCACCCACCCTCAAGGAACAGAAAGCTACCTACCAATAACAAAGAAGAACTAAAGTAGCCCGCATACAGCCTGCTATAAATCCCAAGGGATAGATACGATTAAAGCTTTACTCCACTGATGCATGTGTTGACTCAAAGCAGCCGATGCATTTGGCACGTGTCATGATTCATGTTTAAGATATTTTCAATATATTTTTAGTACACTTTGTGCTCAGGTGGTTTGACATTTGCCCCTTTTGTGTCTATGACATTATCTGATAAAATAATT
This sequence comes from Chiloscyllium punctatum, assembly GCF_047496795.1. NCBI lineage: Eukaryota > Metazoa > Chordata > Chondrichthyes > Orectolobiformes > Hemiscylliidae > Chiloscyllium > Chiloscyllium punctatum. The sequence goes on from NC_092773.1 coordinate 7,447,382, forward strand.
CATGTGAAACTGAAGTCAGCTGTCTTGAGTATAGGTCTGCAGAGTATGAAAAAGAGCCAAGAAACTGATAGAAGATAATTTTCTTCTGAGATACATCACAGCCTCTGGAACTCAAAAATGAATTCCACAATTCAGAGCTTGACCACATTACATAGGTCCTGCATTTTTCATATGTTTGTTTCTCCCGCCTCCAACCCCTGTCTTCAACCAAAATGGAAATTGCTGTTGAAACTGGACAAGTATTGGCAGCATTTGTGGAGAGAAAGCAGAGTAAACATTCGAGTCTGGTGATTCTTTCTAAGATATGAGAAGTCAGAACTTTCTCAACAATATATCCTTTACACAAGGTCTTAACACCATCTACATACCTAGAAAATGGGAGCAGGAGTTGGCCATTCGGCTTTTCCAGCCTGTTCTGCTACTTAAAATGATCCTGGCAGATCATAAAGAAAATTGCATGTGAACTCACTGAAGTGCTTGCAAATCAGTACCTAGTCAACTGCTTGGAAACTAGATATGCTCACCAATCTACCATTGGTTTCCCCTTGACCATCCTTTGCCTCTGTCATAAGTATAAAATACACTTTTTTCTCATTCCTTCTGTTGTGAAGAAGAGTCTTTTCAGACTCAAAATGTTAACTCCATTTCTTTCTCCATAAATGCTGCCAGACCTGCTGAGTTTCTCTCGCACTTACTGTGTTTGCTTCCGATTTCCATTATCCAAATAATTACGCATATTTGAAGCTAATAAAACACTCCAAGGCATTTGACAAGAGAATTATCAAACAAAGTTTGATTGTAAGCTATGTAAGGAATCATTGTAAAATATTTCCAAAAGCTTCATAGTTCTTCTCAAAGCTTCACCTGAAAATATTGGCAGTGAGGAAAAAAAATTAACTCACTGCCAAGCTTGAACTCAGTATGGAGGCTATTTTCTGTTTTACACCATGCTTTGGTGGAAAAATGGATGAATTTACAGGGTTTTTTGATAAAGATCAGTTGATTGTATTGTGAATAACAAGGGCAAAGGATTTTTGCAGGTCTGAAAAGATTTATGAGTGTGTTCCGAAAACTAAAATGAAAATATATTGCGAACAATATAAATTAAACAAAACTGAACCTTATAAAAATCCATGCCACAGCTTTCCCTGGAATCTGAGCTTTTCTGCAGTTGCCAACTAAAATCTACTCTATGCCTGGAATCCACAAAGATCTCTCTATGCTTCTCCAATTCTGACATCTTTTGCAACCTGATTTTAATTGCTCTGCTGTTGATAACCATGCTTTTATCTGTCTCAGTCCGAGACTTTGAAATTAATTCCCTGAACCTCTCTGTCTCTCACTTGTCTTCCAACTCCTTCAAAATACTTATTCTGACCTACCTCTTTGACCAAGGTTTTAACCTGCCCGAATATGTCCTGATGTGGATGGTTTTCAAAGCTTACTTCTCACGTTCCTGTGAAGTGGCCTTGGACCTTTTATTATGGTAAAACGCATTATATGCATGCTGCTGACCAGGAAAAATGCTGGATTATCTTCAGGTTCTAAATGCTGTTGATGTTAGCCCTGCTTTTCCAATGAATAATACATTAAATAACTGGTTAGTTTATCGGTACAGCAGCAGTAACACAGCCTGCAGCAGAATAACAAGGTTCTCAAATTAAATGAGCTGGAATTGTGCCTGTACTCTGGTCCCGTGGTAGATTTGAATGCACAGAGTAGAACCAATAGATTGCATTTTTTTAAAATCAAAACAGATCATCCATTTCTTCATGCGAACCTAGTGATCAAATCAAGGATCAAAGACTGAGGATTTTGAAACAAGTTATTCACCTCCTGACTCCCTGAAGCTTATCCACCATCTTTGTGTCAGAAGCATGATGGAAGACTCGCCACTGGCCAGGAAGAGGGCACTCCAAGAAGCTTGATACTATCCAGGACAAATAGTAAATACAAATAGATTTCAGGTTTACAGAGGCATGGCAGAAGCAATCATATGGGATTTGCAGATATGAGCACCCCCAGAGTTCGGAAAAACAAAACGACAGCAAATTGGTAATATAACTGGACAAGTAATCCAGAGGCAAAAGTGAGGACTGCAGGTGCTGGAGATTAGAGTCAAGATTAGAGTGGTGCTGGAAAAGCACAGCATGTCAGGCAGCATCCGAGGAGCAGGAAAATCAACATTTTGGGCAAAATCCCTTCATCAGGGCCTGATGAAGGGCTTTTGCCTGAAACATCGATTTTTCTGCTCCTCAGATGCTGCTTGACCTGCTGTGCTTTTCCAACACCATGCTAATCTTGACAAGTAGTCCAGAAGCTCATGTCAACGGGAAAATAATTTCCAATCCCACCCAGCTGCTGGAATTTCAGTTCATTTAGGAATCAAAGGCTGAGGGATGTCCTTGTCGAGGTTTATAAAATCATGAGGGCCATGGATAGGATCAACAGCCAAAGTCTTTTTCTCGGGATAGGGAAGTCCAAAACTAGAGAGCATGTGTTTAAGGTGAGAGTGGAAAGATTGAAAAGGGACTTGACCTCCTTCTTCAAGCAGAGATGGTTCATGAATGGAGTGAGCTGCCAGAGGAGGTGGTGGAGGCAGGTCAATTAGAATATTTAAAAGGCAAGAGCGATATGGGCCAAATGTAGGCAAATAGGACAAGATCAGTTTCAGATGTCTGGTCGACATGGACGAGTTAGACCAAAGGGGCCATGTCCAAGCTGTATATTTCAATGACTTTGGAAGAAAAGTCTGGTATTTGAAAGCATGTCTCAGTCATGGTCACCATGACAATAATCATGGATGTCGTAAAAGCACAACTGGGTCACCAAATGTCCTTTCGGGAAAAAAAATATCAGCGTTACGTGGTGGTCTGGCCACCATGTGGCTCCAGGGACACAGCAGCATTGTTTGTTATGAACTACTTTCTGAAATGGCTGAGCAGGATGTGTTATTCAAGGGCAAGTAAGGATAGGCGGCAAATGTTGTCCTCACCAGTGTTGTCCACATCTTGCGAAACATTGGAAGAAACTAAAATGTAAGTCTCATGAATGAGGATAGTGAAATTATGAAATTTTCATTAAAGCTGAATTCTTTCAAGAGAAAGAGTTCACTATCTATATTTGATCTGACTCTCACTTCACTCAGACCCACAGGAATGCAGTTGCCTCTTAACTGGTTTTGGGAATGTCCAAATGACCCATTCAGTTGGAGTAAATGGAATAGCTCTCTAGGTGTACTTGCACGACATTGACTCCAATAGTCTCAAGGGCCATGAGGGTTTGGCAATAAATACTGAGCTTGCCAGCAACACTCTAATCCCAAGAATAAAGAAAGAAGAAACTCCCACAAAGGCACATCCTTGGACTCGTCATCACAATGAGTTGGTGCTGTGGAGAATCATAGAATCTGGCAGAAAGCATAGATTGAGAATAAAAGGGTCTTTCTCAGGGTGGTAGCCCATGACAAGTGGCGTTCTGCAAGGTTCAGTGTTGGGACCACAACTTTTCACTTTATACATTAATGATTTAGATGAAAGGACTGAGGGCGTTCTGACAAAGTTTTCAGATGATACAAAGGTAGGTAGAGGGACAAGTAGTAGTGAGGATGTGGGGAAGCTGCAGAGGCATTTGGTCAGGCCAGGACAGTGGGCCAAGAAAAAGAAAACAAAGAAAATTACAGCACAGGAACAGGCCCTTTGGTCCTCCCTGCCTGCACCAATCCAGATCCTCCATCTGAACCTATTGCCTATTTTTTAAGGATCTGTATCCCTCTGCTCCCTGCCTATTCATGTATCTGTGTCGATACATCTTAAATGACATTATCATGCCCGCCTCTACCACCACTGCTGGCAACGCATTCAGAGCACCCATCACCCTCTGCATAAAGAACTTTCTGTGCATATCTCCCTTAAACTTTTCCCCTCTCACCTTGAACTTGTGACCCCAAGTAGTTGAGTCCCCCACTCTGGGAAAAAGCTTCTTGCTATACACCCTGTCTGTACCTGTCATGATTTTGTAGACCTCAATAACCTCCCCCCTCAACCTCCGTCTTTCTCATGAAAATAATCCTAATCCTCCTAACCTTAGTTCATAGCTAGCATCCTCCAGACTGGACAACATCCTGGTGAATCTCCTCTGTACCGTTTCCAAAGCGTCCAACCTTTTGTAATGTGGTGACCAGAACTGTGTGCGATTTTCCAAATGTGGCTGAACCAAAGTCTTATACAACTGTAACATGACCTGCTGAGTCTTGTACTCAATACCCCAGACAATGAAGGGAAGCATGTCTTCTGCCCTCTTGACCACTCTAACCACTTGCATGACCACCTTAAGGGTACAATGGACCTGAGCACCCACATCTCTCTGGACATCAATTTTCCCCAGGACTTTTTCATTTCACAGAAAGTTTGCTCTTGAATTGGATCTTCCAAAATGCATTACCTTGCATTTGCCCAGATTGAACTCCATCTGCCATTTTTGTGCCCAACTCTCCAATCTATCTATATTCTGCTGCATTCTCTGATAGTCCCCTTCACTATCTGCTGCTCCACCAATCTTAGTGTCATCTGCAAAGTTGCTAATCAGACCATCTGTACCTTTCTCCAGATCATTTATGTATATCACAAACAACAGTGGTCCCAACACAGATTCTTGTGGAACACCACTGGTCACAGTTCTCCATTGTGAGAAACTTCCTTCCAGTACTAATCTGTCTCTGCTGCCCAGCCAATTCTCTATCCATCTAGCAAGGACACCCTGGACCCCATGTGATTTCACTTCCTCCATCAGCCTACCATGGGGATCTTTATCAAACGTCTCACTGAAGTCCATGTACATGACATATACAGTCCTTCCCTCATCAATCAACTTTCTCACTTCCTCAAAGAACTCTATTAATTTGGTAAGACATGACCTTCCCTGCACAAAATCATGTTGCCGATCACTGATAAGCCCATTTTCTTCCTTCAGTATCTTTTCCAGCAGCTTCCCTACCACTGAAATCAGGCTCACCATTCTACAATTACCTGGATTATCCATGCTACCCTTCTTAAACAAGGGGACAACATGAACAATTCTCCAGTCCTCTGGGACCTCACCTGTGTTCAAGGATGCTACAAAGGTATCTGTTAAAGCCCATTATTTCCTCTCTCACTTCCCTCAGTAACCTGGGATAGACCCCATCCGGACGTGGAGACAAGTCCGCCTTAATGCCTTTTAGAAAACTCAACACTTCCTCCCTGCTTATGCTGACTTGACCTTGAGTATTCAAAGATCTAACCCGAACTTCAACATCTGTCATGTTCCTCTTCTCGGTTAATACCGATGCAAAGTACTCATTAAGAATCTCACCCATTTTCTCTGACTCCATGCATAACTTTCCTCCTTTGCCCTTAAGTGGGCCAACCTTTTCTTGAGTTATCCTCTTGCTTCTTATATATGAATAAAAGACTTTTGGATTTTCCTTAATCCTGTTTGCTAAAGATATTTCATGATACCTTTTAGCCCTCTTAATTCCTCATTTCAGATAGGTCCTATTTTCCCGATATTCTTCCAAAGCTTCATCTGTTTTCAGTCACCTAGACCATATGCATGCTTCCTTTTTCCTCTCAGCTCGTCTCACAATTTCACCTGTCATCCAGGGTTCCCTAATCTTGCCATTTCTATCCTTAATTTTCATAGGGACATGTCTGTCTTGCACTCTTATCAACCTCTCTTTAAAAGCCTCCCACACATTAAATGTGGATTTACCTTCAAACAGCTGCTCCCAATCTACATTCCCCAGCTCCTGGCAAATTTTGCTACCGTTGACCTTCCCCCAATTTAGCACTCTTCTTTTAGGACCACTCTTGTCTTTATTCATGAGTATTCTAAAACTTACAGAATTGTGATGACTATTCCCAAGAATCCCCCACTGAAACTTCACCCACCTGGCTGGGCTCATTCCCCAACACCAGGTCCAGTGTGGCCCCTTCCTGAATTGGGCTATTTACTTACTGCTCTATAAAAACCTCCTGGATGCTCTTTACAAATTCTGCTTTATGTAGACCTCGAATATGAAGTGAATCCCAGTCAATGTTGGGAAAATTAACATCTCCTATCATCACCATCCTGTTGCTCCTACTCCTTTCCATAATCTGTTCACATATTTGTACCTCTATCTCATGCTTGCTGTTGGGAGACTTGTGGTACAGCTCCAACATTGTTACTGCACCTTTCCTATTTCTGAGCTCTCCCCATATTGCCTCACTGCTCGAGTCCTCCATAGTGCCCTCCTTCAGCATAACTGTGATATCCTGTCTGATCGTTTATGCAACTCCTCCAACTCTTCTACCTCCCTCTCTATCCTACCTGAAGCGTCTATATCCTGGGATATTTAGTTGTCAATCTTACCCTTCCCTCAACCAAATCTCAGGAATAACAATAACATCATACTCCCAGGAGAAAGTTAGGATTGCAGATGCTGGAGATCAGAGTCAAATAGTGTGGCACTGGAAAAGCACACAGCAGGTCAAGTAGCATCCGAGGAGCTGCATGACTGACTGTGCTTTTCCAGCACCACACTTTTTGACTCATACTCCCAGGTGCTAATCCAAGCCTTAAGTTCTTAGCTACTACACTTCTCGTATTAAAATAAATGCACCTCAGACCACCTGATCCTTTGCATTCATGATCTGCTCCCTGCCTACTCTTCCCCTTAGTCATGCTGACTTCATTATCTAGTTCCTTACAGGCTTTAGTTACTACCTCCCTACTGTCCACTAACATCCTCATTTGGTTGCCATTCCCCTGTCACATTAGTATAAACCCTTCCCAACAGTGTTAGCAAAAGCACCCCTAGGACATTGATTCAGTCGTGCACAGATGTGACTGTCCAATTTGTAGTAGCCACACCTCCCCTCAGAAGTGGCAGATGGAGTACAACGTGGGAAAGTGTGAGGTCATGCACTTTGGTAAGAAGGATAGAAGCATGGATTACTTTCTAGATGGGGAGAAAATTCAGAAGTCTGAGGTGCAAAGAGACTTAAAAGTTCTCGTCCAGGATTCTGTCAAGGAAACTTGCAGGTTGAGTTAGGAAGGCAAATGCAAAGTTGACATTTACTTTGAGAGGACTTGAATATAAGAGCAGGAATGTAATTCTGGGGCTCTATAAGGAATATTGTGTGCAGTTTTCGGCTTCATTTCTCAGGAAGGATGTATTGGCCCTGGAGTGGGTTCAGAGGAGGTTCACTGGAGTGGTCCCATAAATGAAAGGCTTAACATATGAGGAATGTTTGAGAACTCTGGGTTTATACTCGATGGAGTTTAGAAGGATGAGGTGAGGGCGGGAATCTAATTGAAACTTAGAGAATTCTGAATGACTTGGACAACGTGGATGTTGGGAAGATATTTCCACTGGTAGGAAAAACGAGGATCCGATGGCACAGCCTTTGAGTAAAGGGAAGACCTTTTGAGAATGGAGATAAGGAGAAACTTCTTCAGCCAGAGATTGGGGAATCTATGGAATTCACTGCCACTGAAGGCTGTGGAGGCCAGGCCATTGAGTATATTTAAGACAAAGATAGATCGGTTCTTGAGTATCGAGGGGATCAAGGATTACTGGGAGAATGCGGTTGAGGCACTTATCAGCCATGATTGAATGGCGGAGCATAGCCGATGGGCTGAATGGCCTAATTTCTGCTCCTGTGTTGATAGTCTTATGATCAGTTAACCATTCTGAATTCTGTTGCTCTCATTCCTTGACATTTCAAGAAATAACAACTTTAATATTTTAACCAGTTGAATCTGACTCTCTATATCCTCAGTAGCATAACTCCACTCATTCCCCTAACTCATGCATATTTCTTTTTCAATCCTTTTCACAAATTTGTCACTGATTACCATTCTAATCTGCACCTGTGTGAAGATATATTTTTGATTATTGCCTTTAATTCGAATAAATACCCTGGATATATGTCTTTCCGCATCACTTTTCTAAACTAGGATCCATCCTCTGAGGACTTCTAAGACTCTGAACAAGTTTTGGCAAATTATTGAAGATCCAAGCAAGTTTTTAGCATTCAAAAGGAACCATTGCATCTATCTCCAGTGAAAAACATCTTCACACCCATAAATCTTTGATCGCAAGAAAATCCCAAGCAAATCGATGCTGCACCTTTTCCTTTGCTGTCCTATGTTGTGTCATTGGACTACCTCATCTTAAGATTGTCACGAATGCAGAGAACAAAGGAACACAGGCTAGTTCTGGATCATTTCTGTTTGATTTCAAGGTTTATTATTCGTTGACATTGTCATTGTATTCGTTTGTTGTGATAAAGCCAAGCTGTGGTAATCTAGATCTGAAAATAATAAGTCTGCATTAAGATTCATGTAGAATAGGATGAAGTGGTGGTGATTTAATTTTTAAACCCGGTAATGCTGAGCTGTCAATTTCTCCAGTTTTCCCGAAGTCAGTAATTTCTGACAGAATCATAACCATTTTTCAGACTCTTTTCGCAAGTAAACGTTACTAAGTGAAAACTGTCACCATTTCAACAACGTGAACATTGGTCAGCCATGAAGTGACAAGCATACTGTTACAGATGGCACAAGAAGCATATAAAGAGCTGAGGTTATACTGATTGCTTGTAAATCTTTTTCTGCTTTTGATTACCTTGCAAGAAGTAGCAAATGCACTTCAGCTTATGAAAGGAAAGCTGCCGAAATTGGAACATGTTCTGAAGATGTTAAACAGAGCCCTGTTTGATTTGATTTATTGTTGATTTGATTTATTGTTGTCACATGTATTTAAGGACAGTGAAAAGTTTTGTTTTGTTAGCAGTACAGTCAGATCATAACGAGGGCATAAAGACCGTAGGATGTTGAGACAGAATGGAGTATGCAAGGTTATGTCTGCACAGGAGGTGCACAAATGAAAGGTCAGCATGAGACTGAAATTAGAGAGGTCTGTTCAACAATGTAATAACAGCAGGAATGAAGTTGTTCTTAAACCGATTTGTATGTGTGATCATGCTTCTGTATCTTCTGCCTGACAGAAGTGGTTGGAAGAAAGTATGATCAAGTGGGAGGGGTCTTTGATGATCTTAGCAGCCTTACCGTGGCAAAAAGAAATATAGATGGAGTCCTTGATGGTCAGGATTGTGCACACAATTTTCTGGAGTTTCTTATGGTCCTGGGCAGAGGAGTTGTTGAACCAAACCGTTATGCACCCAGATAGAATGCTTTCTATGGTGAATTTATAAAAGTTGGTGAGGGTCCCAATGGACATTCCGAACTTCCGAAGAGGCGTTGTGCCTTCTTGGCCATTTTATCTACGTGGGAGGTACAGGACCGATCACTTGTTACTGTCACTGCGAGGTACTTGATGCTCTCAACCCTGTCCACCTCAGCTCTGTTGACGCAGGTCAGGTCATGTCCTCCTCTTTTCCTGAAGTCAATGATCAGTTCTTTTGTTTTGCTGACATTGAGAGAGGGGTTGTTATTATTGCACCACAACACCAAGCACGCAATCTCCTTCCTGCGTTCTGTCTCATCATTGTTTGATACCTGGCCTACAACGGAGGTGTCAGCAAACTTGCAGTGGTGTTCATACAAAATTTGGCTGCAGAGTTGTGGGTGTATGACGCAGTTGTTGAACCCGTCAGTTAATTAAAACCAAACAGCCAGAAAAGCTCATCTCATAGTCTGTTAAAATGTGAGTGATAGTGAACTCATAAGTTACAGCATATAAAGAAAAGAATAGCAATTTCTTTTTCCTAACTCTGATAGTGAACATTAAGCAAAAACTATTCACAAATCCAAGCCCCACCTTTTCTTAACTACTTACTATCTGGCCCCAACTCAATAAAAATAATATACTGTTCCAATAACACCACTTACTAAAAATTACATTAACTTAATCTCAAAACCACATAGTCTCACCGTCTTTAGTCTTCCGGCTGATGATCTCCCTGGGTCATCTTCTTTCTTTTTACTCTGAGTTCATTGCACATGAAAAGGTACCTTTGATAGAGAGTGTTTTTTTAGTTTTTTTGAGAGCAACTTTTTCAATGGGCAGTTAGCTCTTCGACTCTACAGCAGTTGCTTGCTGTTGGATAACAGTTGCTCTCCTAATTTTCAAAATACCGAGTTTATGTTCAAGACATGTTCAATTCTTCTAATTTGATTGATTTCCAGGTGTCAAAACAATAAAATTCAAATTCCATTGGCTTCTGGTGTGCTGGGCAGTAACTTAAACTAATTGGTTAAATTCAAATTGTTATCAATACAACAACCAAACCTCAGCTATCTATTGAATAGCCAATTGTAACATTTGGAACAGCCCAACCTTTAGCTGGCAGCTATGGCTGCACTTCAAATTGAGAAAAATACTTTCTATCTGAAAGTGACTTTACATGTTTTCAATTTTGTAACAGTAGAGGGCTGAGTACACATCCTTGCAGGGTACTGGTGTTGAGAGAATTATCATGGAGGAGGTGCTGTTGTCTTTCTTCACTGATTGAGGTCCGTGGGTCAGGAAGCTGAGGACCCAGTTGCAGAGGATGGATGCCGAGGTCTCAGAGTTTTGAGGTGAGCTTGGTGGGCAATATAATGTTGAAGGTGGAGCTGCAGTTGATAAGGAGGAGCCTGACAGAAGTATCCTTGTTATCCAGGTGTTCCAGGAATGAGTGTAGGGTGAGGAAAATGGTATCCGCTGTGGACTTGTGTCGCCGGTCGGCAAATTGCAGGGAATGGAGGCAGGCTTGGAGACATGTGGGACATGACTAACCTCCAGAACCACTTAAGAGTCACAGAGTCATAGAGACGTACAGCACGGAAACAGACCCTTTAGACCAGCCAGTCCATACTGACCAGATATCCCAACCCAATCTAGTCCCATCTGCCGGCACCCGGCCCATATCCCTCCAAACCTTTCCTATTTATAAACCCATCCAGATGACTTTTAAAGGTTGCAATTGACTCGCCTCCAACATATCCTCTGGCAGCCCATTCCACACACACCATCTTCTGCATGAAAATGTTGCCCCTTAGGCCTCTTTTACATCTTTCCCCTCTTACCCCAAACCTATGTCCTCAAGTTCCGGACTCTCCCACCCCAGGGAAAAGACCTTGTCTGTTTATCCTATCCATTGCATTTCATGATTTTATAAACCTCTATGAAGTCGCCCTCAGCCGCCAATGCTCCAGGGAAAACAGCCTGAGCTGACTCAACCTCTCCCAGCAGCTCAAATCCTCCAACCCTGGCAACATGCTTATAAACCTTTTCTGAACCTTTTCAAATTTCACGACCTCCTTCCGATAGGAAGGAGACCAAATTTCCAAAGTGGTTGAACTAATATCCTGTACAGCTGCAACATGATCTCCCAACTCTTGTACTCAATACTCTGACCAATAAAGGAAAGCATACCAAACGTCTTCTTCACTATCCTATCTTCCTGCGACTCTACTTTCAAGGAGCTATGAACCTGCACTCTTTGTTCAGCAACACTCCTGAGGACCTTATCATGAAGTGCATATGTCACATTAAGATATGCTTTCCCAAAATGCAGCACGTCGCATTTATCTGAATTAAACTCCATCTGCCACTCCTCAGCCCATTGGCCCATCTGATCAAGATCCCATTGTAATCCGAGGTAACCTCCTTCGCTGTCCACCACACCTCCAATTTTGGTGTCATCTGCAAACTAACTAACCATACCTCTTATGCTCACATCCAAATCGTTTATATAAATGAAGAAAAGTAGTGGACCCAACATCAATCCTTGTGGCACTCCACTGGTCACAGGCCTCCAATATGAAAAAAGACACTCCACCAGCATCCTCTGTGTTCTACCTTTCAGCCAGTTCTGTACCCAAATGGCGAGTTCTCCCTGCATTCCATGTGATCTAACCTTGCTAACCAGTCTTCCATGGGGAACCTTGTCGAACACCTTACTGAAGTCCAAATAGATCATGTCTACTTCTCTGCCCTCATCAGTCTTCTTTGTTACTTCTTCAAAGAATTCATCAAGTTTGTGAGACATGATTTCCCACGCATAAAGCCATGTTGACTATCCCTAATCAGTCCTTGCCTTTCCAAATACATATACATCCTGTCCCTCAGGATTCCCTCCAACAACCTGCCCACCACCGACATCAGGCTCACTGTTCTATTGTTCCCTGGATTGTCCTTACCACCTTTCTTAAATAGTGGCGCCATGTTAGCCACCCTCCAGTCTTCCGGCACCTCACCTGTGATTATCGGCCGAAGGGCCTGTTTCCACACTGTAAGTAATCTAATCTATACAGACCGATTAACAAAAAAAAATCTCAGCAATGGGCCCAGCAATCACTTCCCTAGCTTCCCACAGAGTTCTCAGGTATACCTGATTAGGTCCTTGGGTTTTATCTACTTTTATGCATTTCAAGACATCCGGCATTTCTTCCTCTGCAATATGGATATTGTTCAAGATGTCACTATCTATTTCCCCACATTCTATATCTTCCATGTGCTTCTCCACAGTAAACACTGATGCAAAATACTTGTTTAGTTTCTCCCCATCTCCTGCAGCTCCACACAAAGGCCGCCTTGCTGATCTTTGAGGGGCCCTATTCTCTCCCTAATTACTCTTTTGTCCTTATATTGTAAAAAACCTTTGGATTCTCCTTAATTCTATTTGCCAAAGCTATCTCATATCCCTTGATTTTGATCCCTTTTGCCTTCTTGATTTCCCTCTTTAGTGTACTCCTACTGCCTTTATATTCTTCTGAGGATGCACTTGGTCTCTGCTGTCTACCTGACTTTTGCTTCCTTCTTTTTCTTAACCAAACCTTCAATTTCTCCCGTCATCCAGCATTCTCTACAACTTTCCTTTCACCCTAACAGGAATATACTGTCTCTGGACTCTTGTTATTTTGTTTCTGAAGGCTTCCCATTTTCTAGCCGTCCCTTTACCTGCGAACATCTGCCCCTAATCAACTTTTGAAAGTTCTTACCGAATACTGTCAAAACTGACCATTCTCCAACTTAGAACTTCAACTTTTAGATCTGGTCTATCTTTTTCCATCGCTATTTTAAAACTAATCGAATTGTGGTCACTGGCCCCAAAGTGCTTCCCCACTGACACCTCCGTCCCAAGAGTAGGTCAAGTTTTGTACTTTCTCTGGTAGGTGCATCGACATACTGAATCAGAACATTTTCTTGTACATGCTTAACAAATTCCTCTCCATCTAAACCTTTAACACTATGGCAGTCCCAATCTATGTTTGGAAAGTTAAAATCCCCAACCATAACTATCCTATTATTCTTACAGATAACTGAAATTTCCTTATAAATTTGTTTCTCAATTTCCCACTGACTATGAGGGATCTATAATACAACCCCAATACGGTGATCATCCCTTTCTTATTTCTCAGTTCCATCCAAATAACTTTCCTGTTTTTTCGGGAATATTCTCCCTCAGTATAGCTGTAATACTATCCCTTTTCAAAATGCCACTCCCCTCCTCTCATCTCCCTTACTGTCCTTCCTGTAGCATTTGTATCCTGAAACATTGAGCTGCCAGTCCTGTCCAACCCTGTAAATGTCTGATATTCCATTCCCATGTTCCTAACCATGCCCTGAGTTCATCTGCCTTCTCTGTTAGGCCCCTTGCATTGAAATAAATGCAGTTTAATTGATCAGTGCAACCTTGTTCTCTGCTTTGTTCCCGCCTGCCTTTATTGTTTGACTCTCTTCTCAACTGTACCAGTCTCAGATTGATCTCTTTCCTCACTATCTCCCTGAGCCCCACCCGCAACCGTACTAGTTTAAATCGTCCCGAGCACCTCAAGGAAATCTCCCTGCTAGTGTATTAGTCCCCTTCCAATCCCTATATCAATGTCAAAACAGTCCCATGGTCACCTCTAGTCAGTGTTATAATCCAGGACCAGAGCTCGGAAGAACATCTTTCCCTCCCCACCCCTTCAACAATCCTTGATTTGCACCACTATCCTCATGGCACCACCACCACCCCCCCCGCCCCCCCCCCCCCCCCACCCCTCCCCTGAACCCCCAGGTATCTTCATGATTATGGAAGTCAGAGCTACCTGGCGGTCATTGGTGAGGCACACTGCATGTGGTTTCTTCAGTTTTGGGATGGTGGTACTCTTCTTGAGGCAGGTGGGGACTTTAAATTGTAGCAGAGGCTAACAATGTCACTGAATACTTCTGTCATCTGGTCCACACAGGATCTGAGTGCACAGCCAGGCACTCTGTCTGGGCCAGTTGCTTTTGTTATAAATTGGAGATCAACCCCCTTCCTGATAACTAAAACCAAAACATCCAGAGGGGCTTGCCTTACCTCATAATCTGTTCAAAGAAGTGCGACAAGTGGTGTAGCCTACTTCTCATCCCCAGCCTGTTATAAAAGAGTGATTAAATGAAATGAAATCCTTCCACTCATTCTATAATCAATAAGGAACAATTTATTTACCGAACTCCAACAGTGAACAAATTAATACAGATTGTTCTCCTTTCATGCCATAGTTGCATTCCAGCAAAACCTCGCTTAATCGGAATAATGGGGCCCATTGGAAAATTGCAGTTTGGGGCAGACTCACAAAGTATCTCTCACAATTGCTCAAAAATCACCCACAAGTCTGATGCAAAGTATGGCACAACCTGAATGAACATTGAAATTATATTTATTAATGAAACAAAAGTAAATTTAACACAATACATTTAACAATATAAGAAAGCTGCTCTCTGTACAGTACCCCTCACAGAAAACTGCTCTGTTGGCAGCTGACATTGTGCATGTGCAGAACGGCACAGCGACTCTGACATGGACATCGGTGCATGTGCAGAATATTAAAAACCTTGGCGCATGTGCAGAGTAGCATGAAGCTTACTGTGTGCACGTCAGCGCATACAAAGGATAAAGTGCGCAAACCACCCCCTTTGGAATCACTCTATTGCCAACGCAAATAAGCATTCGACAAAATATCATAACCTAATTATTCAGCGACATTCTAGCCAAATCACGATGGCAAAATGGACATTATCTCAGGACTACCTGTAGAACAGCTGACAAAATGAACATTTCTCCTCTACCCACTAACTGTTCCCAAATAAAACAAAATTCTAAATGGTGTGCTGTTTCAATAAATACAAGTCCCACTTAGATAATAAAACAATAGAATTTAGTTTCTCAAAATTACAGCCAGGTTATGTTTTCCGGATCTTTCTGCATCTTCTCTATTGATCTTCTTTCAGGGATGCCTCCTCCTTTAATTCTTGTATCAGGAATGCTTTTCTTCATCGAATTCTAGTGTCAGGAATACCAGCCACTGATTGCCACTGTAGCTTTAGTCAGATGTTGGTTACTCTGAGAGCTGAGAGATCTAATGTCTTCAGGTATCAGTTTGCTCTCATAAGTCCTCTTCTTTTATACCTTTGAGATGACCTGTTAATTTATTTGCAATCAGATTGGTTCTAGGTTGCCAAAGCCATCAGATTTAAATTTAATTTGTCCCTTGTCTCCAAGTGCTTGTTTTAAATTAATTGGCTAAATTTAAAAATCTGTTGTCTTGTTAAAAATGCTGCTTTGCCTGCTAGCAGTATGGCTTTTTGATACAAATGTTTCAATTCGAGAACCTGTGACTGGCAAGCTGCTGCCCACACATACTCATTTTCAAATCGCTGGCATAGAACAAAAAGCACGCCATGTTTAAAGGGACTATGCATTGTCGCTCTCCCCCCACCATCATTTTTCAAACATCAAATTCTAAATCGCGTCTCACAATCCACAAATACTCCACCCAATCACAGAATGCTTTCCTCGAGTTTACTCTTAAGAAGACCGATCTAGAGAAGAGTGCGGGGGGAGAGAAGAGTACGGGGGGGGAGAAGAGTGCGGGGAGAGAAGAGTGTGGGGGAGGCAAGAGTGTGGGGGAGAAGAGTGCAGGGGGAGAAGAGTGCGGGGGGAGGAGAATGTGAGGGGAGGAGAGTGCGAGGGGAGGAGAGTGCGGGGGGAGAAGAGTGCGGGGGGAGAAGAGTGCGGGGGGAGAAGAGTGCAGAGGGAGAAGAGTGCAGAGGGAGAAGAGTGTGGGGGGAGAAGAGTGCTGGGGGAGAAGAGTGCTGGGAGGAGAAGAGTGCGGGGGGAGAATTCAATGTAGCTAAGTGTGAAGTCATTCACTTTGGTAGGAGTAACAAGAAGATGGATTACTGGGCTAATGGTAGACTACTTGGTAGTGTGAATGAGCAGAGGGATCTTGGTGTCCATGTCCACAGATCTCTGAAAGTTGCCACCCAGGTAAATAGTGCAGTGAAGAAGGCATATGGCGTACTAGGTTTATTGGTAGAGGAATTGAGTTCCAGAGTCCTGAGGTCATGTTGCAGTTGTATAAGACTCTGGTGCGGCCTTATCTGGAGTATTGTGTGCAGTTTTGGTCGCCATATTATAGGAAGGATGTGGAGGCACTGGAACGGGTGCAGAGGAGGTTTACCAGGATGTTGCCTGGCATGGTAGGAAGATCGTATGAGGAAAGGCTGAGACACTTGGGGCTGTTCTCATTGGAGAAGAGAACGTTTAGGGGAGATTTGATAGAGGTGTACAAGATGATTAGGGATTTAGATAGGGTTGACAGTGAGAACCTTTTTCCGCGTATGGAGTCAGCTGTTACTAGGGGGCACAGCTTTAAATTAAGGGGAGGTTGGTATAGGACAGATGTTAGGGGTAGATTCTTTACTCAGCGGGTTGTGAGTTAATGGAATGCCCTGCCAGTGTCAGTGGTGGACTCTCCCTCTTTATGATCATTCATGCGGGCATTGGATAAGCATATGGAGGTTATTGGGCTAGTGTAGGTTAGGTAGGCTTCAGTCAGCGCAACATCGAGGGCCGAAGGGCCTGTACTGCGCTGTAGTTTTCTATGTTCTATGTTCTATTGTCTGCAGTGGTGACAGAGGGAACCGGTGCATACCAGTCTGTCGGGGCATGTGACGTCACGCCACTGGCAATCTACGGAGCATAAAACGCACTGAGCACATCAGTGAGGAATGTGTTTTTGCCCACTATTTTGTACTGCTTCATTTTGAAACCCATTATGTCATGTCGGCGTTGCCACAGGCAGCGGGTGAGCATATGATTAGTTTGGGCCTCTGACTTGGTGTGGTACTGCCTCTTGACATCTCTAATGACCTTGCAGAGGTCATATCTTGATTTCCTGTAAAGAGTTGAGTCATCCGAGTTGAATGCCGCATACGAGGCAGTGGATTTCTCGGTTCATCTAAGGTTCCCGGAGGGGAACATACTGATGAAGTTCTACACCCTTGTGTAGAAGTCCTCTCCACGCTTGCTAAAGAAGTCCGTGATGGTGGTAGCGTACTTGTCTAGGTATTCACTCACCTCTCAAGTGAAAGAAAAATATCCCATCACACTCGTCAAAGCAAAGCAGCAGTATTTTCCTATGTTTCGGGGCCAATATTTATCCCACCACTAATTTGTTTAAAACAGATGTGTTGTTTATGTATCACATTGCTGTTTCTGGGAATTTGCACCCTGCAAATTGGCTGCTTTATTTCAGATCTTGCAACATTAATTGGATTTCAAAATTAAGTATCTAATTGGAGGTCATAAAAGGTCGATTACAAATCGCAGTTCCGAGAATGGACAGAAGAAACTGTGTGATGCTGAAATAAGGTTTGCTGTCAAATGTCACCAAAAGATTCCCTCAGTTTATTTCTCATGAACATTGCAGGGGAAATTCCCTTCAGCAGCTCTGATACCAGGATGGGGCAAGTGTTTTTGAGGCATTCAAGTGTAGCACAGAAGGCTGAAAAACAGGGAGGGATAAATCATGCTTCCTTGTAACACTGATGTTGATTTAACTGTTCACACCATAATATTTCAGCAGTGGAAGGAAATTACTGCATATGTTAGAATCTGTACTAAAAACAAAAAGTGCTCAAACTCACCGTGGGTCAGACAGCATCCGTGGAGAGAGAGAGAATCGAATCGTTCAAGTCTGGATGATTCTTCATCAACGCTGACATGAAATGTCCGGGGGCAGCATTTATGCGATAATGGGGATGTGGGGCTGATGGAGTGCTGGTGGAGGAAGGGTGTTGTTCGTTCAGATTAAGTGATCAGAATGTGAGAATGACAGAACAATGGCATGTCTAACTGCCAGACTGAGAAAAACAGATAGTCCCACTGGAGTTGGGGGGAGTGGAGAGAGGACAGTGTGGTCCGTAATGGATTCCACTGATTACTGACTTAACCATGAACAACACCGATTGATTTAATACCTAACGGTTCATTCTGTGTTTAAAGTGCTGTTTTTGGCAAAAGGGTTTGAAAACGAGAACTCCACTAAAAGTATCGAAAGCAAATTCTGTTTTATCATGAACAGAAGCAAGGGCCAAAATTATTCCAGGCATGCACTTCTGACTGTCAGCAATAATGGAAAGGAGGTTGAAGGAAAAGAAGGAACTGGCATCAGAATGCAGCAAGCAGAAAGTAGAACAGGTTTAAGAAAAGAAAGACTTGCATCTCGACAGTACCAGGAAAACCTCAGTGCAGCCCAGAGCAATTTATCATCTCTTAAATGAAATCAGTTCAAAGTTGCAGGGAAGTCAACAGAAAATGTGTGCAATAAAAAAGGAGTAATATGAGACTTGAAACATGAATTCTGTTTCACTCTTCACAGATCTAGACAGACTAATGTGAGTTTTACAGGCGCTTTTTATTTCTATTAATGTCATGATGTTGTTTGAGGGACAATTGTCCAGAGAATTGGGAGAAGTCATCTTCTCTGTGTTAAGTTCGGGACTGTGGGAGCTTTTACTTCTCCCTTGAAGAGACCAGGAAAGGTTAACTTTGGATTATCCAATTATCCGCAGGACAGCGTTTCTGACAGTTCAGCTCTCCCTCATTCAAGGCACTGGGACTGCTCGCCACCTTATGCTGAAGTCCTTAGACTGTGACCTTCCAACACAGCAGGTCAGAATGCTGCCCAGTGCTTCATAGCTGAGACAAATGGAAAAGTATTTTCATCACTGAGTTTTATTCTTATTCCAGTGGTTCAAGAAGCATGCTCACCACCACCTTCTCAAAGACAGTTTTGGGTGTACCACAAAAGCTGGCCTTGTGAGGTAATAAAACTTGCCAACTCCAAAATATAGAGAACTGATTTCAGGCTCTAATTGATGGGAGTTATGGGTGTTCCAGTTTTTAAGTCTGAGCAAGATATAGACAGTGCCCTGGGTTGAGGGTGGTGGGGGTGGTGGTGGGGAATGGGTGAGCTAAGCAGAGAGAGAGAGAGAGAGGAGCACAGAAAATGTGATTTGTTTTTCTTTCTTTCCCGTTTAGGCCCAAATGGTTAACATCCTCAAATGGAAGTAATTGCTGGGAAGATACAGTGCTGTTGTATTTGCATGGGTTGAATGTCTACATCTCTGCTAAACACAAAGATTTCATTAGGATATGCAGATGGAGAGAGATGAAGATGGGAGATGGGGCTTTTGAGGAACATGAAGAAAATAGATTAGTTAGATGAAATGCCCAGTTATTGTGCAATGTAATTCTGATTTCTTGTCAGTGTTACTTTCTGCATGTGCAGTGAAGCAGTGAGTTCTTTCTGTCCATGTTCTGAGACTGATGAAGCAGTGTTGTCAATCTCTCTCCAGCCCTGAATTTCCTTCTCAACAAAATATTCAATGAAAAAATCCTTTCAAAAGCTGCATTGAATTGTAAACGTAACTACTTGGTGGTCTTTGACATGACAGAAACCATTATTCTTCTAATCTCTGAACATTAACAAGAGAGTGTCAGGTACATTTATCTATCGCCTTTAATGTCGAAGATCCAATAGGTTCAGGGGAATGATCCAGAAAAGATGACTTTGGCACTGATGATGAAAAGCTTTACGAAAATCAAAGGTTTTGTGGTGCACTTCTTGGAGGACAGAGAGAGAGGTTTAGAGGGGGAGTTTCAGGGCTTAGTGCCAGGGCACCTGAGGTACATCCCCTTAATGGTGGACTTGAAGGAATTTGGATGATTCAGCATTAGAGGAAATCAGAGATTTTGGTAGATTGTCCAGCTGGAGAAATTTGAACAAACAGGTGAAATCAGAAATCAGTGAGAGATTTAAACACAAAGATGTAAGTAGGAATACACAGGACTGGGGCTTTATGCAAATTTGGACAATGCCACAAAGTTTTGGATGAGCTCGTATTTACGGAGACTGGATAATCAGAGGCTAGCCAGGATAATATTGGAACAGTTGAGTCTGGAAGCAACAACACCATGGGTGAGAGGTTCATTATCACCTGTTCTGAGGCAAGGGAAGACCATGTCATGATCTTGTTCTTCATGATGGAGAGAATGACCATTGTAATCGGTGCTGCATTTTCTTTTCACTTCCCAAATCAGTTTATGGTCCATTTGGTGCTAAATATTGGACAGTCTTGTTCTTTCAAACTACACCAATGAAAATCTGGATTGATGTCACTGCACTAAAGAAAACTCGTTTCGAGTATGACTCGCTCAAGTGAAAACACAATATCCAAACATATTTTTCTTTGACTTTTTTGTTTTCATTTTTTTATAACATATTTTTATCAAGAAAAAATAGATTTTTAAATATTACAACAAATACAAAACAATGCAATTCGAAACAGTACAAAAATAGTACAAAACTAAACCCAAATAATAAAAAAATTCCCCAACCCACCCTCCTATACAAATGTATAAACATATATAGAGAATTATAAAATTAAAAAAAACTGAAACTAGCTATTTAACTCACTAAATAAATACCTAACAACAAATAAATAAATAGTAATAACTCAGCCCAGCCAAACAAAACACTCATACATTCACAGCTCCTCCTCCCTAGATATTGGACTCATGAAACACAATCGTTACGGCTATATAAAAGCCCTTGTTCGTGTTGCAGATAAATCTGTGTCCAGGTATTTCAAAAAGGGTTGCCATGTCTTGTAAGAATTCTCAGTTTTGTGATGTACCACATTTGTGAGAAAATCCAGGGGAATATGCTCCATAACAATCTTCCGCCAACCCGACAGGCCTGGGGGGGTTTTCTGATATCCAACCTAGCACGATATTCTTCCTTGCACAGAATGTAAGAATATTGGAAAGTTTTGCCTTATGTGAGTCTGCAGGAAATACAGTGGGTAGGCCCAAAAGGAGCGAAGTAGGGTCCTTCTCCACCCCTACACCTAAAATCCTCTCCATTGCACCCACCACAGCGCTCCAATATGTTTGAAGCCTGTCACAAGACCAAAGACAATGGGTAAGAGTACCCATACAGACCTTGCACTTGGGGCATGTTGAAGATACCCCGGTTTAAATTTTGGCAAACAGTCTAGGGCTAAGTAGACCCTGTGGAGAATCTTCAACTGTAAAGCATGGGTCCTATTGCAAATTGATATCTTCCTTGCATTCTCCCAAATATCTTCCCATGCCTCTGAAGAAACTTCAACACCCAGCTCTCTTTCCCACATCTTGCATAGTCGATCAGACTCATCTGAGGTGGCACCCCCGAGTTGGTGATATAGAGTACTGACAGAGAGTGTACTGTTAGCCCTTGGTACGCCTTTTTCTCTGTCAGATTTGTGGGGATCAGTCAAAAGTGTGGTCCTTTTTTGAATAAAATCCCTAACTTGAAAAAAAACAAAAGAGGTCTCAGTTAGGTAACTCGTACTTCCGTACTAACTGATCAAAGGACATCATTACATCTCCCTCAAATAAGTCATCCATGCAAGATATACCCCTAGCTTCCCTACATTTCAATCCTGAATCTTTCATACCTGGTTGAAAACTCAGCATACCCACTAAAGGTGTAAACAAAGATGTTTTGCCAATATTACCTTCCCTCTGTCGTATTGCCCTCCATGCTTTAACAGTATTGATGACTATTGGGTGATGGCAATATTCCCTAACTGTTCTCACCTTGTCCAAAAACAACAAGCTGGTAAGGGGGCACCTTGCCTGGGAGGCTTCGATATCTAGCCATATTGAAAGAGGGTCCCCACAAACCCAATCACTTACGGAGGTCAAAAGCGAGCTTAATTGGCAATTTTCAATGTCCAGAATGTCTACTCCCCCCAATCTGAGACAAGCAGTTTGGCTAATTTAATGAGGGGCTGTTTACGGTGCCAGATAAAGGAGCTGAACCAACTGTTCAGTCTCCTGAGTGTTTGTTTATTGAAAACCAGGGGGAGCATCCATATAGGGTATAGCAAACGAGGGAGAATATTCATCTTAATAAGCGCTATCCGACCCAACCATGAGACTGGAAGTGCCTCCCATCTTTGGAGATCTTGTTTAATTTTTTTCAAATAATTGAGTAAAATTGGCTTTGAACAGCCAATCCAGAACTGGAGTAATGAATATGCCCAAATACACAAAACCCCCCTGTGACCACCTCAATGGGAATCTATAGTCACTCTCAAGAGCCAACTCTTTCATAAGACCATCCATAGGCATAGCCTCTGATTTAGCAAAATTAATCTTATACCCAGAAAAAGCGCCAAACGCGTGAATGCATTGTAGCAGGCAAGGCACTGAGACTGCTAGATTTGTCAAGAAAATTAGAACATCATCTACATACAGCGAGATCTTATGTAATTTTGACCCCACTTCTGGAGCTGATATATTGAGATCCCCACGAATGGCCTCTGCCAACGGTTCAATCACCATCGTAAAAAGTAATGGTGAAAGGGGACAGCCCTGCCGGCTGCCCCTAGAAATATTAAAATTGCTTGATCGTACCCCGTTGGTAATGACCACAGCGAGAGGTACACTGTAGAGAACCTTTACCCATCTTATGAAAACTTCACCCAGACCAAACCGGTCGAGAGTATAGAAAAGGTACGGCCACTCAACTCGGTCAAATGCCTTCTCTGCATCCAAAGAAATCACCAATTCCTGTATTGACTGCTGTTGGCATGCTTGAATTACATTAAGCAGCCTCCTAATGTTATTGGAGGATCTGTGACCGTTTATGAAGCCCGTCTGATCCTCTTTAATAATAGAGGGTAACACAGTCTCCAGCCTTAACGCAACAGCCTTAGAGAGGATCTTAAAGTCCACATTTAAGATCGAGATGGGCCTGTATGAAGCACAGTCTTCCGGATCCATCCCTTTTTTAAGGATAAGTGAAATATTGGCCTCTCTCAGAGAAGGTGGGAGACAAACATGACTGTATGAATCATTAAACATATTCAGCATCAGGCCTGACAGTATACTTATAATTTCCTTATAGAATTCACTGGGAAGTCCATCATGACCGGGCGCCTTTCCACTCTGAAGCTGCCTCACAGCTTCCTGCACTTCTTGCGCTGATAATGGGGCATTGAGAAAGGACTGTTGTTCAGGAGTCACACCCGGGAGCTTCAGATCTCTAAAAAAGGATTCCATTTTGGCCTGCCCCTCCTCACAATTCTCAGACTGATATAACTTAGAGTAGAATCTCTGGATTTTTTTTAGAATCACATGTTAGGTTCCCAGACCCTTCCCTAATTGCTGTAATGGTTTGTGGGGCACTTCTCTTTCTGGCAAGGTATGCTAAGTATTTGCCTGGCTTGTCACCATGCTCGTATAACCTTTGCTTTCAAAAGCCAGCTCCTTCTTTGCCGTCTGCGTGAGCACGGAATTTAGTGCAGACCGCAGTGCCGTAATCCCCTGTAGTTTGACCAGTGAGGGTCTATCAAAATAGGCCTTCTCGGCTGTCTTCAACCGTGCTTCAAGGAGACACTGCTGCTCACCCTTCTGTCGCTTCCTACTTGTGGAATATGAAATAACTACCCTCTGGCATAAGCTTTGGCAGTCTCCCAGAGAACAGATGAGCTATCAACCGAGCCTATGTTGATGTCTAGGAATGCCCGAAATTCCCTAGAGAAATACTCCACAAACTTGCTGTCCATGAGAATAAAGGGGTCCATTCGCCGGTACCTTGAATCCATTGTAACATCCGTAATTTTGACCATGAGGTACACTGGAGCATGATCAGAGATGGCAATATTACCAATTGTACAGGATGCCACCAGATCCAGGGTTACCGCAGGGGTCAGAAAAAAAATCAATCCTCGTGTGACATCTGTGCGGATTGGAGAAAAACGTGAAATCCCTACCTGTAGGGTGGAGACACCTCCAGACGTCCACCAATCCTAATTCCCCACACAAACCCAATAACTGTTTAGTTTGTGCAGAAGGTATCGAGGCACCTTTAGGCAACCTGTCTACTGTGGGGTCCATGAGGCAGTTAAAATCTCCCCCTATAATGATGTGCTGAGACTTAAGACTTATCAGTTTAGAAAAAGCATCGACCAAGAATTTAAGAGGATGAGCTGGGGGACAATAAACATTTAAAATGCCATATTCTTCGCCATTTATCAAGGCTTTAAGAATTACAAACCTCCCGTATGTATCTTTAACACATTCCAACTATTTAAATGAGAGATTTTTCCTAACCAATATAGCCACTCCCCTACTTCTGGTATTAAATGATGAAAAATAAACTCGGTCAAAGCCATTCTGCTGTAAATTCAGATGCTCCTTGTCATCCAAATGTGTTTCTTGTAACAAAGCAATATCCACCTTCTCCTTTCTAAGACTCAAGAGTACCTTCTTCCTCTTAATTGCTGAGTGACTTCCCTTGATATTCCAGGTACACCATTTAATCAAATCATTAGCCATAATCTTCTGCAATTACATTTAAATTCCAGAGAGGAGGAACCCGAACCACAAATTGCTGAGTCTTAGTGTCGCATGGTCCACCAAATATAAAAACTACATAAACTTAAACTACTACATTTAACAAACATACAAAATTATTAAAAATAAAAAACAACAAAAACCAGAAAACAAACCAACTTATAAAGCGCCAATAGCGCTGAGTAGGGGAACTCACCCCCTGCTCGGAGGGGGCAACTACCCATCCCGAACTGCCCATAAATAGGCATCTAACCATCTCAACCACCTTCACTTCTCCAGCTAGAGCCGCATTGCAAGCACAAGCTAAAAAGAATAAACACCCCATAGAATATCAATATGAATAAAAAAGCATTCTTTTATAAAAAAAAAGGGAATAAATACCCCACCCATCCTTTGGTATGTCCTAACTTAGAAATTTTAAATGTACATCTTAACCACTGCCAGACATAGTTTGAACCAAATTATTATCAATAGAGGTAAAAAAAAGGGAAAAACAAAGCTCCAACCGGATTTCCTCCATTTCTTTTATAGAATGATAAACGCATACCCAAGCAACGATATTTATATATACCACAATTGTTTAACTTAGGCTATTTTGTCCCCAAAGTCTCTTGCCTTCTCTGATGTGTCAAAGAGATGCATGGATCCATCTAAGGTGATCCAAAGCACTGCTTGGATCTCTTTCTTGAATGAACTGGCATCAGCTTCCACCACTGTGACACTGTGCTCCACCGCATTCGTCCTCTTCTCCAGGTCTCCCAGCTGCTGCTCATGCTTCTGCAGCATGAGAGAGACTGGAGCCAGCTTCTCTTCAATATGTTTCCCCAACATCTCGCAAGATTTCGAGAGCTGGTTCACCAGGTCCTGGAGAGTAATTGGCTCTGAGGCTGCTGCATGCTGAGCTGCAGGCCTGGCCTCAGATGCTCCTCCTCCCTTTTTAGGCATTTCTGGACAGCTGAAAATACAGGTAATTTAATTTTTAAATGTTTCTTGGGGCTCCACAATCTTTCCAACGCCCCAAGAAATCCTGATGACCTGGGTTGGGTGGGTTAAAGGACCGTCCTGCTCCTGCTGCGATGCGAAGCTCTGTAGAGCGATTATCTCATATCACTGCCACCTTAGATCCCCCTTATTTTCAATTTTAATGTCCAAGTTTTCAAATTAATTATTCAATTCAGCAGTCAAGTTTGACTCTGTACCGTTGCTGAAATTTTGCAGCAGCAGTGACAGTCCAGATGAATGGCATACCTTACTAAAGGAAAAAAACGTATGGGTATGTGTGTGGATGAAATAACAGTGCTTGATAAATTGGTAAAATTTGTAACATGGCTCATAATATTCAGGTCAACAGATGTAGAACAGTGGAAAAGAGGTACCCATGACTCAATTAAAGCAAATTTCACAGCTTCTCTTTTTCAAGTCATTAATCAGCAAAATAAAGCACCCATCATACGAAAACTATTTATAAAAGCTGAGGCTTGTTGCTGCATGAACTTGGAGATCTGTTTCTATGAAGTTTGTCATTTGGGATATCCTGTGAAGTAGCTAACTGGTCACTTCCAGAAATTAATGATTTGCACTGACTGTGGGGTCGAACTGATGATCTTAAACCAATAATTTTTTTTATTTTTTGCAAGAATAACAATTGCAAAGTAAAGTATTGTTCTGATTTTATAATTTATGTAGTGCCATTCTGGATCATAAGACGAGAAGACACTGGAGCAGAATTAGGTCATTCAGCACATTGAGTCTGTAATAATTGTACCAAGCCAGGTGGATTTCGTAGAATCAGAGTTCCCTGATTGGACCAGATTAACCACCTTATCAAGGAGCCCTGGCTGACAGATATTAACAGGAGTCTCAGACAGTCTGTTCACTCTGAAACCTGGTTCTGAGGGAGCTGGATCAGTGTCAAGGACTGTCCATGTGTAAATAAAGGGTGAATTGGTGAAGGGACATCACCATATGTTGAGTTATTTAATAGGCTGCATTCAATCGTGGCAAACATGTTTCTCAATCCCATTCTTCTGCCTTTTCCTCACAACCCTTGATCCCCTGACCAATCAAGAACCTATCTAACTCTGCCTTAAAAACACTCAGTTACTCAGTCTCCACAGCCTTCTATGGCAATGAGTTCCATAGATTAACAAACCTCAAGCTTCGGAAATTCCTTCTTACCTCAGTTCTAAATGGAAACCCCTTTACTCTGAGGCTGTGCCCTCAGGTCTTAGTTTCTCTTACTAATGGAAACATCTTCTTCAGGTCCATTTTGTCCAGATCTCTTATTATTTTGTAAGTTTCAATCAGATGCCCTCTCAACCTTCAAAATTCCATTGAGCCCTCAACCACCCCTCATATGTCTTACCCTCTGTTGCCAGGATTATTCTTATAAATATCCTCTGGACCTCCTCCAACACCAGCACAACCTTTCTGAAATACAGGACTCACATCTGCTCACAATATTCCAAATGTGGTCTGTCCAGAGCTTGATAAAGCCTCTGCAGTACATTTCTATGCCTATATTCTAGCTGTCTTGAAATGAATGCTAACATTGCATTTACCTTCTAAAGCCATATGTCACCCTGAAGAGAATTGTGAACTCGCACTACTCTGTCCCTTTGTGGGTCAGATATCCAAAGTCTTTCCCCATTTAGAAAATAGTCTACACCTCTATTCTTTCCACCAAAATGCATAACCTTATACTTTTCCACATTGTGCTCTATCTGCTCGTTCTTTCCCATTTTCTTGGCCTGTCCAAGTCCTTCGGCACCCTACCCATTTCCTCAATACTAATTGTCCCTATCTTTGTGTCATATGCAAACCGGTCAACATTGCCGTCATTCCTTTGTCCAGATTATTAATATATAGTGAATAGCTGTCCCTACATGACTTCTGTACAACTCTACTGATCACTTTATCCCCACTCTCTGCCTTCTGCCAGTCAACCAATCCTTTTCATGCCAAAACGTTGCCCCAAACACCATGGATCTTCTCTCATTTAGCAACCTCTTGTGCAATACCTTGTTAAAAGTCTTTAGGAAATTCAAATAGAACACGTCAACGGGCACTGCTTTGTCTAACTTGCTCGGTAATTCTTCAAACTATTTTGACAGATTTGTCAGCCATGACCTCCCCTTGATGAAGCCCGTACTAACTCAGCAATATTTTACCATATACTTCCAAGTACTCCTCCATATCATGATTAGTAATAGACTTTAAAGTCTTACCAACGACCAAGGTCAGGCTAATTGGCCTATTATTTCCTGTCTCTGCCTCCTTCCCTTAAACAAGAGTGTTATGTTAGCCATTTTCCAGTTGTCTGACTCCAGTGATCCCTGAAAGATCACCATTAGTCCTCCACAGATATCTCTTTCAGATCTCGAGTGTAGTCCACTTGGTCTGGGTGATTTATCCATCTTTGGTCTTTTCAGCTTCCCCAGCACCTTCTCCTTAGTGATAGTCACTACACTCACTTGTGGTCCTGACTCTCCAAGTCCTGGTCCCATGAATATTGATTCAAAGTACCGATTCAGTTCCTCTACTGTTTCTTTGTTCCCTGTTACGTCTTGTCCAGCCTCATTTTCCAGCAATCCAATGTCCACTTGTGCCTTTCTTTCATATTTTGGATATCGTAAAAAAAAGACTTTTGAATACCTCTTTTGTATTACTCGCTGGGTTATTTTATCTTCTCTCTTTTATTTGCTTTTATGGTTATTCTCTGGTGTTGAAAAGCATTCCAATTCTGTGGTTCGCAATTAATTCTCACCACATTGTAAGCTTGTCCATTTGCTTTTCTGCTGATTTGACTTCCTTGTCAGCCATAGTTGCCTCATTCTCCTCTCAGTATTTCCTTCTTCCTTGAGATAGATTTCTGGTGTGCTTTTCGAATTACCTTCAGAAGCTCTTGCATTACTGCTCCACCATTTTCCCTACTGGGCTCCCTTTTCAATCAACTTTCAATCAACAATAGGAAAGACATAGTTAAACAGGAAGATTTGTGAGGATGATGCCAGGCCTTGTCAGTGGGTTACAAGGAGAAGTTGGCCAGGATAGGACTTTATTCATTGGAACGTAGGAGTGGCAAAGAAAGGATGAATGGCTATAGTCTTTTTCCTAGGGATGGAGAATTGAAAATTAGAGGACATGTCATAGAGTCATAGAGATGTACAGCATGGAAAAAGACACTTCGGTCTAACCCGTCCATGCCGACCAGATATCCCAACCCAATCTAGTCCCACCTGCCAGTACCGGCCCATATCCCTCCAAACTCTTCCTATTCATATACCCATCCAAATGCCTCTTAAAAGTTGCAATTGTTCCAGCCTCCACCACTTCTTCTGGCAGCTCATTCCATACACATACCACCCTCTGTGTGAAAAAGTTGCCCTGTAGGTCTCTTTTATGTCTTTCCCCTCTCACCCTAAACCTATGCCTTCTAGTTCTGGACTCCCCGACCCCAGGGAAAAGACTTTGCCTATTTACCCTATCCATGACCCTCATAATTTTGTAAACCTCTATAAGGTCACCCCTCAGTCTCCGACGCTCCTGGGAAAATCCTCCAACCCTGGCAACATCCTTGTAAGTCTTTTCTGAACCCTTTCAAGTTTCACAACATCTTTCCGATAGGAAGGAGACCAGAATTGCACGCAATATTCCAACAGTGGCCTAACCAATGTCCTGTACAGCCGCAACATGACCTCCCAACTCCTGTACTCAATACTCTGACCAACAAAGGAAAGCATACCAAACGCCTTCTTCACTATCCTATCAACCTGTGACTCCACTTTCAAGGAACTATGAACCTGCACTCCAAGGTCTCTTTGTTCAGCAACACTCCCTCGGACCTTACCATTAAGTGCATAAGTTCTGCTAAGATTTGCTTTCCCAAAATGCAGCACCACGCATTTATCTGAATCAAACTCCATCTGCCACTTCTCAGCCCATTGGCCCATCTGGTCCAGATCCTGTTGTAATCTGAGGTAACCCTTTTCGCTGTCTACTACACCTCGAATTTTGGTGTCATCTGTAAACTTACTAACTGTACCTCTTATGCTCCCATCCAAATCATTTATGTAAGTGACAAAAAGTAGAGGACTCAGCACCGATCCTTGTGGCACTCCACTGGTTACAGGCCTCCAGTCTGAAAAACAACCCTCCACCACCACCCTCTGTCTCCTACCTTTGAGCCAGTTCTATATCCAAATGGCTAGTTCTCTCTGTATTCAGTGAGATCTAACCTTGTTAATCAGTCTCTCATGGGGAACCTTGTTGAACACCTTACTGAAGTCCAAAAAGATCACATCTACTGCTCTGCCCTCATCAATCCTCTTTGTGTTTAAGGTGAGAGGGGAAAGATTTAAGAAGGACCTGAGGGGCAACCTCTTCACACAGAGAGTGGTGTGTATATGGAATGGGCTGCCAGAGAAAATGGTTGAGTGAGGTACAATAGAAACAGGAATGAAGTTTAGAAAAGTTCATGGATGGGAAAGATTTAGAGGGATTTAGACCAAAGGTGGACAGTTGGAACTAGCTGAGTGGGCACCATGGTCAGCATGGACCAGTATTGCCGAAAGGCCTGTTTCCATATGACTCAATGACTCTATGACTCTAACTCTGCCCAGTTCCTCTCTCATGCCGTTGTAGTTACCTTCATTCAGTTGTAATCCTGTAATGTCTGAATTCAGGTTCTTCCTTTCAAATTGCAGGGAGATATCTGACATATTATGGTCACTGCCCCCAAGAGGGTTTATTCACCTTAAACTCTCTAAGCAATCCTGCGTATCAGAGCCCCAGATGGTTCAGGTATAAAGTGCCTTGACAATGATGTCACAGGTAGACAGGGTGGTGAAGAAGGCATTTGACACACTTGCCTTCATTGCTCAGAGCAATGAATACAGGAGGCGGGATGTCATGTCATAGCTGTATAATGATGTGGTGTTGGATTGGAGTGGACAAAGTTAAAAAACACACAACACCATGTTATAGTCCAACAGGTTTATTTGGAAGTACAAGGTTTTGGAGCACTGCTCCTTCATCAGGTAGCTATTGGGGCAGAGCATAGGACACAGAATTTATAGTAAAAAGGTCAAAGTGTTGTACAACTGATGCGATGCCTTCCGAAGATACACAAAGCCAGCACAGCTGGATGTCCCATCATATCTGGTATGGGATTCTCTGGCTATGTCGAGGGTATCTTGAAACCCATTGTACAGGGGACCCCCAACTTCTGTCATGACACTACAGATTTCTTACAGAATGTCAGCACCAACAGATCAGTGGAAGCAGGAACATTCCTTGTCACAATGAATGTTTTGGCACTCGGCACAAGCATTCCCCACCATGACAGCACCACTGCAACAGTCTCAGCACTCAATTTCAACAACTACCAATCTCCAGGCACCATCCTATAACTCATCCTTTATCCTTGACCACAACGACTTCACCTTTGACAACCAGCTCTTCGTCCAGACACACAGAACAGCCATGGGAGCAAACTTGCATTCCAGTATGCTAACATTTTCACGCACAAGTTCAAACAAGACTTCTTTGCTGCACAGGATCTCCAACCAATGCTTTATACCAGATAGATTGATGAGAGTTTCTTCCTCTGAACCCACGGCACAGAATCACTGAAACAACTACACAGTGATATCAACAGGTTTTATCCCATCATCTGACTTATCATGGACTACTCTTTACAATCAGTGTCATTCTTGGACACATGAACCTCCATCAGGGATAGGCACCTCAGTACCTCACTCTACTGCAAATCCATGGATAACCTCATGATGCTGCACTTGTCTAGCTTCCATCCTCAACAAATTTAAACAGCCATTCTTCATGGACAAGCCCTATGCATACATAAGATCTATTCAAATGAGGAGGAATGCGACGGACACCTGAAGGTGCCGAAGGATGCTCAACTCATGGATTGCCAGTTCTGACATGCTACAGCATGAAACCATAATGACTTACTCAGGAGAAAACAGGGGATACAACTGATAAAGTACTCTTCATTGTCCAGTACTTCCTGGGAGCGGGGAAACTGCGCAATGTTCTTCTCAGCAAATAACACATTATCAGCGAGGATGAGCCCCTCATCAAGACCTTCCCGTTGCTTCCACTTCTCGCCTTTAAACAAGTGCTAAATCTTAGACAGACCATTGTTCACAAGAAACCGCCCAACTTGCAGGACAACATCAACCACAACATCATATAACCCTGTCATGGCAACCAAAGCAAGATGTGTCAGAATGTTGTAATGATGCTGCTTGTTTAACAAGATTATGCTGTCCTTGGTTTTTTTTCCTGAGAAGTTGTAAAAGCAGTAATTCCAAAAAGTCTGGCTTGGATGTGTTTTAGGGCCAATTTGATTATGGCTAACAGATACTGGCTCAGGTAAAAGGCTTTCAAGTTTAAAGAAAAAAACACTTGTGCAAGGAAAGAGGAATGACCAGTTCTCCTTGCTCAGCTTTTCTTTGGTTTGATTTTGTTTTGGCAGTCAGGTAGTTATGAAGCTCCTGGACCCTAGAGAAACAGGTCCATGATGACCCTTCCTCTCTCTCTGACTTATCTCCTGTAAGAACCTGTGTTTGATTTTACCTTTGGTGGCAAGGGGTGTTTATTGGGATTGATGCAATTATTGGGAACATCATCATTAAGTTGGTTTAATTTGTTGGGCTTTTGGACAGGGTAAGTTATTTTATGTTCTGTTTTCTTTTGTTTGTGTTTCATTCAGTAATCTTATAAATAGATTCTGTTTTGTTTGAAACTAAGTGGTTTGACCAATTGCATCCCTCTTGGAATATCCACGTTACACCTGCTTAAAATAATGAACAAATGAATTTTGAGAAGATTCGTAGCTCAGGTTGAGGCTCTGGATATAGGTTTGCTTGCTGAGCTGGAAGGTTCATTTCCAGATGTTTCGTCACCCTACTAGGTAACATCTTCAGTGAGCATCTGGGCAAAACACTGCCGATAATTCCTGCTTTCCATTTATATGTTTGGGTTTTGTTGGTTGGTGATGTCATTTCCTGTGGTGATGTATTTTCCTTCCCACATCCTGACCAGTGCTTGTAGGCTTTTGCCCAGTAGTTTCTCAACTCAACCTACACAGGTTCTATACTTTCTGACGCCGTATCATTTCTTGCTTTCAATTTAATTTTCATTCTTACTGAGAAGGTGACCCCCCCCCCCACCCCCCACCCCAGTCTACCCACCTACCTGTTCTTTCGATAGGATGTGTATCCTTGAATATTTCATTCCCAGCCCTGATTCCCTTGCAGCCACGTCTCTGTGATACCCACAACCTGCCGATTTTAAGCTGACCTACAATCACATACTCTGTGCATTTAAGTCCAACACACTCGGTCCTGCAATGAATGCCCCCTTCTCAGAGTGGTCCCCACATCTGCTGTGCCAGAAGTTAGATTCCTGACCCTTTCCATCCTCTCTGTCTGCTTATTTTTTCTGGAAACTTGAATAACCTCTGTTGAGACCTCTTCACCTTTAACTTTTTGGGTAATTTTGCATGAACTGAACCCCACCCTCTTCATTGTTTAGTTTAAAAGCCTATTCACAGCCCTAGTTATGTGATTCACATCATGCGTCTGAGCATGATTCAGGTTGTGGCCGTCCCATCAGAACAGTTCTAACCTTCTCCTGTATTGCTACTAATTTCTCATGAATTTGCAGCCATTTCTTCCACATTAATCTTTAAATCATGTATTTATCTCTTTAATCTTCTCGACTCTGTGCCAATTTGCACTGGCTGCAGTAGAACATAGAACAGTACAGAACGGAACAGGTCCTTTGGCCCTCAGTGTTGCGCCGACCTGTGAACTAATCTAAGCCATCCCCCGACACTGTCCCATCATCATCCATAAGCTTATCCAAGAACTGTTTAAATGCCCCTAATGTGGCTGAGGTAACTACATTGGCAGGCAGGACATTCCATGCAGTTCATCCTGAGATTGTTACCTTTTTTGTTCAGCATTTCAATTTAGTTCCAAGCTATGTCCATATCCTCAGCAGAACCTCATTGGTACTTATGTGGACCATGACAACTGGATCTTTCCCCTCCCACTCTATGTTTTACTATAAGCTAAATAGGATATCCCGAACCTGGGCACCAGCCAGGTAACACAGCCTTGGGGACTCTGGCCACTGAGAACAGTATCTATTTTCTGACTATACTCTCCCCGATTACCACAATATTTCTCTATTCTCTCCCCTCTTAAACAACTCCCACTACCATGTTGTTATGGTCAGTTTGCTCCTCAGCCCACAGCATCCGCTGTCATCCACACAAGGAGCAAGAATTCAAAAATGTGAGACAAGCTCCAGTGCTGAAGCTCTTTCAGAACTAGCTCCTGAATCTGTCAACCTGCTTTGCTCGTAATCACACCCTGCCAACCCTGATCACTAATTCGAAGTTGTCAATGTAAGAGGTTTGACTGTGTCCTGAAACACAGCATCCAGGTAACTCCCACTTCCCTGATGTGTTGCACTAGATCTGATTGAATGATGTGTTGAAACATTAAGCTTCACATCGACCTGGAGTTTAACAGTGAGTAGATTATCAATATAGTGTACAGTCAAATCTGACTTCATGATTTTAAAACGTCTGATCACATTGTCAGCCTACTTTGATCTGAATTGCTGATTGTAAATTCCATGGATAATGTTTCCAAATATAATCAATTCATATGTGGCGTTTGTGCTTGATTTTGAGAAGTATAACAACAACTTATAGTCAAGTCTTAGAGATGTACAACATGGAAACAGACCCAAAGATCCAACTCATCCATTCCAACCAGATATTCAAAATTAATCCAGTCCCATTTGTCAGCATTTGGCCCATATTTCTGTCAACCCTTCCTGTTCATATACCTATCCAGTTGTCCTTGAAATTGTACCAAACCCCACCACCTCTTCTGGCAACTCATTCCATACACACACCACCCCCTGCACGAAAAGGTTGCCCTTCGGTCCCTTTTAAATATTGCCTCTCTCACCTGAAACCTATGCCATCTAGTTCTGAACTCCCCTACTCTGGGGAAAAGAACTTGATTGTTCACCCTATCCATAGCCCTCATAACTTCATAAACCTCTGTCAGATCATCCTTTATCCTCTGAAGTTCCAGAGAAAATAGCCCCAGTCTATTCAGCCTCTCCCTACAGCTCAAACCCTCCAACCCTGGCAACATCCTTGTAAATCTTTTCTAAACCCTTTCAAGTGAAAGAACATCCTTCCTCCAGCAGGGAGACAGAATTGAATGCGGTATTTCAAAAGTGGCCTAACAGCCACAACATTACCTATAAACTCCTCTTCTCAATGCACTGACCAATAAAGGCAAGTGTACCAAATGCCGTCTTCACTATCCTGTCTATTTGTGACTCTACTTTCAAGGAACTATGAACTACACTCCAAGATCTCTTTGTTCGGCAACATGCCCCAGGACCTTACTATTAAGTGTATAACTCCTGCTTAAATTTGCCCTGCCGAAAAGTAGCACCTTACATTTATCTGGATTTAACTATCTGCCACTTCTTTGCCCTTTGGGCCATCTGATCGAGGTCCTGTTGTACTCTGATGTAACCTTCTTTGCTCCAATTTTGGTGTCATCTGTAAATTTTCTAACCATATCTCCGAGATTCACATCCAGATCATTTATACGAATGACAAAAAGCAGTGGACCCAGCACTGATCCTCACAGCACACTGATTGTCACAGGCCTCCAGTCCGAAAAGCAAGTCTCCACCACTACCCTTTGTTTTCTACCTTTCAGCCAATTTTTTATCCAAATGGTGAGTTCTCCTTGTATTCCATGTGCTCTAACCTTGCCACAAGTCTACCATGAGGAACCTTGTTGAATGCCTTACTGAAGTCCATGTAGACAATGTCCATCACTCTGCCTTCATCAATGCTCTTCATCACTTCTTCAAAAGACTCAGTCAACTTAGTGAAACACAATTTCCCACACACAAAGCCACATTGACTATCCCTCAGCAGTCCTTGCCTCTCCAAATACATGTAAATCCTGTCCCTCACAATCCACTCCAACAACCTGCCCACATGTCAAGCTCACTGGTCTATAGCCAGGAGAAAATTGTGGCTGTAAGAACTGCTCCATTTCTGAGCTTTTTTCAGTGTTGGAGCTGATTTCCTCAATTTCTAGGAGCAGAAATTATTGTCTTATAAGCTTTTGCAGTGTTTTGGAACTTTAGAAAAAGGTCACAATAAGGTATTTGAAAACAAGAGGGACAGTAGGTATAGTGTGGGAGATGATAAAAAAAAGCAGGGAACCTGCAGGAGTTTTGTCTCAGGAAAATGAACAAACAGTGAAATTCACAGCTGAGCTGAGAAAAACCTCAGTACTGGGAGCTTACGGCAGGGGAACAGCTAAGTATTTATTGCATTTATGTAGCACATTAAACGGAGTAAAATATCCCAAGTTACTTTACAGGAGTGTGAACAAACAAAATGTGTTGTGACAAAAGCTTGGTCAAAGAGCTAGCTATTCAGGGAGTCTTAACTGAAGAGAGAAAGAGGTTGAAGTGCTTAAGGATTCCCCAGTTTGAAGCCAAGGCAGCTGAAACAACAGCCTTAAATTGTAAAGCAATTAAAACCCGGGATACACAATAGGTCAGAATTGAAGGTTCAAGATTCTCAGAGAGCTGCAGGGTTGAAGGAGGTTTCTGAGACATGAAAGAGACAAGACCATGGAGGGATTTGAAAACAAGGGTGTACAAAGAATAAAGAACAGTACAGCACAGGGACATGTCCCTTAGGTCCTCCAAGTCTGCACCGACACGTTTTGCCCTTCCAAACTAAAACTTTTTCACTTAACAGGATCTGTATCCTTCTATTCCCTTCCTATACATGTAGTCGTCTGAGTATTTCTTGAATGCTGCTATTGAGTCTGCTTCCACCACCTCCTCTAGTAACGTGTTTCAGGCACTCACAGCCCTTTGTTTGAAAAACTTGCCTCACACATCTCTTTTAAAATTCACCCCTGCATCATTAACCTGTGTCCCCTAGTAATTGACCCCTTCACCCTGGGAAAAAGCCTCATCCCTTCCACTATATCCAAGTCATTCACAATCTAATTAACTTCTGTCAGGTCACCTTCAACCTTCTGCTTTACAGTGAAAACAAACCCAGTCTATCCAAACTTTCTTCACAGCTAAAACCTCCCATACCAGGCAACTTCCTGATAAGCCTTTCCGTACCCTCTCCACAGCATCATATCCTTCTGGTAGATAGGTGATCAGAACTGCATGCAAGATTCCAAGTGTGGCCTAACTAAAGTTCTATAAAACTTCATCATGACCTGTCTACGCTTATACTCGTGCCCCTTCCAGTGAAGGCAAGTAAGCCATAAGCCTTTTTCACTACCTTAACAACCTGCACAGCTGCCTTCAATGATCTACGGACCTGTACATCCAGATCCCACCACACATCAATACTCCAAAGGATTCTGCCATTCACTATACAATTTACATCTGTACTTGACCTTCCAAAATGCATCACCTCACATTTGTCCGGATTAAACTCCATCTGCCATTTTTCTGCCCATGCCTTTGACTGACGTATATCCTGCTGGATCTTCTCCTCACTGTCTGTAACTCCACCAATTTTTGTATCATCTTCAAACTTAATAATTAGACCTGTTATATTGTCCTCCAAATCATTTATGAAGGCCATGAACAGCAGAGTTTCCAGCACTGATCCTTGTGGAACACCACAAGTCACAATACTCCATTCCAAAAAGCATCCTTCCACTGTACCCTCTGTCCCTATGACTAAGCTAGATTCCTCTTGCAAGCTCAGTCCTGTTACCATTTGACTTCACCTTTTGCACCAGTCTGCCATGAGGGGCCTTGTCAAAGGCTTTACTGAAGTCCACATAGACAGCATTAACCACTTTTCCTTCATCAATCATCTTCATCACCTCCTCAAAAAAGTTGATCAAGTTAGTGAGACAAAGTCTCCCCCATGCTGTCTACTGCTAATAAGTCAATTTATTTCTAAATGCCAATAGATCTTTCCCTGAGAATCTTTTCAAATAATTTCCCTACCAGCAGGTTTACAGGCCTACAGTTTCCTGGATTATCCTTGTGACCTTTCTTAAACAATGGGACAACATTCTCCAGTCCTCTGGAACCTCACCTGTGGTCAAAGAGGATACAAATATGCCTTTCAATTTTCCAGCAATTCATTTTATTGTCTCCCTCAATATTCTGGGATAGATCTCATGAGGACCCAGTGATTTATCTAGTAGCATGTGAATTTTTAACTTGATGCATTGTCAGATGGTAGGTGCAGGCCATCAAGGAAAATATAGGATGATAAGGTCTTTGTGTGAGTTGGGACCGTGACAGCTATACTGCATAAACAATCATCACACATCTGAGCAGTTTGATTAAAAATATCTATAAAGAAGATGAACTGGTCAATTATCTCACTGTT
Organism: Chiloscyllium punctatum; assembly: GCF_047496795.1. Taxonomy (NCBI): domain Eukaryota; kingdom Metazoa; phylum Chordata; class Chondrichthyes; order Orectolobiformes; family Hemiscylliidae; genus Chiloscyllium; species Chiloscyllium punctatum. The sequence continues at coordinate 7,485,557 of NC_092773.1, forward strand.
GCTAATGACACATCAGTGTGCAAATTGTGCACCAGTGCTTGCCAGCATGACAACTAATGTTGCATTAGAGGATATGACAACTGCAAATTATCCCCTGAATGAGAATAACTTCTGAAGGAAGGAATCGAAGCCAAAATTTTGAGAACTTTTCATGCATTCATACCTTGTCAATTAATGGCAGATCTCTGGCTATTATCTGCTCAAAAGAGTTTTCCAAAGCCTGCCTTGCACACCCATCAAATCATAATGATATTTTCCAGAAAAGAAAATGTCTGCACATTGCAGTCATATGTTTTTCAACATGATTTAAAATTCACTATTCGTAGACTGTTTCAGAGCCAGTTAAACATCATCAGGACCAGCTAGTTTGATAAAAGTCTTGAATAGAGTTTCATGGTTCGATTCAATGAAATGAATAGTCAGGCTTCTTCATGTCACCTGTTTCATTGCATGTTGAAAGCCTGAATTCCTGTATCAGGAGTTCAGGAACTTGAGGGTTCCTTTTCAGAAAATGAGAAGCAATAATGCAGCCAAAGCATTTCCCTGATCTAAAAATTAGTTTCAAATTCCTTGATCAGTGCAGTGTGAACTCCTGAACTGGTTATCACATGAGTAAGCTGAATTGTAGTAAAATCCCCAGTGTTTACAAGAGTTTGAAACAACAATGTTTTTCTCACTGCACACCTGCCAGGGATGCAGAATTAATTCTTCGAACTTCTGAAGACCATAGAGCAGGAATTGAGAAATTAGCAGAGTCAATATTTCCTGAGTGCAAGAGAAGAGGAAACCTGGGATGTCTGGTCTGCTTCTTTACGACACTGTCCCCACAATTTCATATCAGACCTGGTACATGAAGTCAAATGTCAAAAATTGTCATGGGTTCACATTCAGTGTTGCTGTTATAATAAGAAGGGTACTCCCAATCTTCCCATGGACATAAGATGCAGGAGCAAGAGGACAATTCTCCTCTTTGAGCTCACTTTTCCATTCATTAAATTCATGACTAATCAGTTGTTTTTCAAATTCCACATTCCCATCTACTCCGAATAACCTCTGATTCCCCACACCTAATAATAATCTAACCATCTCTGTTATAAAAGTACTCAATGAACCTGTCTCCTGACACAGGGAGTTTCCTGCCTATTTTGGCGTCATCTTCAAATTTAACTACCATGTCTTAGCTCCACTCAACTAAGTCATAAAGTAAATTTATAAAATAATGCGGCCCCAACACAGATCCCTGTAGGACTCTACTCTTTTCATCATCAGAATCATACAGTGACATATCTATACATCCTTTCCATTTCCTGTCAGCCAGCCAATCTTTAATCCATGCTCATGTGAGCCCCAAAACTATGGGCTTTTGTTTTCTCCAATAATCTTTGCAGTGGCACCGTGTCACATGCCTTCTGTAAATCTAAGTATAGCATGTCTATCAGGCTCACCCTTATCTACAGCACATGATGCTCCCTCAAAGACTCCAGTGAATTAATTAAACATAATTTCATTTTGATTAAACTATGCTGCTTCTTCAAGATTACCCCGTGTTTTTCTGAATGTGAAGATTTAATCTCTTTCAATGATTGATTCTGACACTTTCCACTTGAAAGATGTGAAGCTAACTGGCCTAAAATGTCTTAATTTTCACCTCTCTTCCTTCCTGCATGGAAGGGCTATTTTTGCCACTTTGCAGTCCAATGGAACTTTTTGTGGATCAGGGGAATTTTGGAAAATTAACTCCAATGTATCAATGACCTCATTAACAACCTTTTTAAGTCCCTAATGTTTGCTCATGTTGTATTCATGCTGCTGCTTATCATTGTGTGGCCTGAGACAGGTAGTGTGAGAGAACTTGGACTGTGGAATCGTCAATTCCGGATGAAAGGTCAAGAGCTGTCATTGTGTTGGACTGACATATTCTTGACAGTGTGTAATGGCTTCTGGTCCCTGGAATAACATAACAATCATCATGGAACTGATCTTCCATGGCATAAGTAGCACAGTGTGAACAGAATTAAGGAAAAGAAGAGAGAAAAACATGCAGAGAAGCATGCAAAGTAAACCGACTAACATTCAACACTAGAGTTTAAGCAATGGTCTTTCAATATTGTAACAGAAAGAATAAAGACTAGTATATCTCTGAATGCAATGTATTGGGAGTTTTTCATCTTAATATGTGATCACTAGTTTTATCAAGCAGCTCAAGCCTGAAAACCGTTCTTGACTTTCTCTTCTCTTTGACCAAGTTCTCTTGAACTCAAACATGCGAATGTGATCATAATACTACACAACAAAAGACTTCCACAATTGGCTTCTGTTATGAAGATGTGGGTGTTTATGATGTAGGTTTGCTCACTGAGCTGTAGGTGGGTGTCCTGTACCTTTAAGAGAGTTAAAAGCAACAGGACTACCTGACAGCACTAAGTGTTCTGAAAAAAGACATAATGTAACCTTTTCGTCCATCAGTTAGTGTAGCTGGTTACCTGGAAACAAAAGTTGATTCAAATTAGACCAATCAGTTCAAATTATACCCCCAAAATACGTCAAACACCAATCCAGTTTGAAATTAGTACATTGGCAATTTTAAAAGCCAATGACACAATCCAATGCTTTGGGGGTATAAGACTCGGGAACAGTGAACAGTTGGGAGGAGAACTGACAAGCCACCAGCATGTTGAGACTGACTGAAAAATAACTCTCTTAAAGGTACTTTTATCGATCAGTAACCTGTGAAGCAGAATCCCCCAAAAGAAGAAAAGAACACAGGATTACAGAGAAGAACTGAAAGCTGCCTGGCTTTGAGATAAGAAGTTTTGTTTTGAAAATCTTCATTGGGTTTTATCGGACTAATATTATAGAAGGGAAGGTAAAAGATAGGTTAGAGGAAGGAGTTGGAAATTGTTGTTATACTTTAAGAAATATATTGGTTAATTTTTACTTTAAATACTTCTTGGCCTCCCGAATTTTCACAGATTGCTGCATGGAATAATTCTTTCCTGTGTTGCTGCTTTAAATTAAGTCGGAGGGTTTACCCCATGTCATAACACTACTCTCACTCTCTCTCGGTGATCCGCATGCCTCTTTAGATATTCCCAAAATGCCCAATTTACCTGCAGCTTCAGCATCCCTCAGAAACCACCTTACCCCTCTCCCCCTGAAGAACACCAGTCCTCCATCCCATCTCCATTCAGTTAGATCTTTTTTCTCTTTGCTGTACAATGTCAACTCTGTTCTGCCAGCTGCTCCAGCCCACTGCCACCTTCCCCCAAACATACGTCTTCTGGCCCTGATCATTTACACATTTTATTACTTCCTCTTAACACAAGTCCTATCATAGCAACATAAATCCTTTAAATTCATCCTAACTGTTCAAAATATTTCAGTTGTTTTGTGGAGTTTAATCATGAACAGGAGGAGGTATTGATTGAGAGGTTTGATAACAAATAATAAGAGATTTCTCAGACACTGTATTCTGGAAAATATCCAATATTTCGTGAGAAGATTTATGTCTGGTTTCTTACTTGATCTGAATTCTGGATGAGTTAATGCAAACCTTGCTTCCTTCAGGTTGATATCTGCATTCCTTCCACCTATTTGGCATACCTTCTTTAGATGTTAGAGGCATCCAATAAACATGAGCTGTAAGTTATACTCATACACTCTACTCATATCCTGGATCATGTATCCTCCTGTTTCTGCTGTAGCTGCTATTAAGAATGGAATCTCTGCTTCCCGTCCTTGTCATCATTATAATTTGTATCTATTATTATCATATTGTCTCATAGGGCTGCTGTCCCACCAGATAAATTGTGACAGGCCTTCTTAACATGCTAATTGAGGTTTGTATTACTTATGACTGTTATCAGTTCAGTGTCCTGAATGTGGTGCCAATTTATTATCAATTAACAAATGTAAGAAAGCTCCATACTGTCTGAAAAGTGAGAGGCAGACAGCATAGTAATTAAACTAGTGAGCACACAAAAAGGTTGCATAGGTATATTAAGCATTCAATTAAAATTTAGATAAATGTCGACTTAACATGGCAGGTCCCCCGATAACATTCAGAGAGACATTCTTGTCAACGTCAAGCACAGCTAAACACCTTCAAAATAAATTATGTGCAAGATCTTTTTCGCACAATGTATTTGCATGACTAATTGTAATTTCAGGAGGTCGGACCACCCAGCTTGTTTGCTGAAGTTTCATCATGTCGGGGAAACTAAGAAATCTATTTTTTGTACATACAAATCACCCACTTCAGCTCCATCATCTGAAGAGTTGGAGAATGAAACACTGTTTTCTCAATTATTTGAAAGGAAGGAAAAACAAGATTTAAATCCATTCAGTGCCCTTCACAACCCAGGGTGCCTCGAAGGTGTTTTACATTTATCAAGATTCTTTTGAAGTGCCTACACTGTTGGAGTGCAGAAAATGCTGCAGTCAATTTGCATACAGCTAGAATACATAAACAGCAATGAAGTTCTAATCAAATAATTTGCTTTAAGTTATGCAAAAGGATCACTAACCTGAAACATAAACTGCCTTTCTCTCTCTCCACTGATCCTGCTCGACCAATTGGGTGAAATTTTGAATTTCACATGTGACTGAAAACAGGAGCAGAATGTGAATGGGCAATACCTGCTGAACAATCCCGAGTGCATAAACAACTGTGTAACTACCAGTTTTAGGTAATCAGTGAAACTTCTTCTTCATGTCCGGTTCATCAATTTGATAAGGTCTTTGCATCATGTTAAGTGGACACACTTAGTAGCTATTAATGACCTGAGCACCGATATAGAGATAGCACCTGTAACACTGCATTTGGAATGAGAGATGTAAGACTAGCGAAGTCAATAATTTCTCTGCTAAAGAAAAGATAGATTTCAGTCTCTCCACATGGCTTGAAATCCATTAATGTCATAACTTGTCTGATTTATACTTGTCAGATATGACATACATTCATGGAAAGAGATCTATTTTCTGCAAACTGAAGGAACATGTTGAAGCGTTGTTCCTTTTTGAAATACCTTGGTGTTTGGGAACCTTTGGTTCAGCTGCTTTCTTAATGGTAACATCTCAGCCATTCAGAATTGACTTGAATTCAATACCCTTGTCTCCTGCATGAAAAGTTGTGATAATTTGAAATTTAACATTGTTGCATTTGCCCTGATGAATGTGAAAGGAAATGTTTCAGCAAAATCTTCCTCTTTGCAACAGTCGAAGTTCAAGTTCTGTGTTGCCAAGCAACTGTTTGCCAGAAGGCAGTTTTCAATGAACAAAGTATCAATCATCAAGTCTGGTACAGGTTCACGCATTGCAGCCAGTTTTAATGTTGGCAGTTGTTAAGTAATTTTTGTCAAGAGGAATTGTCTTTGCCACTCGGACTTTACATTTGAGATGTGTAAGATAGTGGGGTCACAGTAATGTCACAAGAATAGCTGTCACAGGCCTGGGCAAATGCTTTGGGAACATGGTTTCAAATCCCACTATGAAAATGCGCAAATCAAGTTTGCTGAGTATATCCAGTATCTTGTGTTTCGATAGCTGTTTGAGCTCTTGGTTGTTCAGGACATGAGGGAGAAGACACCTTTCCACTTCAAATAACACCAACAAACTTTTTGTATCCACCTAAGAAGGCAGATTGGGCCTCAGTTGAATAACTCATCTGAAGAAGGATACACCTGATGACGCAGCACTTCCTTCAGCAGGACAGCCTCACCATCAGTGCTTTACTCTGTCAATACACTTGAATAATGGAGTTTTCCCTTATTACTCGAACTTTGACAGTGCAGCAACCTCCTCTCAGTTGGGCGACTGGAAGTGTCAGTCTTGATTGGGTGTTCGAGTCTTTTTAATTCTTGACCCACCTAACGGAGAGCAAGAGTGCAACCCACTGATGCATGGTTTTAAAGTTTGCTTGTGTTTAATCCTGTGCAATAATTAGTGAAACATTTCACGAAGCAGAGAATCTCCCAAATAACCACAAGGAAGGACTTGCCAAGGCCTGTGTGGTGGAAGTCTTATTTAGAAGTCTTTTTCAAATCACGTTGGTGTCATTGGCTGGCTAGCATTTATTGTTTGTCCCTCAGTGGATGTCCTGGGACATCAGGCCCCCAGACAAAATCTGAAGCAGATTGCTGTTTTATTTTCATCACAGTAGTACAAATCCTACAATAGGGAATTTTGAACAAATTTTAGGTACTTTATTTGAAGAGGAAAGCAGATACAGACAATGGTAAATAGGAGGCTGTGCAGATGGGTCAGACCTGCAGGACTACTGCTAAATTCTGTTCGACAGAGTCATTGGTTTAGACATCATATTCTGTCTCACGGTGAACAGTGATGGACCCAGTTTAAGACATGCTTCCTTTAAGATACATGGACCACAAACTTTCTGGCTATCATTGTAAATTGCAAAGCTTGCTGTGCACAAATTAGTTGTATTTTCCGACATGATTACAGTGACGACACCTCAAAGGTATTTAATTGGCTGTTAATACATCTCATGGTTGTGAAAGGTGTACAAATGTGGTATTTTTCTAACTGATGTGTAAATACTTAACTTACTCAGTTTATCATTATCAGAATTACTCTGAAATGAAAACCAGATGCCAGCTTTGCAAACCAACATTCACTAATGACAGAAAAATATTGATAGTCTACCTCCCACTGCTATTAAGTCTGTTCCATTTAACTGATAGTTGTTGAAATCCAAATGACTGCGATCCCCTGATACTTGTGTGTGTTATTCCCAGCAGGGAAATGTAACAAGATACTGAATGGTTGAACAATGAAGAGAAAGGCAGGAATTATATAGAACAGCATTTAATTGGGGATAAGCAATACACGGTGGCCTTGCGAGCACTACTTCCATGGAAGAATCAATAAGGAATTTTGTACTTTGAAAAAGGTCAAACAGGTTAAGTCTGTAGGGAGAGAGCATGGTTGGAGAAAGCACAAGGAACAGGTACGGCTACAGCACAGTGGCTGTGGTCTTCTTTTATCTGGCCTGATTTTGCTTCTCTACATCCCTTTAAAGGAATGTTTGTGTAACATTAATCATTGGACATTAAGCTGTGTAGTAATGTGCAATTCACATCCTGCAGAGAGAGATACGTTTCAATTGCGTTAGATACTGAAGCTTTCATTATTGATAAAACTGCCTGTTGTAATCAATCAGGGTTTAACATGTAACAGCAGTTTAAAGGGGAGAAGAGCAGACAAAGGAAGCACATGGTGAGGACATTGCAGGTGAGAGAGAGAGAGAGAGAGAACCTGCACAGTTACTGCCTTTGCTGTTTGAATTCGTGTATTGCTGGACGTCGGAGTGCATCTGGGAAAATTAACAAACATTGAAATTCACAACTAATCTTGGAGGAACTGTTGGGCGAAGTTCACAGCACAGAATCAGATAAGTTAATTGTTCTTTTAAATCTGTCCGAGAGAGGCTGCAGTAGTGGGTACAGTTGATTCTTTCTTGATTATATGTTTTTGGAGATAAGTCTCTTGATTAAACTTAAAATATAAGCCATAGATATGAATTTAACCTGGGGCAATGTTTGGAGAGGAATAAGACGGTGTTATTTTCTGGGTCTGTAGACTGTGAAGGAGCAAATATGGCCTTTGCAGTGATATGCACTTCTTGTCAGATGTGGGAGTTTAAAGAGAGTTTAAGGGTTACTGCGGATTATATCTGCCATAAATGCTGTTGGATGCGAATCTTATCAGATCGAGTGGATCGGTTGGAGAGACAGATAGAAGTGATGAGGAATTTGCAACAGCAACAGTATGTGATGGATGGCAGTTATAGGAAGGGGGGAAAGTCTCAGATACAGTCACATAGATGGGTTAACTCCAGGAAGGGTGAGAGAGGTAGGCACCTAGGGCAGGAATCTTTTGTGATATAACCATTTCAAACAGGTATGCTGTTTTGGAAAATGTAGGCGGTGATGGATTCTCAGGGGAACGTAGCATGAACAGCCAAGTTTCTGGTATTGAGACTGGCTCTAATGCACCGAGAGGTTTGTCGGCTTCCAAGAGATCAATTGTGTGAGGGGATTCTGCAGTCCGAGGTACAGACAGATGTTTCTGTAGCCAGCAGAGAAAAAGCAGAATTTGCTAGAACTGCTTGGGTGGATTTAAACTAGTAAGGTGGGGGGGGTGGGACCCAGGGAGTTAGTGAGGAAAGAGATCGATCTGAGGCGGGTACAGCTGAGAACAGAAGTGAGTCAAACAGTCAGGGCAGGCAGGGACAAGGTAGGACTAATAAATTAAACTGCATTTATTTCAATGCAAGGGGCCTAACAGGGAAGGCAGATGAACTCAGGGCATGGTTAGCAACATGGGACTGGGATATCATGGCAATTATGGAAACAGGGCTCAGGGATGGGAAGGACTGGCAGCTTAATGTTCCAGGATACAAATGCTGCAGGAAAGATAGAAAGGGAGGCAAGAGAGGAGGGGGAGTGGCATTTTTGATAAGGGATAGCATTACAGCTGTGCTGAGGGAGGATATTCCCGGAAATACATCCAGGGAAGTTATTTGGACGGAACTGAGAAATAAGAAAGGGATGATCGCCTTATTGGGATTGTATTATAGACCCCCCAATAGTCAGAGGGAAATTGAGAAAAAAACTTGTAAGGAGATCTCAGCTATCTATAAGAATAATAGGGTAGTTATGGTCGGGGATTTTAACTTTCCAAACATCAACTGGGACCGCCATAGTGTTAATGGTTTAGATTATCAAGAGAAAATCAAGAGAATTTTCTGATTCAGTGTGTGGATGTACCTACTAGAGAAGGTGCAAAACTTGACCTACTCTTGGGAAATAAGGCAGGGCAGGTGACTGAGGTGTCAGTGGGGGAGCACTTTGGGGCCAGCGACCATAATTCTATTCGTTTTAATATAGTGATGGAAAAGGATAGAACAGATCTAAAAGTTGAAGTTCTAAATTGGAGAAAGACCAATTTTGATGATATTAGGCAAGAACTTTTGAAAGCTGATTGGAGACAGATGTTCGCAGGTAAAGGGATGGCTGGAAAATTGGAAGCCTTCAGAAAAGAGATAACAAGAATCCAGAGAAAGTATATTCCTGTCAGGGTGAAAGGAAAGGCTGGTAGGTATAGGGAATGCTGGATGACTAAAAAAATTGAGGGTTTGGTTAAGAAAAAGAAGGAAGCATATGTCAGGTATACACAGGATAAATCGAGTGAATCCTTAGAAGAGTATAAAGAAAGTAGGAGTACACTTAAGAGGGAAATCAGGAGGGCAAAACGGGGACATGAGATAGGTTTGGCAAATAGAATTAAGGAGAATCCAAAGGGTTTTTACAAATATATTAAGGACAAAAGGGTAACGAGGGAGAGAATAGAGCCCCTCAAAGATCAGTAAGGCGGCCTTTGTGTGGAGCCACAGAAAATGGGGGAAATACTAAATGAATATTTTGCATCAGTATTTACTGTGGAAAAGGATGTGGAAGATATAGACTGTAGGGAAATAGATGGTGACATCTTGCAAAATGTCCAGATCACAGCAGAGGAAGTGCTGGATGTCTTGAAACGGTTAAAAGTGAATAAATCCCCAGGACCTGATCAGGTGTACCTGAGAACTCTGTGGGAAGCTAGATGAAGTGATTGCTGAGCCTCTTGCTGAGATATTTGTATCATCGATAGTCACAGGTGAGGTGCCGGAAGACTGGAAGTTGGTAGACGTGGTGCCACTGTTTAAGAAGGGTAGTAAAGACAAGCCAGGGAACTATAGATCGGTGAGCCTGACCTCGATGGTGGACAAGTTGTTGGAGGGAATCCTGAGGGACAGGACGTACATGTATTTGGAAAGGCAAGGACTGATTCGGGATAGTCAACATGGCTTTGTGCGTGGGAAATCATGTCTCACAAACTTGATTGAGTTTTTTGAAGAATTAACAAAGATTGATGTGAGCAGTAGATGTGATCTATATGGACTTCAGTAAGGTGTTCGACAAAGTTCCCCATGGGAGACTGATTAGCAAGGTTAGATCTCATGGAATACAGGGAGAACTAGCCATTTGGATACAGAACTGGCTCAAAGGTAGAAGAAGAGGGTAGTGGTGGAGGGTTGTTTTTCAGACTGGAGGCCTGTGATCAGTGGAGTGCCACAGGATTGGTGCTGGGTCCTCTACTTTTTGTCATTTACATGTATGATTTGGATGCGAGCATAAGAGGTATTGTTAGTAAGTTTGCAGATGACACTAAAATTGGAGGTGTAGTGGACAGCGAAAAGGGTTACCTCAGATTACAACAGGATCTGGACCAGATGGGCCAATGGGCTGAGAAGTGGCAGATGGAGTTTAATTCAGATAAATGCGAGGTGCTGCATTTTGGGAAAGCAAATCTTAGCTAGACTTATACAGTTAATGGTAAGTTCCTAGGGAGTGTCGCTGAACAAAGAGACCTTGGAGTGCAGGTTCATAGCTCCTTGAAAGTGGAGTCGTAGGTAGATAGGATAGTGAAGAAGGCGCTTGGTATGCTTTCCTTTGTTGGTCAGAGTATTGAGTACAGGAGTTGGGAGGTCATGTTGCGGCTGTACAGGACATTGGTTACGCCATTGTTGGAATATTGCGTGCAATTCTGGTCTCCTTCCTATCGGAAAGATGTTGTGAAACTTGAAAGGGTTCAGAAAAGATTTACAAGGATGATGTTGCCAGGGTTGGAGGATCTGAGCTACAGGGAGAGGCTGAACAGGCTGGAGCTGTTTTCCCTGGAGCGTCGGAGGCTAAGGGGTGACCTTATAGAGGTTTACAAAATTATGAGGGGCATGGATAGGATAAATAGACAAAGTCTTTTCCCTGGGGTCGGGGAGTCCAGAACTAGAAGGCATCGGTTTGGGGTGAGTGGGGAAAGATATAAAAGAGACCTAAGGGGCAACGTTTTCACGCTACCAGAGGATGTGGTGGAGTCTGGTACAATTGCAACATTTAAGAGGCATTTGGATGGGTATGTGAATAGGAAGGGTTTGGAGGGATATGGGCCGGGTGCTGGCAGGTGGGACTAGATTGGGTTGGGATATCTGGTCGGCATGGACGGGTTGGACCGAAGGATCTGTTTCCATGCTGTACAACTCTATGACTCTATGTATTACTCTGTTCACTCGTCCGTCTGAATAGTGTCTGTATGATCTCCTTCTCACTGGAGGGAGATGCAAGATTTCCCAGTGTTTAATTTGAACAGTCAGAGGACTACTTGTGCAACCAAGAATTGGAATACTGTGCAAATAAGAGCTCACTGTGTAGAGTGTAATATATTACCAGTGGAAGCAGGAGGTGTTTTCTCATGATGGCAGAAGGTGATGAACAATGTGCCAGAAGACCACAAGAGATAGGAACATGAGTAGGACATTCAGCCATTGAACCTGTTCCAACATTCAATAGGATCATGGCTGATTCAATGTTCCGCCTGTCCATTTTCCTGCATTTTCCCTTAACCCTTGCTTTCACAACTGATCAAGAATCTATTTGTCTTCGCCTCAAATATACATATGGACTTGCCCCCACAGCTCTTTGTGGCAATAAATTCCAAAGACTTTCAATCATTAAAGAGAGGAAATTCTTTTTCGTCTTAGTCTCAAATTGTTGTCCCTGTAATCTGATATGATGTCCTCTATTCCTCGACTCATCCATGAGCAGAAACATCCTCTAAGCATTTATCCTGCCAAGCCCCTTAAGAATCCAGTTTGTCTCAATGAGATCATCTTTCATTCTTCTAAACTCCACTGAGTAGAGTGATTAACCTTTGCTTGTCAGACAATCCCTCTATACTACAGATCATCTCAATAAATCCTCTCTGAATTGCCTTCAGTTAAACAATATCTTACCTTAAATAAGAGGACTGAAAGTGCTCACAGTCCTCTAGATATGGTCTCGCCAACACCTTGTAGTGTTGGGGTAAGATTTCCCTACTCTGGTACTCCAATCCCCTTAAAATAAGGGCCAAATTAGCCTTCCTGATTACCTGCTGCATGTTTGTGTTAGCTTTCTGTGTTTTGTGCACAATAACCCCCAAGTCCCTTTGTTGTGCAGTTTTCTGCAGTTTTCTCTATTGAAATAATATTCTCGTTTCCCCTTTCCAAATGAACAACTTCCACATTATAGTCCATTTGCCAAATTTTTGCCCAGTTAGATAACTCATAAATAGCCTCTCTGTAACCTGCTTGTATCCCACTCACAATCTGCCTTTCCAGCGATTTTTGAGCCACAGACAGGGCCTTGGAGGGAGTACAATGTTCGTTTACAAGAGTGGTACTTGGACTTCAGAGATAAGTTATGAGGAGAAACTCGACCAATTTCTTCAGAGTTTGGTAGCTTAAGGGGTGATCTGAAAGAAGTTTTTAAGATGCTAAGAGGAAATGACACGATAGATAAAGATAAACTATTTCAACTGATAGGAGATTCTTGAACTAGGGGCATAATTCTGAGAATTAGGGCCAGACTGTTCAGGAGAGATATTAGGAAGCAGTTCTGCACACAAATAGTGGTGAATATTTAGAAAACTCTTTCACAAATGAAATTGGATGCAAAATCAGTTGTTCATTCTTTTTCGTTCAGCAAAGAAATGAAGAGATACGGGCCAAAGGCAGGTATATAGAATGAGATCACAGGTCAGCTATGATCTCATTGAATGGTGGAACGGACTGAAGGAGCTGGATGGCCTATTCCTGCTCCTATGTTTCTATGACTTCAAAATTTCTGTTTTAGTTGGTATGGCTATAGCTGGTTTCTGGAGCTTTCTTAGCAGCATGGAGATGTACAGCACAGAAACAGACCCTTTGGTCCAACTCATCCATGCTGACCAGATATCCCAACAGAATCGAGTCCCATTTGCCAGCACTTGGCCCATATCCCTCTGAACCCCTCCTATTCATATACCCATCCAGGTGCCTTTTTAAATACTGTAATTGTACCAGTCTCAATCACTTCCTCTGGCAGCTCATTTCATACACGCACCACCCTCTGTGTGAAAATGTTGCCCCTTAGGTTCCTTTTAAACCCTCTCACCCTAAACCTATGCCCTCCAGTTCTGGACTCCCCTAGCCCAGAGAAAAGACCTTTTCTATTAACCCTATCCATGCCCCACATGATTTTATAAACCTCAAGCCTCCGACGCTCCAGGGAAAACAGCCCCATCCTTTTCAGTCTCTCCTGACAGCTTAAACCCTCCAATCCTGGCAACATCCCTTTAAATCTTTTCTGAACCCTTTCAAGTTTTACAACATCCTTTCTATAGGAGGGAGTCCAGAATTGCACACAATTTTCGGATGGACTGCTTGTTTGAGCTTGAGTTATTTTTGTCACATGTACTGAGATACAGTGAAGAGTGTTGTTTTGCGTACTGTATAGACAGTTCATACCATGCAAAGTGCGTCAGGTTAGCAGAACAGGGTGCAGAATACAGTATAACAGCCACAGAGAAGGAGCAGAGAGAGAGAGGGAAAGAGAGAAAAAGAGAGATTGACATTAACGTTTGAGAGGTCCATTAAGAAAATCTGATAACAGCAGGGAAGAAGCTGTTCTTGAATCTGATCACACATGTATTCAAACCTTTATATCTTCTACCCAAAGGAAAAGGGTGGAAGAGACTATGACAGGCATGGGAGGGGTCTTTGCTTATGTTGGATGTTGGTTTTCCAGACACTCAGCTTCCAGCAGTTTTCATCGACAGCCTTCTTTTGAGCTTAATATTTCAGTCTCCACTATCTCATGTCCACAGACACAGACCTGCACACTTTATGAATGTTGTTCAGTATTATGAAGTTGAAGGCATGTATTGTAACTTCAAGAGGGAGTGGATGCTGTTTTGCACTGAGAGCTTACAAGCACCTATCATATGACTAGCCCGGAGTCTCAGAGTGTACTGGAAAATTGAAAATATGTAACATTTAGCTATGAAATAGATACCTGAGTTAGTTTCTGTTTGGCAACAATTCAAATTTAGCCAGTCAGTTTAAATTATGCCCAGGATACTAAAACCCAGTCGAGTTTCAATTTATTGTTTTTGCCAACCTCGAAACAATGAGATAATCTGAAGTTTAGGATATGAAGCAACAAGCATTTTGAAAGTCAGATAGAGAGTAACTACCATCTAGAAAGATTGCCATTCAAAGCACTGTCTCTCAAAGGTACCTTTTTTCATATAAACATCTTTGCAGTAAAAGACAGAAGCTGATCCAGGGAGATCTTCAGCCAAAAGAAGAAGGACACTGGAGATGACAGCCACTGTGTGGTTTTGAAATTATGTTGATCTAATTTTAAGATGGGTTTTTCTTAGAATGGCATATTGTGATAGAATTGGAGGCAGATAACAAGCAGTTAAGAGAAAGGGGGACTCAGAGTTGTTTGTAGTTTAATGTTGAAATATGTGGTGCTGGAAAAACACAGCAGGCCAGGCAGCATCCGAGGAGCAGGAGAATCGACGTTTCGGGCATAAGCCCTTCTTCAGGAATGTAGTTGTTTAATGTTCACTTTTCAAGTTAAGGAATAAATTGATATTTTGGATGTAGGTTTGCTCGTTGAGCTGGAAGGTTCGTTTTCAAACATTTTGTCACCATACTAAGTAACATCTTCAGTGAGCCTCCGGATGAAGCACTAGTGGTGTAGCCTGCTTTCTATTTAATGTTTGGGTTTCCTTGTGTTGGTGATGTCATTTCCTGTGGTGACGTCATTTCCGGTTCTTTTTCTCAAGGGGTGGTAAATGGGATCCAAGTCAATGTGTTTGCTGATAGAGTTCCAGTTGGAATGCGATGCTTCAAGGGATTCTTGTACGTGTCTCATGCAAAGACTCAAACAAACAGCTCTACCAACCATCCAACCCAAACTTTGGGTCCGCTATGTGGATGACACCTTTGTCATCATGAAACGAAACAAATTGAGGACACCTTCAAGACCATCAATAATACCCTTACTGGCATAAAGTTCACTAAAGAGGAGGAAAACAACAACAAACCGCCATTCCTAGATGTCGCAGTAGAGCGAACAGCCAATGGGAAACTTCAAACCAGCGTCTACAAGAAAACAATACATATGCACGAACTATTGAACTACAGAAGCAATCATCCCAATATCCACAAATGAAGCTGCATTAGAATATTATTTCAATGAGCCACCACACACTGCAGTACAGAGGAACTACACAGAGCAGAGTAAAATCTCCTATATAGTGTATTCAAAAAGAACAGGTACCCAATAAACACAGTCTGACAATTTGTCAGCAACAAACCCAAACAAGCAGACAAAACACGTCCAGAAACCCCATCCACTCTCCCCTACATCAAAGACATCTTGGAAATGACTGCCAGACTACTCAGACCCTTTGGCATTATGGTAACCCACAAACCCACCAACACACTAAAATAGCAGCTAATGAACTTGAAAGACCCAATGCAGACAACAAGCCAAACTACTGTCATTTACAAAATTCCTTGCAAGAAATGTAACAAACACCACATTGGATGAACAGGCAGAAAATTAGCTTCCAGGATACAGGAACATCAACTAGCCACAAAACTACATGCCCCATTCTTACTAGTATCTTTACATACAGATATGGAAGGACACCACCTCGACTGGGACAGTATATCCATCCTAGGGCAAGCCAAACAGAGACACGCATGAGAATTCCTATTCCAACTGGAACTCTATCAACAAAAGCATTGACTTGTATCCCATTTACCAACCCCTGAGAAAAATAACAGGAAATGATGTCACCATAGGAAATGCTGTCACCACAGGAAATGACATCACCAACCCAAGGAAACACAAACATATAAATAGAAAATGGGCCATACCACCAGTGCTTCATCTGGAGATTCACTGAAGATATTACCTCATATGGTGATGAAACATCTGAAAACGAACCTTCCAGCTCAGCGAGCAAACCTATATTCAAAACCTCAACCTGTGCTACAAATCTTCTCAAAACTCACTAAATTGATATTATTTTGCTTTAAATAGTGGAATTTGGGAGTTATCTGTCACTCGTACTTTAACAGATTACGAGGCGAGGTAAGCTTTGCTGGGTATTTGGTTTAATTAACAGAAGGGTTCACTGCTGTGTCATAACATCAGTTAAACAACTGAAGTCAACTTACCAGTCCTGAATGTTTGGATGTTGCTAAACAAATAGCACCTTCGCTTCTCCAGATTTTTTTTCTCTGAAGTTCACCTTCACACTGCCTGTTCGACATGTTGCTGACTTAGTATGATACTCAACTCAATATGCACAAATCTGTTGCAGTTGTTTGTCTTCCAACCTTTTTCTTCTTCAATGGACTGAACTGTTCATCTTAAAGTTCAACCAGCACATAAAAATGCATATGAAAAAAACTCTAAATACTTTGGCACCACTCACAGAAGAAATTTAAAATGAAACTAAAATTATGTCTGACCTATTTTAACATGGATAAAATATAAATGCAAATCAAACTTAAAACTAGACATCATTCTTCCACTTTAGAACTTTAGAACAGTGAATTTTCATCATACTATCAAGCCTTAAAGTCAGTGAGATTATTGCCTCAATTCCTGATGCACTGAATTCAGCAGGTTGGAATAATAAAGCTGAACCTACACCCCGAACTCCACTCAATAAATTAACACATCCTATACATTGGCAACTCATTTGCTTTCAGATTCCAAGACACCAGTCCATGGTTAAGTCCGATGGAGCTACTAAAAGGCAGGTTGTCACAGCGTTTCCTGGGACCATAATTCCTCTCTCAAGCACCATCACCAATAACAAAAAGAATAAAACACCAGGGTCCCCCCTCAAGCTCTACCAGAAATTATGAGCATTCAGTCAGGAGAAAGTTGGTCAAAGTTCATGGTTGATGCTTTGGCTGACACAATATAGCTTGAATCCTGTTGTTTCTTTGCATGCTGATGAATGAACAGCATTTATCAGACAAGGTGCTCAATTCTCACAAACCTGCTTTGACTATAGAGAGATAGAGAAATGTAGACTTGATTTCAAGAAGCTGTTATCATCCGAATAGTCTATTTTAACTAAACAGGGATAAACTACATTGCGTTGCGAGTCACTATTGCTTTTCTTTCTTGATATGTGTTATCTATTTAAAGCAGCTGAGTTTTATCAAAGTATTCAAGTCAATTTGGAGAATTTTATTGGTAAGGCCACCAGAGACTTTGACCTGATAATCCTTCCTGACCCTCATCAGTCTTCTTGAAGGCCTGTGACAGGGATAATGGCACAAATCCTTTGCAAAACTGCCATTCCTCTCTTTCTTTTTCACAGGGGGATGCAAAGTTGGAATGATTGCACCCTTCCCAATTCCAAAACCCAATTAAATAAATGTTTGGAGTGGGATAAAATATGAGGACTGAGTTCAAACTTGGCAGGCTTTCTTTCAGGGCATTTGTCATTGGGTAATGTTTCGTCCTTATCTTATTGCTGCCCTCCAGATGGTGGAGGAGCAGCAGGAATGACACATTGTTCCACAATGACTAATACATCACAACAGTACAATGGGAGATGATACTGTGCGATAGTTTCACGCAGCCCTTGATCTGCACAGCAAAATGCCATGCTGGATGCTTTTTTTGTCCATGGACAAAACATTCCCTCCCAACACTGTGCAAATAGTGATGCTTGCTGGAATAATGCCAGAGGGTCGATTTATGAAAGTTAGTTTGTGACTTTAGTTCTCCATTCATCCTCATACGCTGCTCACCCAGCACAATTCAGCTGCACTTTAAGATGTCGAAAGTCCAAAACCCTCAGTGTAAATATCACCCTTTTCTTCTGAATTCCTTCTAAAATTCCTTTTGATTCAGTGCAGTTTAACTGGTAAATGTGGCATACATGGACATATTAAAATGCATATCGTTAAGCAGCAGATGTTTGATGTCAATTGATGACTTTCTCTTTCAGAACAACATGTATTGATAACTGACCACTTTTTTTCCCATTTAATACTGAGCTACGAGACAGCATATTGTATATTTTTGTGGGTCAAACTCGGCCCATCTAAAACTCGATTGTCTGTATATTGCCTGACACCAAGTACCAAATGCTCATTACCCTTTGCTCACTGCATTGTTTCCCCCTTTCTGAGAATACTGAGAGTTTGAAATTCTTGTCTCTCCTTGATCTCACCCTCTCTGTTCCTGTCATCTCTTCTTGCCCCAGAACTCTTGGAGATTTCTACACTCATCTCATTCCATTTCTCTTGCAAACAGAGTCACGGAGCTGTATAGTATGGAAATATACCATTCGTACAGAATGAGGACTGCAGATGCTGGAGATTCAAAGTTGATAAAGCCTGGTGTTAGAAAAAGCACAGCAGGTCCGAGAAGCAGGAGAGCCGATGTTTCGGGCATAACGTCAGCTCTCCTGCTTCTCAGATGCTGCCTGACCTGCTGTGCTTTATCCAGCGTCACGCTTTATCAACAGACCATTCGGTCCAACTCATCCATAACGACCAGGTATCCTAAATTAATCTAGTCCCATTTGCTAGCATTTGGTCCTTATCCCTCTAAAACCTTCCTATTCAGGTATCTATCCAGAGGCCTTTCAAATTCTGTAATTGTACCAGCCTCCACCACTTCCTCTGGCAGCTCATTCCATACATGCTCCATCCTCTGCATGAACGGTTGCCCCATTAGTACCTTTTAAATATTTCCCTTCTCACCTTAAACATGTGGACTCCACTACACTGGGGAAAAGACCTTGACTATTCACCCTCTCCATGCCCCTCATGATTTCATAAACTTTTATAGCGTCACCTCTCAGCCTCTGACACTGCAGCGAAAGTAGCCCCAGCCTATTCAACCTCCCCCGATAGCTTAAACCCTCCAACCCTGGCAACATCTTTGTAAATCTCTTGTGAATCCTTTCAAGTTACACAACATCCTTCTGATAGGAAGGAGACCAGAATTGCATGCAATGTTCCAAAAGTGGCCTGACCAATGTCCTGAACAGCTGCAACATGACGTCCCAACTGCAACGGTCAATGCACTGACCAATAAAGAAAAGCATATCAAACACCTTCTTCACTATCCTGTCTACCTGCGACTCCACTTACAAGGAACTATGAACTTCCACTCCAAAGTCTCTTTGTTCATTAGCATTCCCCAGGACCTTACCATTAATTGTATAAGTCCTGCCCTGATTTACTTTTTCAAAATGCAGCACCTCACATTTATCTAAATTAAACTCCATTTGCCACTCTTCAGATCATTGGCCCATCTGATCAAGATCCCATTGTACTTTGAGGTGACATTTTTCGCTGTCCACACCTTCAATTTTGGTGTCATCTGCAAACCTACTTTCCATACCTCCTTCGTTCACATCCAAATCATTGATATAAATGACAAAAAGCAATGGACCCAGCACCAGTCCTTGTGGTATATCACCAGTCACAGGCCTGTATTCTGAAAATCACCAACTCTGAGCCAATTCTTTATACATATGGCTACTTCCCCCTGTATTCCATGTGAACCAGCCTTGCTTTCCAACCTACCATGAGGGACTTTGTTGAATGCTGTATTCAAGTCCATATAGATTAGGTCCCCGACTTTGCCCTCATCAGTCCTCTTCATTGCTTCTTCAAAAAATTCAACTAAGTTAGTGAGACACAATTTCCTATACACAATACGTGTAAATTCTGTCCCTCAGATTTCACTCCAAAAACTTGCCCACTACTGATGTCAGGCTCACCAGTCTATAGTTTCTTGGCTTGTCCTTATAACCCTCTTTCAGGTGGCTTGGTAGGTCAGTGGTTAGCACTGCTACCTCACAGTGCCAGGGACCCAGGTTTGATTCCAGCCTCGGCGACTGTCTGTGTGAAGTTTGCACATTCTCTGCATGGCTTTCCTCCGGGTGCTCTGGTTTCCTCCCACAGTCCAAAGATATGCAGGTCAGGTGAATTGACCATAGTGTGAGGTGCATTTGTCAGAGGGAAATGGGTCTGTGCGGGTTACTCTTGATGGTCAGTGTGGACTTATTGGGCCTAAGGGTCTGTTTCCACACTGTGGGGAATCTAATTTAAATAGTGGCACCACATTAACCAACCTCCAGTCTTGTGACAGCCCACCTGTGACAATCAATGACACAGCAAGGGGCCCAGCAATCATTTCCTGAGCTTCCCACAGAGTTCTAGGGTACGTCTGATCAGACCCTGGGATTTATCCAACTTTATGCGTTTTAAGACATCCAACACCTTCTCCTCTGTAACATGGACATTTTTCAAGATGTTCCTATTTATTTATACATGTTCTCCATCTTTGGGGGTCTGTAGTAAATCCCAATGCGGTGGTCACCCTTTCTGATTTCTCAGTTCCAACCAAATGACTTCCCTGGACGTATTCCCAGGAGTATTCTCCCTAAGTAAAGCTGTAATGTTATCCCCAATCAAAAACACCATTCCCTATCCTCTCTTGTCCCTTTCTCTATCCTTTGTATTGCATCTATACTCTGGAACATTAAGCTCTTAGTCCTGTCCATTCCTGGGCCACATTTCTGCAGTTGCTATGATATCCCAGTCCCATGTTCCTAACCATGCCCTTAGTTCATCTGCCTTCCCTGTTAGGCCTCTTGCATTGAAATAAATGCAGTTTAATTTATCAGTTCAACCTCATTCTGTGCTTTGCTCCTGCCTGCCCTGACTCTTTGACTAGCTCCTTTTCCCAGCTGCATCAGTCTCAGATGAATTTCTTTTCTCATTGTTTCCCTGGGTTCTTTCCCCACTACCTCTTTAACTAGTTTAAATCCTCCCGAGCAGGTCTCACAAACCTCCACATCAGTATTTTAGTCCCCTTGAGGTGCAATCCGTCCTTCTTGTACAAGTCACTTGCACCCCAGAGAGATTCCAATGATCCAAACATGTGAACCCTTCTCCTCTGCACCAGCTCCTCAGCCGCATATTCATCTGCACTACCCAATTATTCCTACCCTCACTAACTCGTGGCACCACGAGTAATCCAGATATTACTGCCCTCAAGGACCTACTTGTTAAATTCCTGCCTAACTTCCTTTATTCTGTCCTCAAAACCTCGTCCTTTTCTTTTCCAGTGCTATTAGTTCCAATATATACAATGATTTCCTGCTGGTCCCTCTCCCCTTTGAGAATATTCCGCACCCTCTCTGAGATATCCCTCATCCTGGCACCAAGGAGGCAATACATCATTCGAATGTCTCGTTGTCAGCCACAGAAATGTCTGTCTGTGCCTCTGCCTGGAGAATCCCCTATCACAATCGATCGCTTGGAACCTGGTGTACCCCTCGATACAATAGGGCTGGTCTTGGTACTAGAAACCTGCTGTCAGTGCTACATTCCTCTGACAGTCCCTCACCCCCCAATATGTTCTAAAACAGCAGACTTGTTTGAGTTGAGGGTACCCAAAGCAGACTCCTGCACTACCTGCCTACCCCTATTACCTTTCCTGGAGGTAACCCATGGACCTGACTATATCTGCAGTTTTTCTCCCTTTCTGCAACTGCCATCCATCCTGTAGCTTCTGTAAGTTTCTCATTTCCTCTCGCTGCTGCTCCAATCGATCCAAGCAATCTCTGAGGATTTGCAACCAAAAACACTTCCTGTGGATGTAATCATCAGCAATAGGGAAATTCTCCCTAATCTCCCACATCCCACAGGTAGAGTACATCACTCTACTAAAGGCCACCATTGGACCTTAAGGAATCACAGACACAGAAAATAGCACAGTCTGACTGCTCAAAAAATACTGTTCTAGGCTGACTTAGCACCTATGTTTGATGTTTTTAAATCAAGAAGCAGATCTCAATTTTAAAATAATCCAATAAGAACATACTGCAGTCACTATTGTTAATAATTGTCTCGGCTTGAGCTCTGAAATTCCCCCCTTAAACCTTTACCCCTCCATCTTCCATAGCTTCATGAAAACACACCATATTACCCAAAACAAAGTCCCTGAGCTTACCGTAGCTTGCCTCTTCAACACACCACCCTATTCCCTGGGAGAAAGTGAGGACTGCAGATGCTGGAGATGAGAGCTGAAAAATGTGTTGCTGTAAAAGCGCAGCATCCAAGGAGCAGGAGAATTGACGTTTCGGGCATAAGCCCTTCTTCAGGAATGTTCCCTGGCCAACACCTCTGTCTCAGGCCTGCTGTAGTGCTCCAGTGAAGCTCAGCACAAGCTGGAGGAAGAACACCTCATTTTCCTCTTGGGGACTCGTAGCCCTGTGGACTCAGTATCAAGGGTGTAGGTTTGCTCACTGAGCTGTAGGTTTGATATCCAGATGTTTCATTACCTGGCTAGGTAACATCATCAGTAGTGACCTCCAAGTGAAGCGAAGTTGTTGTGTCCTGTTTTCTATTTATATCTTTCTTCTGGATGAGGTTCCTGGGGTTTGTGGTGATGTCAATTCCTGTTCATTTTCTGAGGGGTTGTTAGATGGCATCTAGATCTATGTGTTTGTTTATGGCGTTGTGGTTGGAGTGCCAGGCCTCTAGGAATTCTCTGGCATGTCTTTGCTTAGCCTGTCCCAGGATAGATGTGTTGTCCCAGTTAAAAAAACCCACCATTTCGACTGGGACAGCACATCTATCCTGGGACAGGCTAAGCAAAGACATGCCAGAGAATTCCTCGAGGTCTGGTACTCCAACCACAACGCCATAAACAAACACATAGATCTAGATGCCATCTAACAACCCCTCAGAAAACGAACAAGAAAAAACATCACCACAAACCCCAGGAACCCATCCAGGACAAACATATAAATAGAAAACAGGACACAACAACTTCGCTTCACTTGGAGGTTGCCACTGATGATGTTACCTAGCCAGGTAATGAAACATCTGGATATCAAACCTACAGCTCAGCGAGCAAATCTACACCCTAACCTCAACCTGAGCTACAAACCTTTACAAACCTTGCATTCAGTATCAAGTTCTATAAATTTAGGGCCTGAACTCCCCCATGTCCAAGCCCCAGACCTCACACACCAGGCCTTGTTAGTATATATTCTGCCTTTTTACACTACCTGTTATTAGCCACTAACAATTTTCATGAACAGCTATTCACCCTCCCAGCAAGATTAATATCGATTCCTTTGTCCGTCCAACTGTTCTTCTGCCTCTATCCCTACGTAATATTTATTCCCGATTTCCTCTTGCCCACCCTATCTTCTGCATAAAAACCAACATTTTCCTGGCTACCATCAGTTCCAAGGAAAGGTCATGAAGCTATGGAAGATAGAGGGTTAACGGTTTAAGGAGGGAATTTCAGAGCTCAAGCCTAGCCAATTATTGACAGTAGTGAGTGGAGTACGTTCTTATTGGATTTTTTAAAAATTGAGATCTGCTTCTTGATTTAACTTTAAAAGGGCCAAAACGTTAACTTTGATTTCTCATCACAGATGCTGCCAGACCTGCTGAGCCCTTCCAGCAACTTCTGTTTTTGCATCATAGTGACCAATTAGATCCCCTTTCCAACCAATCTCCTTCCATGACTGAATATCAAATTTTGTTTGAAAATGCAACTGTGAGGTTTGACCATACTTTAACAAAAGTGACAACTTATACTTACATTGTGCCTTTAGCACAGGAAAACCTCGAGGGAAGAGGGTTTCAGTAGTGGGTGAGCTGAGGTATGGATTAAGTTGGGTTATGTTCCTCGTAGAAATAGGTGGCTTTGGTTATGCCAATACAAGCTGAGATTGCAGAGGGTAAATTCAAGACGAGCCTCTCTGGACTGTGAACATGGATGCAGAGGTTCAGAAGTAAGTCACCAGTAGCAGTGCTGGATAGTTGAAACATATGTCAAATGCAAATTCCCATCTTTTAAGCTGCAAAAAAAGCATAGGTTTCACTGTTGGTTGAATTTCTGTTTCAGGACAATGAAAATTTGGACTGTACTCAAACTTTTGAAAGTATTCTGAACATTTGATTTTGCCAGTTTATTGCAAAGAGGAGAAAAAGCAGGGGAGTTCTCACTGAAGCCTGGCAATTATTTTTCTAAAACAACAACATTACTGCATTGCTGTTGATTGTACGCTTACTGTGTGCAAAATGATTGTCATGTTTCCGAAATTACAGCAGTGATTACATTTCAAAATACACTTCATTGACTGTGAAGCAGTTCTGAATGCTTAGAGGTTGCAGAGGCACTATATAAAGGCAGTAGTTTCTATTTTTTTTTCCTGCCTTCTCATCTCAGTCTTTTGCATTTAATCCTGTGACTGTACCCACCTTGTTCCTCACCACTTAACCTCAGGAAACAGCCTCTTGTCTGCTAGTTTAAATTTTACCTTGGGTGAAGATGAGCAAAGATCGACCTCAAGATTCCAGCCTCTCTCTCGGATGTGTTTTTGTAAATCTGTGGGGAGATGAGAGGCAGTGATTGCGGTGCTGGAGCTGGGAAGTGGAGGCAGGGTAGAGCAGGAAAAATTTTCATTTCATGTCTTTGTACAATTCCCTTTGGGAAGTTACAATTGAATCAATATCCTCTGCCCTTTCAGTGCATTCCACCTCACAAAAACTTGCTGTGTTGAGAAAATTATTTCTCATACGCCATTCCATACTTCTGTTAAAATAACCAGCAGTTAAATGAGCTGTTATGGTTAAATGATGAATTGAACTGTCCCTATTGATTTTACTCTCCTCCATGTCTCCCCATGTCTCCCTCACCTTTGGTGGTCGGCACTGCCCTTAGAGGATTTTGCATGTAAATTAATCAATTGGAAAACCCAAGAGATTTGCAGGTGGTAGTTAATAGATGAAAAAATATCACGGTTGATCTGGTGAGGGGAAAAGAAATAACCAGTGCAAGCTGTTACGACATGTCGGTGAGCCGTCTGTTAATTAAACCAAACACCCAGAAAAGCTCACCTTGTTTCATAGTCTGTTAAAATGTGAGTGATAGACAATTACCAAATTCCTTTAAAGAAAAAATATCAATTTATTCTTTAACTCTAAAAGTGAACATTTAACAACAACTATTCACAACTCTAAGCCCCCCTTTCTCTAAACTGTTTATTGTCTGCCTCCAACTCTATAACAATATGCTGTTCTATAATAATATACTTAAAAACATTTATTAAAATTACATCATCTTAATTTCAAGCCATACAGCGGCTATCTTCTGTGGTGTCTGTCTTCCTCCGGTTGTAGATCTCTCTAGGTCGTCGTCTTTGGTTTTACTGCAAGTGTGTTTCACATGAAAAGCTATCTTTGATGGAGAGTGTTTCAATCCTTTGGGTCCCTCTGTCTCTCGATGGCAGTTACTCTTTCAAAATGTCTGCTTTTTTATACCCCCAACATTGGATCGTCTCATTGTTTCAATTTGGGCAAAACAATAAATTCAAACTTGATTAGATTTTAGTATCCTGGGACATAACTTAAACCGATTGGTTAAATTCGAATTGTTGTCAAAACAACAACCAACTCAGGTATCCATTTCACAGTTACATATTTTCAATTTTCCAGGACACTGTGAGACTGTTAGCTAGTCATATGACATGTGTTTATAAGCTGTCAGTGCAAAACAGCATTCACTCTCTCTTAAGATTACAGTACATGCCTTCAACTTCATAACAAAGAGCACTTCTGGATATATTAGAAAATGAAAACAAAATTACAAAAATTTAAAAAAAAGGAAATGGTGTATTTTTGCAGTGCAGTGGCCACGTTCCTAACTTTGGGTTTGGATTTTTGGCTTCAATTTGCACCTGCCATAGAAGTGTGTCATGGGCAGCGTGGTGACTCAGTGGTTAGCACTGCTACCTCACAGCACCAGGGTCCCAGGTTCAATTCTACCCTCGGGCGACTGTCTGTGTGGAGTTTGCACATTTTCCCTGTGTCTGCGTGTGTTTCTTCCGGGTGCTCCAGTTTCCTCCCACAATCCAAAGGTGTGCAGGTCAGGTGAATCGGCCATGCTAAATTGCCCATAGTGTTAGGTGCATTAGTCAGAGGGAAATGGGTCTGGGTGGGTTACTCTTCGGAGGGTCAGTGTGAACTGGTTGGGCCGAAGGGCCTGTTTCCACACTGTAGGGAATCTAATCTAATAACATGTATGAATAAGTCAATTGAAGAAAACGAAAGCTCAGTTGTTTTATGTTCTTACTGACTGTCTTGAATTCAGATTGATGATGTTAAATTTGTGTCACCTGATTGCTGACCCTATGTCGTTGAAAAACGTTTCTCCCTGTTCCTTCTTTCTGAACAATTCATAATTTTGAGCATCTCTTTCAAATCTCTCCCAACTTTCTCGACTCTCAATAGCACAATGCCAGTTTTTCTAGTCTTCCCACAGAATTGAAGTTTCTTATCTTTGGCGCTGTTTTACCAAATTTGTTCCACATACTTTTAAGGTTTTCACATCCTTCCCAAATATGGTGCTAAGATGGCCTGGATAGGAATAGTGGTGGCAGAGTAGCTAGGTTAGTGGAGAGTGGTTGGCAAGGCAGGGAGTGTATTACCTGGATTGCAAAGCTTATATTCTCATCTGTAAAGTGGTGTCTGGAGCATGGCAGAGGAGAAGGTAGGTCCAACTTTGAACACAGATGAAGGAGGGGAGGCTGGACTGAATTTTTGGGGTGTAGAGATGGGTCTCAGGAGGTCTTGGGGTACAATGAATAGCATTCCTGCCTTTCAGCTCAAGTTCCAAATTGAAGTTCTGCCCCCAAAACTTGTTGGCCAAGAAAGATGATTGAGAACACTGCTCAACAGCTTTAGGATCAACTGCTGATTAGGCAGGATCACTATGGTTTTGTGCATTGAAAATCATGTCTCACGAGCTTGATTGAGCTTTTTTGAAGAAGGAACAAAGAGGATTGATGAGGGCAGAGCAGTGGAAGTGATCTATATGGACTTCGCAAAACATTCAGCAAGGTTCCTCATGGTAGACTTGTCAGCAAGATTAGATCTCATGGAATACAGGGAGAACTAGCCATCTGGATACAGAACTAGCTCACAGATAGAAGATGGAGGGTGGTAGTGGAGGGTTGTATTTCAGACTGGAAGCCTGTGACCAGCGGTGTGCCCCAAGGATTGGTACTGAGTCTACTGCTTTTCATCATTTGTATAAATGACTTGGATGGAACATAGGAGGAATAGTAAGTAAGTTTGCAGATGTCACCAAAATTAGAGGTATAGTGGACAGCGAAAAAGGTTACCTCAGATTACAATGGGATCTTGATCAGATGGGCCAATGAGCTGAGGAGTTTAATTTAGATAAATGTGAGGAGCTGCATTTTGGAAAAGCAAATCAAAGCAGGGCCTATACTCATGGTAAGGTCCTGGCGAGTGTTGCTGAACTAAGCTCTTGGAGTACAGGTTCACAGTTCCTTGAAAGTGGAGTCACAGGTAGATAAGGTAGTGAAGAAGGTGTTCAGTATACTTGCCTTTATTGGTCAGTGCATTGAGTACAGGCGTTGGGAGGTCATGTTGCGGCTGTACAGATAATTGATTAGGCCAAGTTTGGAATATTGCATGCAATTCTGGTCTCCTTCCTATCGGAAGAATGTTGCGAAACTTGAAAGGATTCAGAAGAGGTTTACAAAGATGTTGTTAGGCTTGGAGGATTGAGCTAGAAGGAGAGGCTGAATAGGCTGGGGCTGTTTTCCCTGGAGTGTAGGAGGCTGAGGGGTGACCTCATAAAGGTTTATAACATCATGAGGAGCATGGATAGGATAAACAGATAAGGTCTTTTCTCTGGGGTGGGGAGTCCAGAACAAGAAGGCATAGGTTTAGGGTGAGAGGGGAAAGATATAAAAGAGATCTAAGGGGTAACGTTTTCACCCAGAGGGTGGTGTGTGTATGGAATGAGCTGCTAGAGGAAGTGGTGGATGCTGGTACAATTGCAACAATTAAAAGGCATCTGGATAAGTATATGAATAGGAAGGGTTTGAGAGGGATATAGGCTACGTGCTGGGAGATGGGACAAGATTAGGTTAGGATATCTGATCGGCATGGATGAATTGGACCAAAGGATTTGTTTCTGTCCTATACATCTCTATGACTCGATGACTCAGTCAGCAGTCACTTGTAGAATTTTTGACACACAAACTGGCTGAACCGACATTGCACAATGCTGTGCATTACCTTCCCAGTCATGCTGTTCACTGACTGTTTCATCAAGTGCACACATACTGCAACACAAGTGCACTTGCTTGCCCTCCTCTTCATGATCATTGATTTTTTTTCAGAAATACATCCATTTCAGTTCCATAAACAGGACCTGAATTGATCTGAGTCTATGAGGTCCCCACGTACTGTTTAATTCAACACTTTACTGCAACACATATTATCAGCAAGCATTGCTTAGACCCCTGGTGCAGCTAACAGAAACCTCATATTGATTACCTCCTTCCCTTCACAACACAACTTCCCATTTGGCAGTGCATCAAAATTGGCTCATAACTCTGAGCACAGCACAGAAATCCAATAGCAGAAGAGATACTGTTGAGCAGCAGAGATGTAGGATATTATTTTTGATGATGTTCTTTGTGTGGATTGCACAGCCTCAATCAGTCTTCGGCAGCAAGGTCTCAGAGGGATTCATTTGATGAAGAATGAATCATTCCCTGTATTGACATTAATGGATAAGGCTGATCCTGCCTGCAATCCAAATGCTTCTGGTTGAATTTCTCAGCATGTCATTATCTTGAGATTATTTGCAGAGTTTTGTCTTAACACTCATTGCTGAGAAGATTGTGGACCTTTTGCCTTTCTGCACCAATATTGTCTGAGACTTCTCGCATGAGCCCTGCTCTGCTGAAGATAACATTCCTCGCGTGATTAATAGTTTCCCGTTTCACCGATCCAAATGATTGTAGCCGCCGGTAAAGGAATCATAAACCATTGTTCCAGTTAATCTGGCCTGAATTCAAACTGAATGCAAAACATCAAGAAACACAGGGAAAATAAAAATCAGTCAGTTTTGAAAATCCTGCAGTTAACCATTGCTAAAACAGATACATGAATATTTATCATCTGGTTAGACATTGTTATTTTGATGTATTTGACACTCGTTTGGTTGTATCAGTCAAGCGGCAATATATGAGGTAAGGGTGGCACTCTCTCTTCTCTCTAAATGTAAGAATATAAGAAATGGGAGCAAGAGTTGTGCCATTCAGCCCTTGAACTTTGCTACTTTTCCAAATTATCTCAAGTGATCTTCTCCCTCACCATTATTTTCCAAATTGCTCCCCACAGTCCTTGATTCCCTTCGCACTGAAAACTCCAATGCCCTTGAATAAAAATGACTGAGCAGGCACAGATTTTTGAGGTAGAGAGTCCCAAACAATATCAGACTTCTCAATGGAAGTAGTTTTCTTCATTTCTGTCCACATTGGTGAGACCAAGCAGACATTACGAGAACAGATGAATGGACACTACGCAACAATTGTCAGATGGGGATGTTCCTTCCCAGTTGGGGAACACCTCATTGGTCAAGGACATTCAGCCTCAGATCTTCGGGTGACCATCCTCCAAGGCGGACTTTGGGAAATGCAGATAGCCAAGTTCAGTTCCCATGAGGACAGCCTCAACCATGGTCTTGGGTTCATGTCATACTACTGGTGACCCCAGTACACTACACATACACACACACTCTTTCATTTTCTCTCTCTCTTTCTCATTTGCAGATACATTCTGTTTCGTTCAAAAAGCAGACAATCTGTAGGCAGTCAGTCTATGTGACATTGTTTAAATTCCTATTTTGGAAATAGAACCAATCTGATTCAAGGTTGAGCTGCAGACAGACTGTAACCTCACACCACTAATGAATTGTCTGAGCTGAGATGTCACCTTTCTTTTCATAAAACCTTAAGTTATCTCAGGACTGTGACTTGAAAGAAGTTCTGAGATTTACACATGAATCATTCGAAACCTGCATCCCCATCCTAAGTGATTAGAGACTTAGCACCAATCTAGGTTCAATGCATTGCATCAGTTGTATGACATTTTGATCTTTTACTATAAATTGTGTGTCATACAATCCTGCCCCACTAGCGATCTGATGAGGGAGCAGGGCTCCAAAAGCTTGTGCTACCAAATAAACCTGCTGGTCTATGACCTGATGTCATGTGAATTTTAACTTTCCTCTTTTTCAATGACATTACGACAAAAACATTGGCATTTCAGTGCTTTGGGAATTGCTGAAATTGTGAAAGACTTTGTACAAATACAACTCTTCCATCAAAGCGAAGATCTAAACAATAAACATGAAGCAACTTACATAGAAATGTGGGAATCCTGTGGGCTGGCTCTTAAAGTGAAACAGTAACTGGCAATGAAAGCAGTTCAGTTATTTGATTGAGGCATTACTGCTCATTGTAATTCCTCAGGGATTGCCACTGCCCATCAGATGTACTTCAGGTCATCAATAGTCAGTTATTTTGAAATATCATGGGTTTTCCCCCAACAACTGACAATACTATTATCAGACTATAAATTATTTAAATCAACAACAAATCCCTTCATTTGCCATTAGAGGATTCAAGCCCAGGGGCCCAGAACATTACCTCATCCTCTGGATAATAGTCCAGCAGTAATGCAAATCTACCATTAATTCCTTCCCAACATCTCACCACTGCTAAGAACAAAAGGTATTAAATGAATCAGACTTAAAAAAAGAGAATTAACTGAGCAGTCCCTGCTATGTGAGTCAGTCCATGTGTTACGACTACTCGTGGCATTTCAGTGTTGCCTCTCATTTATATGACCTGTGCGACTTTTGTTCCAACTTGTTACTGATAAGCTGCTAATTGGATCACTTTACAAATGTTCCTGAGAAGCATATGGGAAGGGCTGTTGTGACACAGTTGGAGTGTCCCTGACTCTGGACCAGGAGGTCCAGGTTAAAGTCCCGTCTGAATCAGAGATGTGTAAAAACATCCCTGAATAGGTTGATGATAAAATATCTAAAAGATGGAAAAGCATCTGGGAAATGTGGCTGGAATGAGTGAAGCACTCATTTGTCGGGCTCTTGTGGTGCAGTGGCAATGTCCTTCCTTTTGGTCCATGAAGTCTGGGTTTAAATCTGATATGTTCCAGGGATGTGGAATAAATCGCTGAACGGTTTGATCTGAAGGTATCAAGAACTCATTCAGAAAATGGACACCTATGATTTATACGAACACGATCTGTTGGTTGTAGAAATAGCACATACACAAAGCGAAAGCTGACCAATTGTAAGTGACGTAACCATTCTAAAAGATGTCCATAAGACCATAAGATGTTAGAACACAATTAGGCCATTTGGCTCATTGAATCTGCTCGACCATTTGATCATGACTGATATGTTTCTCAACCCCACCCTCTGCACTCTCCCCGTAATCCTTGATCCTCTTACGAATGAAGAACCTATCTACCTCTGTCATAAAGACACTTATTGACTTGGCCTCTGCAGCCTTCTGCAGCAACATGTTCCACAGATACACCACCCTCTGGCTGAAAAGGATTCTTCACCACCTCAGTTCTAAAGGGTTGTCCCTTCACGCTGCAGGCTGTGAATTGTATTGTGTTGAATTAGCTTCATTGTCACATATACTCTTTGAGTATAGTGAAAAGTTTATACATTGCCACTTACAGCACCAGCTTAGGTCCAAAGGCTTCTTTCATTACAAAATCTAAGAAATTTGAGAAATAAAATGTCGAGCATTGCAGAAATAAAAGTCCAGAACAGCAGTCATCCAATCCTTGCCACACTGGCACTTAGGAATGCTCCAGACTGCCACACTGGGCTGAGAGGATGCCAAACTTTGGGGCTGCCTCACTGTGCCCGGGAGACTGCCCCAGGAGGCTGTTACTCCAGATGGGGAGGTCTGTATGCCAGGTCGGGAGGCCACCATGAGAGATTGTGATGAAGGCCTGGAGGCTGTCACCAGATGTCTCCACGGAAAGCCGGGAGGAATGCGGTGGTTCCATCCCATATTCTCACTGCATGATTTTTCAAAGACTTCCATGTTCCAAATATCGGCTTAGCTGCTAGTAGCTGCTGCCAGTTTATGTTTGCCAGATCCAATATAATGATGTTTGCCAATATAATGTTAAAAATCACACAACACCAGGTTATAGTCCAGCAGGTTTAATTGGAAGCACACTAGCTTTCGGAGCGATGCTCCTTCATCAGGTGATTGTGGAGGGCTCGATCGTAACACAGAATTTATAGCAAAAATTTGCAGTGTGATGTAACTGAAATTATACATTGAAACATTGATTGCCTGTTAAGCCTTTCATCTGTTAGAATACAATGATAGTTTCACTTCTTTCATGTGTAAATCACAAAACCCTTTTTTTAAAGTTGCATTCTCGGGTTAGCTGTTAACAATGGTGATAGCGAGACAATATGTTGAAGGTGTTAGCCCCCTGTGTTCTCTGTCTATGACCTGATGTTTAGATTGATTCTAATCTAAAAAGTGAGATAACAGAGTTTTACATAAATTCATGCAGTTTTTGAGCTCAGAGTTCTACATGAATGTATGCAGTTTTTGAGCAAAGTGCAATGTACAAATTCACCATACAAAATATATGTGTACATGTGAGTCTTTGTCTGTCTGTGTGTGTGTGTGTCTGTTTGGGGTGGGGGTTGTGAGTGTGTGTGTGTGTATGTGTGTGTGGTGAGTGCAGAGTGTCTTAAGTCTGTGAGGGGGTGCATGTGTGAGTGTGGGAGTGTGTATGTCGATAAGGGTGTGTGTGGGTGCCTGTGTGCGCGTCTGTGTGTACCTGTGTCCGTGTGTGTGTGTGTGTAGGAATATCTGTGTGTGTGTGTAGTGCAATGGTGATCACCTGTAATGTGACATGAGCCCAAGATCCCGGTTGAGGCCCTCCCTATGGGTACCGAACTTAGCTATCAGCCTCTGCTCGGCCACTTTCCTCTGCTGCCTGTCCCAAAGTCCACCTTGGAGGATGGTCACCCGAAGGACCGAGGCAGAATATCAACTTATCGGACCATACCCTTCGACCAGAAAAGATTGAAGTCCTGAGCAGGGGTCTCAACTTCTGCCCCACCACCAAAATGGACCCATTGGTTCTGGCAGCAGACACAGAGGAGTTCATCAGGCGAATGAGACTCCGGGAATTCTTTCAAGGTGCCGGCAGTGATCCCACTGAGCCCACTGATGAATTAGAACAGTCATCACAGGGATCTGTAGAAGAGTGACCAAAGAAGGTGTCAACATGGACCCCACCGGAGGGCTGCTGCCCTGGGCTTGACATGTATGCTCAAACTCTCAGGAAATATATAAATGCCAGATTCATCAGCTATACCCACAAGGTAGAGCAAAACATCACCCGTTCACAACGCAATGGCATCCAGGCTCTCAAAACCAATGAAAACATTGTCATCAAACCAGCAGATAAAGGAGGAGCCATTGTCATTCAGAATAGAACAGATTACTGCAAGGGAGTGTACTGACAACTGAACAACCAGGAACACTACAGGCAACTGATCTGTCCAAAGAACACACCCGAGAATTAAACACACTGATCATAACTTTGGATCCAGTCCTTCAAAGCTCCCTATGCGCCCTCATCCCATGTACTCCTTGTGTAGGCGACTTCTACTGCCTTCCAGAGGTACACAAAGCTAACACACCGGGACGTCCCATCGTGTCGGACAATGGGACCCTATGTGAGAATCTGTCTGGCTATGTGGAAAGCATCTTGAAACCTATTGTACAGGGGATCTCCAGCTTCTGTCGCGACACTACGGATTTCTTACAGAAACTCAGCACCCACGGACCTGTCAAACCGGGAACATTCCTCGTCACAATGGACGTTTCCGCACTCTACACCAGCATCCCCCACAAGGATGGCATCGCGGCAACAGCCTCAGTACTCAACACCAACAACTGCCAGTCTCCAAACACCATCCTACAACTCATCCGCTTTATCCTCGATCATAACGTCTTCACCTTTGACAATCAATTCTTCATCCAGACGCACGGAACAGCCATGGGGACCAAATTTGCACCCCAATATGCCAACATTTTTATGCACAGGTTCGAACAAGATTTCTTCTCTATGCAGGATCTCCAACCAACATTGTACACCAGGTACATTGATGACATTTTCTTCCTCTGGACCCATGGAGTCACTGATAAAACTAAACAGTGACATCAACAAGTTTCATCCCACCATCAAACTCACCATGGACTACTCTCGACTGTCTGTCTCATTCTTGGACACGTGCGTTCTCCATCAAGGACGGACACCTCAGCACCACACTCTACCGCAAACCCACAGACAACCTCACAATGCTACACTTCTCCAGCTTCCACCCAAAACATTTTAAAACAGCCATTCCCTATTGACAAGCCCTACACATACATCGTATCTGCTCAGATGAGGAAGAACGTGACGGACACCTGGAAGTACTCAAGGATGCCCTCACAAGAACGGGGTATGATGCTCAACTCATCGACCGCCAGTTCCGACATGCCACAGCAAGGAACCATAATGACCTCCTCAGGAGACCGACACGTGCTGCAACTGACAGGGTACCCTTCGTTGTTCAGTACTTCCCAGGGGCTGAAAAATTATGCCATGTTCTTCGTGACCTGCAAGACATTATCAATGAGGATGAGCACCTCACAAAGACCTTCCCCACACCTCCACTACTTGCCTTTAAATAATCGCCAAACCTCAAACAGATCATTGTTCGTAGCATACTGCCCGGCTCTCAGGACAACTCTATACAACCCTGTCACGGTGGACGCTGCAAGACGAGTAAGATTGTGGACATAGATACCACTATTACGCATGGGAACACCTCCCACCTTGTACATGGTAGGTACTCATGTGACTCAGCCAATGTTGTCTATCTTATACGTTGCAGGCAAGGATGCCCGGAGGCATGGTACTTTGGGGAAACCGAGCAAAGGCTACGACAACAGATGAATGGGCACCGCACAACAATCAACAGACAGGAGGGTTCCCTCCCAGTTGGGGAACACTTCAGTGGTCCAGGACATTCAGCCTCGGACCTTCGGGTGACCATCCTCCAAGGTGGACTTTGGGACAGGCAGCAGAGGAAAGTGGCCGAGCAGAGGCTGATAACTAAGTTCAGTACCCAAAGGGAGGGCCTCAACCGGGATCTTGGGTTTATGTCACATTACAGGTGATCACCATTGCACTACACACACACACAGATATTCCTACACACACACACACACACGGACACAGGTACACACAGACGCGCACACAGGCACCCACACACACCCTTATAGACACACACACTCCCACACTCACACATGCACCCCCTCACAGACTTAAGACACACTGCACTCACTACACACACACACACTTTCTCACACTCACAACCCCCACCCCAGAAAGACACACACATACAGACAAAGACCTACATGCACACATATATTTTGTGTGGTGAATTTGTACTTGCAGAGTTACATTGCACTTTGCTCAAAAACTGCATACATTCATGTAGAACTCTCAGCTCAAAAACTGCATGAATGTATGTAAAACTCTGTGATCTCACCTTTTAGATTAGAATCAATCTAAACATCAGGACATAGACAGAGAACACAGGGGGCTAACACCTCAACATATTCTGAATTAGTGGTGCTGGAAGAGCACAGCAATTCAGGCAGCATCCAAGGAGGTTCGAAATCGACATTTCGGGCAAAAGCCCTTTTCATTCCTGATGCAGGGCTTTTGCCCGAAACGTCGATTTCGAAGCTCCTTGGATGCTGCCTGAATTGCTGTGCTCTTCCAGCACCACTAATTCAGAATCTGGTTTCCAGCATCTGCAGTCATTGTTTTTACCTTCAACATATTGTCTCGCTATCACCATTGTTAACAGCTAACCCGAGAATGCAACTTTAAAAAGAAGGGTTTTGTGATTTACACATGAAAGACGTGAAGCTATCACTGTATTCTAACAGATGAAAGGCTGAACAGACAATCAATTTTTCAATGTATAATTTCAGTTACATCACACTGCAAATTTTTGCTATAAATTCTGTGTTACGATCGAGCCCTCCACAATCACCTGATGAAGGAGCATCGCTCCGCAAGCTAGTGTGCTTCCAATTAAACCTGTTGGACTATAACCTGGTGTTGTGTGATTTTTAACTTTGTTCACCCCAGTCCAACACCGGCATCTCCAAATCATGCCAATATAATGATATTGAAATTGGCCTGCCCCCAGTTTTGACACTTTACTCTTGAAATATCTTTCCCCCTTTCCATAATGCTTTTGAAAATTAGAGTGTTATGTTCGCTATCCCCAAAAATATTCACCCACTGAAATTTCCTCCACTGGTTTCATTCTCTTGAGTTACATGTAGCACTGTCTCATCTCTTATGGGATTATCTCTGTACTGACACAGGAAGCTGTCCTAGATACACTTTAAAAATTCTATCCCTTTCTAATCCTTTCACTCTAAGGTGATCCCAGATATCAAACCTACAGCTCAGCGAGTAAACCTACACCCTAAAAACAACAAACCTTCACAACCTTGCAAATCCCAGTCAATGTGAGCAAAGTTGAAGTCCCCTACAATAATAACCCTCTTTCTCACAGCTTTCTGTGATTTGCCTATTTATTAACTCTGCACTCTCCCTTTGACTATTGGGACGCCTGTAGTATACTCCAGCAAGATAGTCACACCTATTTTATCTCTGAACCAAACCCAGGTGGCTTCATTTGAAGCTCCTTCTGGGATGTCATTTCTCATTACTATGGTGATGGTTTTCTATTTTATCAATCGCGCAATGCCCGCAACTCTCTTACATCCCACCATCGTACCTGAAACATCTTTTTCTTTATTCAACTCTCGATATCCCTTGACATCCAGGGTTCTCTGCAGGTACTGTGCTACCCTTGCCCTTCAGTGTTTGAGGAACACAATGACCCTATATTCTCACTGTATTACTTTTAAAAGATTCCCACTTTCCAAATGTAGACCTGGCTGCAAATAACTGCTCCCAGTCTACGTTTGCCAGATGCTGTCCAATGATAACAGCTTCTTCCCTGTTGCTGGCAGACTTTGTAATGGACCTCGAAAATGTTAATTCTGATCTCTGTCTCTGCACCTTATGTTTGGCTGTAACATGATATTCTGTGCTCTGTTCTGTTCCTCTGATGCAGTTTGAGGTACAATCTGCCTGCACAGCATGCACAACTGCACTTTTCATTGTGTCTCGGTATATGTGATTACAATCAATCAATCAAACCCTGGAATGCTGAGTTGCCTGCTACTTCCTTCCTCTGACCATGTCTCAGTGATTCCAACAATATCATAATCCCACATGCTGATCAATGCTTTAATTTTATCTGCCTTACCAGTAAAGCTCCTGACATTAAAATAGAAACAGTTTAGTTTTTGAGATCTCCCATTTGCCTTATCCTGTTCATGTCGTCTCTGCCTACTGGACTGTCCTGGCATTCCTTCCATATCTGATGGGACCTTGCTCCAAACCTTACGTCTGCTCCGTGCCAAATCAGTTTAAAATCACCCCAACATTCTAAGGTTAACTTAGCAAGCAACATTGTCCCCCTTGTCGATAGCTTTCTCCCAGACCCAAATGAAGTTATGTTTTCAAAGGAGCTAATTTAATTTGACTGCCTTGACTTAACAAAAGAGTCAGTTGGTTCGATTCTAAATGTGAGAATAAATAGCAGTGCAACACACAGACACAGATGTTACAGATGAGAAGTGAGTCTAAAAGAAGATAAATATCAAAACATATGTAGATCAGTGGGTTGCTTATGAAGAAGTCAGTAGTTGAGCATCATCCTGTTGAAAAGCCGATTGCAGGATACTTGGCTTTACAGAATAGTTGAAAGCCTTTTGCTCTGTTCCTTTTTGAGTGGCTTGCTGATGAGCATCCTTGCACTTTAGGTGAGAAATACCCATATCTGCAACATAAGCATGACTTATGGGTAGTTCTTTAAATATAACCTTCACAGCATGCATGCTTGATCCTAACTTGCACATCTACATACCCCAGCTGACTGGCACACCTTCTTGTACAGATTGTGACAATGCTGCTCCATTAACAAGGCTATGTTGTCCTTGTTTCCTTTTCAGAGTGGTCATAAAGACACAGGCTTCAGTTTGGAGGGATTTTAAGTTAATTTAA
Organism: Chiloscyllium punctatum; assembly: GCF_047496795.1. NCBI lineage: Eukaryota > Metazoa > Chordata > Chondrichthyes > Orectolobiformes > Hemiscylliidae > Chiloscyllium > Chiloscyllium punctatum. The sequence goes on from NC_092773.1 coordinate 7,523,634, forward strand.
TTATATCTAACAGATACTGCCTTGAGGAAAACCTTTCAAGTTTTAAAAATAAACACTTTTACAATGAAAGGGGAGTGATCAGTTTTCCCAGCTCAGCTTTTCTCTGATCTAGTTTGGTCTGGCTGTTCAGAGAAAGCAGTCAGTCAGATTCGAGGCTGCTGGTCAAAGAAACAGCTACGTGGGAGAAGGTATTCCATGCTGAATCTCTCTGTCATCTCCCTCTCGGACATCTTTCCTGAAAGACCCTGTGTTTGATTTTACCTTTTGTGACTAGGGGTATTTGTGGGGATTATTGCAAGCAGTTGGAACAGCATCATTAACTTGGGATAGTCTGTTGGGTTTTCAGTTAGGTTACATTATTCAATATTCTGTTCTGTTTTGTTTGTGTTTCTTTTGGTAATCTTGGAAAGAAATTCTGTTTTGTTTAAAACTAAGTGGTTGGGCCAGCTGCATCACTCCTGGCATATCCACTCGCACCTGCTTAAAACAGCTATCAAAGTTAGGGTCTGGGCTACTTTCTTGAAATGTTTTGAAGGGGTCTGGCCTGGTCGATAACAATACACACCTCCTTCAACATCACACACAAGGTTGATAGGCTACTATCTCACACAGATCAGAGTTGGACTGGTTTTTGACTCTGGTTCTTGTCTAATCTTGAAAGAGAAAGACACAAAAGTTTTCCTTGCCCAGACTGCTGAATTTTCTTCAATCATGATCACAGTCTTCTGAGATTCCTCCCAGGAGATTACACTTCAGTGTGTATGTATTTCTCTCTTTTATAACCATCCTTTGAGCTTCTGTGTCCTTTGCGGACACAGAGATGGGCTCAAGTGCGTATACTTCAATGCAAGGAGTATCAGAAATAAGGTGGGTGAACTTAAGGCGTGGATCGGTACCTGGGACTACGATGTTGTGGCCATCACGGAAACATGGATAGATGAGGGACAGGAATGGCTGTTGGAGGTTCCTGGTTACAGATGTTTCAGTAAGATTAGGGAGGGTGGTAAAAAAGGAGGGGGGGTGGCATTGCTAATTAGAAATGGTATAACGGCTGCAGAAAGGAAGTTTGAGGGGGATCTGCCTCTGGAGGTAGTATGGGCTGAAGTCAGAAATAGGAAAGGTGCAGTCACCTTATTGGGTGTTTATTATAGGCCCCCCAATAGCAGCAGAGATGTGGAGAAACAGATTGGGAAACAGATTTTGGAAAGGTGCAGAAGCCACAGGGTCGTAGTCATGGGCGACTTCAACTTTCCAAATATTGATTGGAAGCTCTTTAGATCAAGTAGATTGGATGGGGCGGTGTTTGTGCAGTGTGTCCAGGAAGCTTTTCTAACGCAGTATGTAGATTGTCCAACCAGAGGGGAGGCCATATTGGATTTGGTACTCGGTAACGAACCGGGACAAGTGGTGGGCTTGTTGGTGGGTGAACATTTTGGTGATGGCGACCACAATTCTGTGACTTTCACCTTGGTTATGGAGAGAGATAGGTGCGCACAACAAGGTAGATTTTACAATTGGGGGAAGGGAAATTACGATGCTGTAAGACAGGATTTGAGGAGCATACGTTGGGAGCATAGGCTGTTAGGGAAGGATGTGGTGGAAATGTGGGACTTTTTCAAGGAGCAGATACGACGTGTCCTTGATATGTATGTACCGATCAGGCAGGGAAGAAATGGTCGTGTGAGGGAGCCTTGGTTGACGAGGGAGGTTGAATGTCTAGTAAAGAGGAAGAAGGAGGCTTACATAAGGTTGAGGAAACAAGGTTCAGACAGAGCAGTGGAGGGATACAGGATAGCCAGAAGGGACCTGAAGAAAGGGATTAGGAGAGCTAAGAGAGGGCATGAAAAATCCCTGGCGGATAGGATCAAGGATAACCCCAAGGCATTCTATGCATATGTGAGAAACCTGAGAATGACGAGAACGAGGGTAGGTCCGATCAAGGACAGTGGTGGGAGACTGTGTATTGAGTCGGAAGAGATAGGAGAGGTCTTGAACAAGTACTTCTCTTCAGTATTTACGAACGAGAGGGACCGTATTGTTGAAGAGGAGAGTGTGAAACGGACTGATAAGCTAGAAGAGATACCTGTTAGGAAGGAAGATGTGTTGGACATTTTGAACAACTTGAGGAGAGACAAGTCCCCCGGGCCTGACGGGATATATCCTAGGATTATGTGGGAAGCAAGAGAGGAAATTGCAGTACCGTTGGCAATGATCTTCTCGTCTTCACTGGCAACTGGGGTGGTACCAGGGGACTGGAGAGTAGCGAATGTTGTGCCCCTGTTCAAAAAAGGGAATAGGGATAACCCCGGGAATTACAGGCCAGTTAGTCTTACTTCTGTGGCAGGCAAAGTAATGGAAAGGGTACTGAGGGATAGGATTTACGAGTATCTGGAAAGACACTGCTTGATTAGGGACAGCCAGCACGGATTTGTGAAGGGTAGGTCTTGCCTTACAAGTCTTATTGAATTCTTCAAGGAGGTGACCAAGCATGTGGATGAGGGTAGAGCAGTGGATGTAGTGTACATGGATTTTAGTAAGGCATTTGATAAGGTTCCCCATGGTAGGGTTATGCGGAAAGTCAGGAGGCATGGGATAGAGGGAAATTTGGCCAATTGGATAGAAAACTGGCTAACCGGTAGAAGTCAGAGAGTGGTGGTAGATGGTAAATATTCAGCATGGAGTCCAGTTACAAGTGGAGTTCCGCAGGGATCAGTTCTGGGTCCTCTGCTGTTTGTAATTTTTATTAATGACTTAGAGGAGGGAGTCGAAGGGTGGGTCAGTAAATTTGCAGATGATACAAAGATAGGTGGAGTTGTGGACAGTGAGGAGGGCTGTTGTCGGCTGCAGAGGGACTTAGATAGGATGCAGAGCTGGGCTGAGGAGTGGCAGATGGAGTTCAACCCTGCCAAGTGTGAGGTTGTCCATTTTGGAAGAACAAATCAGAATGCGGAATACAGGGTTAATGGTAGGGTTCTTGGTCAGGTGGAGGAACAGAGGGATCTTGGGGTCTATGTACATAGATCTTTGAAGGTTGCCACTCAGGTGGATAGAGTTTGTAAGAAGGCCTATGGAGTATTATCGTTCATTAGCAGAGGGATTGAATTCAAGAGTCGTGAGGTGATGTTGCAGCTGTACAGGACTTTGGTTAGGCCACATTTGGAGTACTGTGTGCAGTTCTGGTCGCCTCACTTTAGGAAAGATGTGGAAGATTTGGAGAGGGTGCAGAGAAGATTTACCAGGATGTTGCCTGGAATGGAGAGTAGGTCGTACGAGGATAGGTTGAGAGTTCTCGGCCTTTTCTCGTTGGAACGGCGAAGGATGAGGGGTGACTTGATCGAGGTTTATAAGATGATCAGAGGAATAGATAGAGTAGACAGTCAGAAACTTTTTCCCCGGGTATAACAGAGTGTTACAAGGGGACATAAATTTAAGGTGAAGGGTGGAAGGTATAGGGGAGATGTCAGGGGTGGGTTCTTTACCCAGAGAGTGGTGGGGGCATGGAATGCGCTGCCCGAGGGAGTGGTAGAGTCAGATTCATTGGCGACCTTTAAGCGGCATTTGGATAGGTACATGGATGGGTGCTTAATCTAGGATAGAAGTTCGGCACAACATCGTGGGCCGAAGGGCCTGTTCTGTGCTGTATTGTTCTATGTTCTATGTTCTATGTTCTTATCACCTTGTCAGATGTGACATTCCAGGGACTTTCTAGCCAACAACTGAATTTATGTTCATCATAGTCATTTGGCTTTATGCCAAATATGTGTTTTTATAAAAGGTAAAGATGTCTGTGAATACTTGATATCTCTGTTATCATGACATCCGTCACCACTTTTTTAGGGCAGCTCAGGATGGGGAATAATTGTGAGCAAGGGCCATATTCCAAAAATGAATAAGGAAAAATCAAATGTGCTGTCAGCCCTGCATTGAAACAATCTCTCTTATCGATTTAAGATTAGTTATACTGAAAGGGCTGAACAAGGACCTACAGTGGATCACACCACCACAGAAATATTATGGTACAGAAGAGGGCATTTTGGTCAATACCAGCTGTCTGCAGGTTAATCCTCTGAGTCCCACTTCCCTCATTCTCTCCACCTAACTATGCAAGTTTATTTTCCTCAAGTGCTTATCCAGTTTTCTTTTGGAATCATTGTTCATATCTGCTTGTGCCTCGTGTATGGGCAGGAAGTTCCAGGTCAATCTTGCATTCCCATTCCATATGTAAAAATGTTCATCCTTCTGTCACTTCTGCATCTTCTGCCCACATTCTTTCATATCTATTAACTCAGGAAACATTTGTTCCTTGCCTAGTTCTAAATAGGTCATGATGCAAAGAAGGGCTTTCAACAGAATGGCGAAGTTATCCATCATGTTGATGGAACAATACTCCCACCTGAGCTTCAGTGACTGCCAGTTGTTGAAATATAAAGTTGAAAAGCATTGCGTCCAGAGAAGGAATACTTTAGAAGCAGAACAGTATGGGTTTTTACACTGAGAGTTGGAGAAATTAGATATTGGTAAGTAGAATTTGTCAGAGGTTGTGAGCATTAGATATCTTGCAAGAGGATCACAGGTTATTGGGAACAAGAACAAATATTTTGCATCAGTCTTTACAGCGGGAGATACTTCGAGCAACCCATTAATCCTAAAGAATACAGGGAAGGAATGAAGTACTATCACCTTCATGAAGGAAGTAGTAACAGACAAACACATAAGCCTAAAGAGAGGCCATTCAGCCCAATGATTCTGCTCCGCCATTCAATCATGACTGATGGCTTGCGTCCTAGGATCCTAAAAGAGGTAGCTGCAGAAATAGTGAATGCAATGTTTGTAATTTTTCAGATTCAGAAATGCCAGAGGATAAGGAAAACTACTGAAATGCCACCCTTATTCGGAAAGAGAGGGAGACAAAAGGCACATGTTTGTAGAATAATTAGCTAAACATTTATTGTTGGAAAACTATTGGAGTAAATTACTAAGGAAGTGATAGAAAAACATTTGTTAAATCATAATCTAATCAGCATGATTCCATGAAAGAAATTGTGTTTTTTGACGAAGTCTCAATTAGAGTGGATGGAGGGGAACCAGTGGATGCATTGCATTCTGACTTGCAAAAGGGTTCGGTGAGGAACATCATGAAAAGTTTAAGTCATAAGATAGAAGTCTACAGTGTGGTGGTTTGATGGGGAGCAGGCAGCAAAGTGGAGTTGAGACCAGGTTCAATGGTGGAACGGGCTCGAAGAGCTGAATTGCCCACTCCTGCTCCTAATTCCTTTGTTCCTTTGGAATAGTTGGAGAATTGGCTGATGGGTAGAAAATAGTAGACGGGGAAAATGGGTTCTTTTTCAGCTTGGTCACCCATGACCAGTGGAGCTCCATAGGGATCAGTTCTGGGACTGCAACTGTTTTCAATGTATATTGATGACTTGGAGGCAGGAAGTGAATATTTGATTTGATGTGATTAAGTGTCACATGTATTTAAGTACAGTGAAAAGCTTTGTTTGTGAGCAGCACAGGCAGATCAGAGTAAGCAAGGGCATACAGATCATAGGGAGAAAAAGACTTAGACAAAATGAGGCATACACATTGTACTGCACAGGAGGTGCACAAGGCAAGAGCAACATTATTTGAGTTTAGAGAGTCTAATATTGGCAGGCAAGAAACTGTTTTTCAACTTGCTGGTGCATATGTTGAAGCTTCTGTATTTTCTGCCTGATGGAAGGGGTTACCGGAGAGCATGGCTGGGGTGGGATGGATCTTTGGTGATGTTGGCAGCCTGTACATGGCAATGAGAGGTGTAAATGGAGTCCATGGGTGGGAGGTTGGCTTCTGTGATGGTCTGGGCTGTGCACACAACCTTCTTCAGTTTCTTACAGTACTGGGCAGAACAATTGACATAACAGAGCATTATACATTGGGATAGTATGCTTTCTATGGTGCATCTGTAAAAGTTGTTGAGGATCTTTATGGACATGCCAAATTTCCTGAGGTGCCTCAGAAAGAAGAGATAAAAACAAATTACTGCAGATACTGGAATGTGCATTATTATCGTGTCATAGACAGGTACAGCATGGAAACAGACCCTTTGGCCCAACTCGTCAATGCCAACCAGATATCCCAACCCAATCTAGTCCCACGTGCCAGCATCTGATCCATATCCCTCTAAACTCTTCCTATTCATATACCCATCCAGATGCCTTTGAAATGTCACAATTGTACTAACCTCCACCACTTCTTCTGACAACTCATTCCATACACATACCATCCTCTGCGTGAAAAGGTTGCCCCTTAGATCTCTTTTGTATCGTTCCCCTCTTGTTATTGTGCCTTCTTGAATGTCACATCTACATGGGAAGTCCAGACAAGTTGTCAGTTATCATCATTCTGAAAAACTTGACTCTGTCAACACTCTCAACCTCCACTCCGTTGATATGGATAGGGCCATATCCTTCCCCTTTATTTCTGAAGTCAATGATCAGTTCTTCAGTTTTGCCAACTTTGAGAGAGAGGTTGTTATCATTGCATCACATCACCAAGCTCTCCTCCTTTCTGTATTCTGACTCATCATTGTTTGATGTCTGTCCTACCACAATGGTTTCATCAGCAAAGTTGGAGATGGCGTTCGTTCAGAATTTGGCTACAAAGTCATGGGTGTACAGGAAGTACAGCAAGGGGCTGAGATCTTTGGGCAGCGCCAGTAGTGCATGTTATCTTGGAGGAGGTGCAGTTGTCTGTCTTTACTGATCTGCAGATCAGGAAGCTGAGGATCCAGTTGCAGAGGGCGGAGCTGAGTCCAAGAGTTTTGAGATCAGTCTGGAGAGAATAATGGTGTTGAAGGTTGACCTGCAGTCGATGAGCAGGACTCTGACGGAGGTGGGCCCTTGTCATCCAGATGTTCCAAGGACGTGTGTACGGCTGGGGAAATGGCATCCACTGCAGACCTGTTAAATCAGAAGGCAACTTGCAGGGGATCGAGGCAGAGTTGATGTGGGCCATCACCAGCCATTCAAAGCACTTCATGATTATGGAAGTCACAGTCACAGAACAGTAGGCATTAAGGCACGTTGCATGTGCTTTAGACCATAAGGCATAGGAGCAGAAATTAGGCCATTCAGAGTCTAATCCGCCATTCAATCATGACTGATCGCCTTTTCAACCTCATTTCCTGCTTTCTCTCCATAACCTTGGATCCCCTTGGCAATTAAGAACTTATCGATCTCTGTTTTAAATATACTTAGTGATCTGGCCTCCTCAGCCTTCCGTAGCAATGAAGTCCACAGATTCACCACTCTGGCTAAAGAGGTTTCTCCTTATCTCGATACTACAGTCTTCCCTGTTGTCTAAGGCTGTGCCCTTGGGTCCAGATTTCTCCTGCCGATGGAAACATCCACTTCCCAACACCCACTCTGTCCACGCCGTTCAGAATTCTGCAAGTTTCAATCAAATTCCCGCTCATCCTTTTCAACTCCATGGAGTATAGTCCCAAAGACCTCAAACATTCTTTATATGTTAAGCCTTTCATTCCTGGGATCATTCTTGTGAACCTCCTCTGGACCGACTTCAGGGCCAGTACATTTTTCCTGAGGTATAGACCTAAAATTGCTCACAGTACTCTAAATGTGGTCTGACTGGAGCCATAGAAATACATTACCTTTCTCAGGTATTGAGATGATGGTGGACTTCTTGAAGCAGATGGGGACTTTAGCTTGTGGGAGGGGGAGTTGAATATGTTAGTGAATATCTTTGCTAGCTGATCCGCACAGGAGCTAAGTGGACGGCTGGCTTTCTGTCCAGGCCTGGTGCTTTCCTTGGGTTGCCACTCAGGAAGACGGATCTGACATCTGCAGCGCTAATGGAGGCAACAGGTACATAAGGGGCTGTCGGGATGGGTGACACTGTGCCGCTGGAATTCTGATGGAACTGAGCACAGAAAGCATTGAGCGTCTTTGTCCGCTATCTTGCTCTGCTTCATTTTGTCTCCCATAATGTTGTTTAAGCCTGGTTGCAGACAGCAGGATTCCTTATGGTTGGTTTGGGCCTCTAACTTGATCTGGTACAGCCTCTTGGCATCTCTAATAGCTTTGTAGAGGTCACATCTGGATTTTATGTATGGGTCTGGGTCACCTGACTTGAATGCAATACGCCTGGTCTTCAGTAGGCAATCAATTTCCTGGTTCATCCAAGGTGTTTGGTTGGGGAACAACTGGATTGACTTCTTTGGCATGGAGTCTGCCAAGCACTTACTAATGAAGTCCATGACGGTAGTGTTGGTGTACCTGTCTACGTTTTCTGCTGCATGCTTGAATATGGTCCACTCCACCAATTCCAGCGGAGACACTCTTCCATTGTCTTGGGACCAGTATTGTATTTCTTTCTATGAAGGATCCTCCCGTTTTGGCTTCTGCTTGTAAGCTAGGAGGAGGAACACAGCGTTATGATCTGATTTTCCGAATTGTGGATGGGGAGATGGAGCAGTTAGTATCTTTGACAGTTGTGTAGCAGTGATCGAGGATGTTCACTCCTCTAATGGGCAAATGTTTTAGTGGTACTTTGGCAGCATCCTGTTGAGGTTGGCTTGGTTGAAGTCACTGGCCACAATGATAAGGCCTGAGGGAATTTTATCTCCAGTGTGTTTGTGGTGGTGTAAATTCCATCCAGAGCATTCTTCACATCTGCACGGGGTGATATGTAGGCTGTTGTCAGAATGGCGGAGGTGAATTCATGTGGCATTTGGTAGGGATGACATTTTACTGGAAGGTATTCTTGGTCTGGGGAGCAGTCGCTCACCAGAGTTGCCATGTCTGAGCACCAGGAGGTGTTGATCAGGAAGTATAAACCTCCAAACTTTGACTTACCTGAGGACACCGTGTTTTAGATGCACACCAGGGACAGTTTTCTGTCTGGTTTAATTTGTATTCAGGGTCTCTAGTTCAATATCATGACACTGGGAACAGACTGGGCTGGGTTCTTCATTTTCTGCACGGCAGCCATGTGTATGGAGAACCCTCAGCTTGTAAGGTGCCGTTAGGTTTGGCAGGAGTGAGCCATGTCTCTGTGAAACACAGCAGTCTCTCAGTTCTTTCTGGAAGGTAAGTCTAGATCTGAGTCCATCTATTTTGTTTTCAATAGCCTCCACATGTGCTAGGAGTATGCTGGGGTTGTGGTGGGGGGGGGGTTGCAGTCTTGAAACTTGTTTTTGTCTTACCTGCAGCCAGTGTGTCTTCCATGTTTCCTTGCAGGTTTCCTGCATCTGGATGGTCCCGATAGTGCGAGTCGGTTGCTTCAGAAGGTAAGTGAGCTTGATCTGGGCAGGCTGAGCTTCCCCCGGGGCTGGATACTGCAAGGTTGTAGTTCTGGCCTGGGCTTGTCTGGCTTCATCAGGAACAGGTCACAGTGGTGGGATTTTTGCTCCTGGTCGTTTCCTGTAGCCAAATTTGCAGATGACACAAAAATAGGTGAAAAAGCAGCTTGCATGAAGGATATAAACATTTTAAAGACAGATATTTAAAGGTTAAGTAAGTGGGCAAATAGCTGGCAAATGGAATAACATGTTGGAATATGTGAAGTGGTTGATTTTGGAAGGGAGAAGAAGAGAACAGAATATAATTTAAGTGGAGAAAAGCTGCCAAAAAGCTCCAATACAAGGAGACTTGGGGATACATGTCCATGAAAGGCAAAAAGCTATCCTACAGGTGAATGGAATATTGGCCCTCATTTCAAAGGGTTGGAGGATAAGAGGATGGAAGTGTCATAAAGCTGGTCCCTTTTTTCTAAAAGCTGTTGCTTTTCTCAAGGATACTGTGTCCTTGATTGTTTTCAGAGGGGTCGTAAATGGGCCAGGCTCTGATTAGACTAGTTTGGTACAGAGATAAAAGGGGTTTTGAGAGGCCTTTTGTTTATATGTAAACAGATGAGACTTTAAACCAAAGTGGTCATGTTTTAGAAGTGACCTGTACAATGAAAGCGGAATGGTCAGCTCTCTAGCTGAGCAGTTCAGTCCAGAACTAGAGAGGAATTCAGCTGTGTGTGAACAGGCTGCAAAAACACTCTGCCTGCTCAAGAATGTTTTGAATGGTCCAGCCTAGTCCATAACAGAAGTCTTACTGCAGCAAGGCAAGGTGCTGGTGAGACCACAGCCACAGTACTGTGAACACGTTTGGTCCCCTTATTAATTGAAAGATAACATTTCATTGGAGGCAGTTCAGTGGAGGGATTGTACTATGAGCAAAAGCTAAACAGGTTAGGACTCCAGTCACAAGTTTGAGAGATGAAATACAGAAGATTCTTGTGGGGTTTGACAAGATGGCATAATGCTGAGCACTGCTGCCTCAAAGCTGTAGGGACCTGGGTTCGATTCTACCCACGGGCAAATGTCTGGAGTTTGCTCATTCTCCCCATGTTTGCATGGGTTCCTCTGATTTCCTCACACATTCCAAAGATATGCAGGTAAGGTGGATTGGCCATGGGAAATTACCCATAATGTAAAGAGATGTGCAGGCTCGGTAGATTTACCAGGGTACGTGTGGGGTTACAGGTATTGGCTGAGGGAGGGAGTCTGGGAGGGATGTTCTTTGGAGGGTCAGTGTGGACTCAATAGGCTGAATAGGCTGTGGGGAGCAGAGCTCTTAGGTATATTTAAAGCTATAAATTGATAGAATCTTAAGCAGCTGGGCATAAGGGAATTAGGGATTACAAAGAAAATGTAGGAAGTTGGATATGAGGAATGTCAGATCAGCCATGAAGCTATTGAATGGTGGAGCAGGCCTAAAGGGGCAGAACTGCCCAGTTCTATTCTCTTTTATTACGGTCTTATGATAACTGAACTCAAGAAAGAGTGAACCTTTTGTTCCAGCTTTAGCAAGATTTCTGTGGAGAAGGCTTGTTGTTTTTTTTTAATTTGAGCACACAGTTAGGTGTATACAGCAGAATGATTAAGACATGATAAAGTTAAGGAAGCCAACCCAACACATGTTCTATATTGGAGACGATTCAGATTGTGCAAAGTACAGAGGACCACAAAACATTGAATAATGTCACCTGACCATTAATCACCAAATAATGGTGGAGCTCCCCTGAAGACAAGATGTGCTCTCTGGTGTGCTCCAGACATCACAGTCTAGTCAACATGTTCACTACATTGATGCAAAGTACCAAGTGGGAGAAATTTAAGACATCAGGATCCAGTCATCTGCTGATCTTCTCTAAAACGTTCAGGTCAACCTTTTGAGATTGTTCAGGTAATGAAGGAAACTGCTGCCAGTCCACTGGTGTATGTTAGCTGCGGAAAGCATAAGAAATAAATAACGTGGACTGCATTGAGTGTCTCTGGGGGAAGACAGATACAGCATTTCATTGGGAGAAATGTGTGTTGTTGTTAAACAGTTAAATCTAGTTTATTGGCCATGCGAATCTAAGATGAGAAATTCTTTGAGTTGTATGCAATAATGGGCAAGGTGGATGAAGTTGTGATCCTATCACAAACCATTTCAGAACCTTAGTTATTTTCTATTGCTATGTACTACCCATCCATTCTAAAGTGAAAAATTGAATCAGTAACACATAACTAGCGAGGCGGGAGTGTGATGTGAATAGAATATTAAAAGCAGCCAAACTGATGCCACTGAACACGGCAAAGGATTTAGCAGTCAGACTTGAAATAGAACAAATTGATGAGAAGGTGAGGCCTCCAGTGGCTTAACATGATGACACTTAGCTACATTGTATGTTCTAGAGGTCAATACCCATTCAATGTTGCATGACCCTTTATCTCCAGTTTAGTGTTGAACTCTTATTCTTCAAGTCTGTTCAGGTTGTTAGTCATGTTATTATTTCCTGGGGCATTGTTGTGAATGAAGATTGCAATGCAGGATCAGTGTGGTGTCCACAGAAGTGGCAGTTCATGTCTTTATTGTATTGCTTGAGGTATCTTCCTCAGCTGTGGCACCTATGGCCTTTCTCACGGCATGAAAAATATCACATGTCTGGCATTATTGGTCCTGGCAATATACTGAACCAAGTTTCAGTGCTTGTCTCCACAGAGATGGTTTGCTGCACTGTTTTCTTAGACAGGTGTTGCAGAAGTTTGTCTTTTTTTCCTCTGGTGCCCTTATCATTTGTACTGACCACCATGATGGTTTTGGTCTGAGACAGTTCGCGAATGAAGTTCTACTTGGGGTCTTCAGTAATTATCCCTGTGGGGATGTGGCCTGCTCATCTAAATTAAAATTTTCTGGAGGGTGGTTTTCATGCTGTCGAGTTCAAAATTGACTCAGGTTTTCTCCTGCCATTGAACTCTTTGGATAGCTCCTCGATGCGTTTGTAGATGTAATGCAGAGCTTTGATATGGCACCCTAAGATTAATGCTTCCTCTGTCACCCAGGAAAAAGCTATTTTGGTTGCTTTTTCCTGGTTGCAGTTTAATGAACGAGGCAGGAAAACATGAATATTCGAAGATGATACTGTCAGGCTTGGTTTTCAGATCCCAATGTTGATTGGGATGCAATTAAACAAGAAGTCAGATGAGACGAGACCAGTGCCTTTCCATAATGCCTTTCACATCTTCAGACCAACCCAAAGTGCTGATAAATCAGGTCCAGTCACTTTTGCTTTGTGACTAAATGTCGGAGCAATGTCACAAATGACAGAGATAGAGAGCTGGAGTTCTTTTTTGAGTTTCCACCATTTGGTCTAGTCTTCAAAATTTATGTAGATGTTATAATCTGCAATAAACATTCACAGGATATGATCTTTTAGATTTGATAAGTGATTCATAAGGGAAGAATACATAATATTCCATAACTGTTTCCCGATCATTAAAAGTTTGTTGTTGCCCGTGTAAGGGCAAGAGTATTTCTTAACACTGCCGATTTAAAGCATTCCTGGTTCCTGGCAGACTGGAGTGAGGTAAATACATTTTAATGTATTCAATGGAAGAACATGACTTTCTGCACTAAGATGTGTACTCCTGCTTCTAAGGCAATTGATATTCTGTTTAATTTCTTCAGCACAAGACAAGTTTGTTGTACATTTACAGTTATTAACAAAGGCAGTAATTAAAAGGTGATCACTGATTGAGAAGAATAAAACATGTGAAAGGAATTAATAGAAAATAGCAAGGGATGTCTCTTTTGTCTGAAGGCGTTCTGTGATTTGGAGCTGTTGAAAAGTTATGTTTTATTTTGTACTGGTTTGTTTTCAGAGCAGTCAAGGGATGGATGTTTCGCCCATGGCTGAGATGCAGAGAGGCTGTTGTTTGATAGATTCCTGAGCTTGAAATGATCTGACTGCCTTCTTGACCTCAGTGCATGATAGAGCTGGAAAACACAGTGGGATTCTACTCAATCTCCAAGGGGTGAGTTTCTGCTGTGGGCATAATCAATGATGCCACTTTTGAAAAGTTTCTTTTTTGAGTTTGTGTTCAGCGTTGTTCACATATTGTTCTTTACAAAATCTTGCATAAACCAATATCATCAGGCAGGATTTCTAAAAATCATTTTGCCTTAAAGAATACCTATTTAAGAACAGTAACTTCGTGCTCAATGAGAAGTGAAAAACAGACTTATCATTAGAACGGAGAACATGGAATAATACAGCACAGAACAGGCCCTTTGGCCCTCGATGTTGTGGCGACCTGTAAACTAATTTAAACCAATCCCCCTACACTATCCTATCATCAGCCATATGCTTATCCAAGAACTGTTAAAATGCCTCTAATATGGCTGAGTTAACAACATTAGCAGGCAGGGCATTCCACACTTTTACCACTCTCTAAGTAAAGAACCTGCCTGTGACATCTGTCTTAAATCTATCACCCCTCAACTTGCAGCTATGCCTCCTCGTACAAGCCAATATCATCATCCTCGGAAAAAGACTCTAACTGTCCACCCTATCTAATCCTCTGATCATCTTGTATGTCTCTACTAAATCCCCTCTTAACCTTCTTCTCTCCAATGAGAACAGACTCAAATCCCTCCGCCTTTCCCCATAAGACCTTCCCTCCAAACCAGGCAACATCCTAGTAAAGCTCTTCTGCACCTTTTCCAATGCGTCCATATCATTCCTGTAATAGGATGACCAGAACTATATACAATATTCCATGTGTGGCTGCACCAGCAATTTGTACAGTTGCATCATGACATCACGGCTCCAGAACTCAATCCCTATACTAATAAAACATAACACATTGTATGCCTTCCTAACAGCACTATCAACTTGGGTGGCAACTTTCAGGGATCTATATACGTGGATACCAAGATCCCTCTACACACCCACGCTACCAAGAATCTTTCCATTGACCCAATATTCTGCCTTCCTGTCATTCTTCCAAAAGTGAATCACCTTACATTTATCTGTATTGAACTCCATTTGCCACTTCTGAGTCCAATTATGCAGTATCGTGCAACATTCTTCCACACTGTCCACTACTCCACTGACTTTAGTGTCACCTGCAAACTTGCTAATCCATCCACGTATACTTGCATATCAGTCATTTGTAAAAATGACAAACAGCAGTGGTCCCAAAACAGATTCTTGTGGCACACCACTAGTAACCAGACTCCAGGCTGAATATTTTCCATCAACCACCGCTCACTGCCTTCTTACAGAAAGCCATCTTCTAATCCAAACTGCTAAATCACCCTCCGCATTTTCTCCAAAAGCCTACCATGTTAAACCTTATCAAAGGCTTTACTGAAGTCCATGTATACCATGTCAACAGCTCTACCCTCATCCACATGCTTGGTCGCCTTCTCAAAAAACTCAATGAGGTTTGTGAGACACTACCTGCCCTTGACGAAACCATGTTGACTATCTGAAATCAAATTGTTGCTTGCCAGATGATTATAAATGCTATCTCTTGTAACCCTTTCCAGATCTTTTCCTACAACAGACGTAAGGCTCACTGGTCTATACTTACCTGGATCAACTCTACTGCCCTTCTTGAACAAGGGCCCAACATTTGCAATCCTCCGGTCCTCTGGTACTAAACCTATAAACAATGGTGACTCAAAGGTCAAAGCCAAAAGCTCCAACACTTCCTCCCTAGCTTCCCAGAGAATCCTCAGATAAATTCCATTCAGCCCAGGGAACTTATCTACTCTCACACCTTCTAGAACTGATAACACCTCCTCCTTACTAACCCCAATCCTTTCTAGTCTAATAGTCCATATCTCAGCCTTCCCTTCTGTAATATTCTCCTTTTCCTGAGTGAAACAGATGAAAAATATTCATTTAGCATCTCTCCGATCTCCACAGGGTCCACATACTACTTCGCATTTCTGTCTTTGACTGGCCCTATTCCTACCCTAGTCATCCTTTTATTTCTCACATACCGATAGAAAGCTTAAGGGTTCTCCTTTATTTTATCTGCTAAAAACTGTTCATGTTTCCTCCTTGCTTTTCTTAACTCTCTCTTTAAATCCTTCCTGGCTAATCTGTAACTCTTCATTGCCTCATCTGCCCCATCTCGTTTCAAACACCACAAAAGCCTCCCTCTTCTGCTTAACAAGAGATATATACCTGTCAAGGACAAGCAATGTCTGTTCCTTTAACCAGCTCCACACTTCGATTGCCCCCATCCCCTCCATTTTGCTACCCCATTCTCTGCCTCCTAAATCTTGCCTAATTGCATTATAATTGCCCTTCCCCCATCTATAACTCTTGCACTGTGGCATGTACCTATCCCTTTCCATCACTAAACTAAACGCAACAGAATTATGGTCGCTTTCTCCAAAGTGCTCACCTACCGCTAAATCAGACACCTAGCCTGGTTCGTTACCAAGCATCAGTTCCAGTGTGGCCTCCCCTCTTGGCAGCCCTTCGACACACAGCCCTTCAGGAAACCTTTCTGCACACGTTGGACAAAAACTGATCCATCTGACGTACTAGAGTTATAGCATTTCCAATCAATGTTGGGCAAGTTAAAGTCCCCCATAAGTATCACCTTGTTCCTTTCACCCTTACCCAGAATCATGTTGCCAATCCTCTCCTCCACATTCCTGGAACATTGTGGAGGCCTTTAAAAAACTCCCAGCAGTGTGACCTCTCCTCTCCTGTTTCTAACCTCAGCCTCTACCACCTCAGTATACGAGTCCTCGTTACAAGTTGTTTCAGCTACCATTATACTGTCATTGGCTAACAAAGCCATACCTCCCCCTCTTTTACCACATTCTCTTATCTTAATGAAAGATCTAAACCCTGGAAACTGCAACATCCATTCCTGACCCAGCTCTATCCATGTCTCTGAATTGGCCACAACATCGAAGTCCTATTAAAAAGAAAGCTGTTTCATTCAGAGACCTCATTCATCTTTTGCAAATAAGCCAGTTCAAATGACAAAAACATAACTTAAAGAATCCCAGAAGAGCCAGTTGCTTGTTATAATGGAGGTCAGTTTGGCATTAATCTGAAAAATGAATGACAGTCCAAAGCTTTTAAAACTGACCTGATTGTGACTTTGTCCCCAAAGTAATCAAGTTAATTTTTAATTCCTCCTCAAAACCCTGTAAGCCGATACAATTCATGGACATTTGCATAGGTAATTAATTCACCCTGGGGACTTGGTTTGTTTTGTGACGGGACCAGCATCAAATGTGATTTTCTTTTTCAAACTGGAAGTTTTGATTTATGCCAAATGTAATTCCTTGACATTTTTTCACCAGTGTGGCTGATTTTGGACTTGTAATGTCCTGATATTGTCGCAATTGTAAAATTGTTCTGTTACAGTGCAGAGATTCTTAATTCTAAATGCTGGACTCTGAAAAATATCAGGAAGCATATCAATCAGTTCCAAGAAGAGGACATGAAGTTTGCAATGCTGTTAGTTTGTCAGTTTATTTTCATTCTGCATTCTGTCTCTCCCCTGGCCTCAACTTTCCTCCCAAAGAAGCTCATGTCGGCAATTCACAAGTGAGCTCATGCAATTATTTGCAGTACAGAAGGGATTATGAATGATTTCCAAATTTATTACCGCTCATTTTTATCTGCTAATGGTCATGGTTAGAAAATGCCCCTTTCGCCCACCCAAAAGTAAACTTTTGAAGAATTTAATTGTTTCCCTCACTTCCTGTTTGGTGCTTGCCCATCAAATTGAACACTGCAGGCAGCTTTTCACAAGATTTGTTCTTGGGAAAAGAGCATTGTTGTTTCGGCCAGCAGCTATTGTGCATCCCTAATTGCCCTTGAGAAGATATTGAGCTGCCTTCTTTAACCACTGCAGTCCACCTGGTGTTGGTTCACCCTACGTTATATTAGCTTAGTGACCCAAATTGAACGAAAGAATACTGGAAAAAAAACAGAAGCCTCATAACATATGCAAGAAGCGTTCACCATGTACAACATTTGAGAAATCCCAATAAAAGGAAAATTGAAAGAAAGAAACACTGACCTGAGGTTTTGGTCCACTCTGAAGATTTCTTTGCAGATGCATGATCAAAGTGCTGGATGCTAACAATTTGACCTATATCTTGGTGTGAAGGCAATAGTTTCAGAGTTTTTGAACAAAACTTGGGAGAATTGTAAATTGCGATAATAGTGGAGAAATTCAAAAGGACTTTGACATGGGTGACTAGGTCACAATTAAGTTCAGTGTGGAGAAGTATTAGAGAATAAACTTTGATACAAAGGACATGGAAAGAGAGGAAAAGAAAAGGTTATCATTCTGAAGGGTTGTGGGAGCAAAAAGACTCAGATGTTGATACATAAGGCTTTAAAGGTGACAGATTAAGTAGAGAGCTGTGAATAAAACATTCATTTTTTCAGCTTCCTAAATAAGGGAGGGGGATTTGTGATGAACTTACAAAAGACACTGGTTAGACGTCAGCTGGAGTAGTGTACATCACTCTTGAAAAAGGATGTGAATACACTGGGGAGAGTGTAGAAGGGGTTTACAGGAATAGTTCCAAGGATTTGAAACTTGAGTTATGAAGAAAGATTGAAGAAGATTCAACTGTTTTCTTTGGAGAGGAGAAAACTTTCAGAAGATTCAACAAACATTTTCGAAATTGTGGATTGAGAGAAACTCTGCCCATTCATAAACTGTTTGAAAATCAGAGGGCACAGTTTAATTTATAGGCACTTTTCACACAGCAGGTAGTTATGATTAGTGCTGTTGCCATTCCTTTGCATCAAAAACCAACTATCCAGCCAGCTGAGCAAACTGACAGCCATGACATTACCTTGAAGGACTCTCCTTCTCAACCTCTCCCCTCGTTTGAAGCGTGGTGACCATCAGGTGAAACTTACTGCCATTCATCTCTGTCTCTCTCTCTCTCTCTCTCTCTCATTCGCAGCTGATGATCTGCTAGGATTATGGCAACTTTATCTTTGTTTAGAGTTTGACATGCAATGCCTGGAAGGGTGGTAGGGGCTGGTTCAGTTGAGGCATTCAAGTGGGTCTTGACGATTATTTAATTGGAAACTGTACACAGAATACCAGGAAAAGGCACGAGATTTGCACCAAGTTTAACACTCAGAGGGCCAGTGTAGATACAATGGGCCATATGGTCTCCTTCTGCACATCAACAATTTTGTCATTCAGAGGCAAGACTCTAGCAACTAAGTCATCACTGAATTGGGTGTCTGATCATCAGCTTACTGTAATTTATTCTCCTGACTCCACAATTTGTGACATTAAATTACTTGTCTTTCACATTTTTCGTATGTGGATTTTTAGAATTTTAGAACATTTTTAGAAACCCGATGGTGTGGATACAGGCCATTCAGCCCAACAAGTACATACCAAACCTCTGAAGAGTAACGCACCCAGACCGATTTCCCTACCCTGTTATTCCTATTTTTATCCCAAACGATTGCACCTAACCGATACATCCCTGAACACAATGGGAAATTTAGCATGGCCAATTCACCTCACCTGCAGATCTTTGGATTGTGGGAGGAAACCAGAGGAAACCCACGCAAACACGGAGAGAATATACAAACTCCACACAGACAGTGGCCTGGAATTGAACCCTGGGTCCCTGGCACTGTGAGGCAGCAGTGCTACCACTGAGCCAGTTGGGAAAATTTCTTTCTAATTTCCAATCCAGCAAGCTTAGTGTTTGATATTATGAACTCTGTGAAATAACTGCATGGAGGCCAGTATTCTGTCACCAAGTCACCTTTTATTCACTTGCACGCCATACTTGATCTCTGACCAGCCAGCACAGAGCCAGTCCTGAAAATGAGGAGACTCTCTGAATCTTCTGTTTTTATTTGTCAGCCAGGACTCCCTAATTGTCCCAGGTTAACAATCCTAATCAAGGATTTCAAAGTCAATGAGATCCATTTGACCATATTTCAATCACTATATCCCATCAATCTGCAACTGACTTCTATGACTTGAGATGGCTTTTAATCAAAAAAATGTTTGGAGTTGTGATTCCATACTGTGTTCACATTCTAGCTGAACATTCTTGGATTCGCTGCAGGAAGGAATGATTTTCTGGCTTTTAATATATGTTCTTGTATCCTCCACTTCTGATATTCCCGGTGCTCTTTTCCTAACCAAATCAGATAATACCTTACATGTTACATGATGGCATGGAGTAATAAATTACAGAGGATTCACCACAAGCAGTGGGTAGATCTGCTTGACTGCTTTGTGATTTTATCAAGAGCATCCGTCCACTGCCTGCTGTCTTTCGTTTTGACTGTGAAAGTGCAATTGTTTCACAAATCAGAGTGAGAATTTACTTAGCGAAAGAGAGAACAACGTCCAGGATCTGGATTATTCACATTCCTTTAAAAAGGTTTTTTTTATTCTAATCAAACGGTCTGTTGCAATTTGCACCAATTGAAAAAGTTCTGATTCCAGTGATCATGAGACATTTATGGAAAACTGATTTGGTTCACTTTCATTTAAAGATGCATTTCTATTCCTTAAACATTTTCTCCAACATCTCAAAAGCTCTCACTTGTTTCAAGAAGGCTTATATTTTATTGGTATTGTTGTCAAGTTAACTCCTTGTCACTGAATTTACCCACTGTGGCTCTTGTGTGCAATATTGCTGTTAACAATGTTACCAGTTTTTAGCAATATGTTTAATAAGTTACCTCTTGAGGATTGAACCATAGAATGTTGACAGCACAACAGGAGTCAATTTATCCAATCATACCAACTCACTGCAAGAGCAACTTTGCGAGTTCCACTCACCTGTCTTTGCCCTGTAGCCCAACAGATGCTTTCGCTTCAGATAATTATGCAATTCCCCTTGGAAAGCCGCCATTGAATTCATCTCCCCCAAATTCCCAAGCAGGTAATCTAAATTTTAATCACTCAATTCATAGAAGTTTTTTCCTTAAAATGTCGTTGCTTCTTTTGTTAATCACCCTAAAGTCACAGCCCTTTGACTATCATTCTTTCCACTGGAGGCACTTCCCTCCAATGTACTGTCTCCGGAGCCTTTATGATTTTGAAAACATTTGTCAATTTTCCTTTTAACCTTCTCTAAGGAAAGTATGAGAACTGAAAACCTGGAACCATTCCTGTACATTTTTTGCACCCTTTCTATCGCCTTCACACCATTCCTAAACTGTGATTCCCAGAAATTGGCAAAATATGAAAATTCATGGCAAACAATGTTTCATGAAGATTCGTTATAGTTTACTTGCTTTTGTTCTTTGTGCCTATATGTACAACGCCCAGGAGCTTGAAAGATTTATCAGCCACTTTTTCCAACCCGTCTTGCAACCGACTGATTTGTGCACATAAACCCTCAAATCCTGAGGCATTGTTGAGAGATGATCTTTCAGGAATCACTGGAGTCAAGGAGGGTCCAGAGGACTGGAATGTGGCCAGTGTAATACCCCTGTTTAAGAGGGAGGGAGGAAGAAGACAGGAAACTGCAGCCCAGTTAGCCTGGCCTTCGTCG
Source organism: Chiloscyllium punctatum (assembly GCF_047496795.1). Taxonomy (NCBI): domain Eukaryota; kingdom Metazoa; phylum Chordata; class Chondrichthyes; order Orectolobiformes; family Hemiscylliidae; genus Chiloscyllium; species Chiloscyllium punctatum. The sequence continues at coordinate 7,544,501 of NC_092773.1, forward strand.
TTGGTAAGATTTTAGAGTCCATTGTTAAGGATGAGATGAGAGTACAGTTCTTGGAACTGCTTTGTAAAATAAAGCTGAGTCAGTATGGCTTCATCAAGGGTGGACATGTCTGACAAACTTGTTAGAATGGGTTGGAGCACTTGACATTTGAGGAGCAAGTGAGGACTCTGGATCTGTACTTGGAGTTTAGAAAGCTAAGGGGGCATCTGATTGAAACTTAAAAGATACTGAGAGACCTGCATAGAGTGGACGTGGAGAAGACATTTCCACTGGGCAGGGAGACTAGGACCCAAGGACATGGCCTCAGGGTGATGAGATAACTGTTTAGAACAAAGATGGGAGGAATTTCTTCAGCCAGAGAATGAAGACTCTCTGGAACTCATTGCTTTCGAAGGCTTTGGAGGCCAAATAATTTAGTATATTTCAGACAGGAATACATAGGTTCTTGATTTGGAAGAGGAACAGGGGTGATGGGGAGAAGACAGGATAATGGAGTGGAGAAACATACCAGCCATGATCAAATGGCGGAGCAGACTTGATGGGCTGAATGGCTTAATTGTCCACCTATATCTTATGGCCTTAAGGTATAAGCCCCTCAACTCTGACACTCCTTTCCATTTACACCTTTTGTTTTATGTATAAATCCAAAAATTGGCTTTCCCCTTTCAGTATGGTTGCAAATTTCACTGAACAAATTATTTTTTATTGGCCTAAAGTGCAATTTAATTCAGTGAGCTAATACCATTAGAACAACCAGGCCAATGAATTTGGATGAAACTATTTAAAGAGGTCCCAGCTATTGACAAATTGTCACATGGAAGAGATTCACATGACATCAGCTGTTATCGTGACCAGGAAACAAAACAATTTGGGCATCAAATGACACAGAGAGGGAGAACATGATTGCATAATAACAAGAGAAGCCTGCAATTTCTTAACATGAAATCATTTTGATTAGCTGGGTTAAAAAAAATCATTTCAGAATGAAGAGATCCATTTTATGGTCAGTGTTTTAACACTGCCTTTTTCAGCAAATTGATTCATCTCTAACAGTTTTCAAGGTCTATGTCAGTTCACTAAATGTCCATCCAGCTTCCAGGGATTGTGAAGTCTGGTCATTTGAGAGTATTTATTTTCTGTCCTTTTGCTTGCACTCCTTTATCATCATGGCAAGAACTTAAAAGTCAAGAAATCAAAGCCTTAGACCAGGAGCTGTATCATGTAGCTACTTTCTAATCTACCTGTTAAGAGATGTTGTATCACAACTCTTGATCTGATGAGACTTGAACCTGGGCTTTCAGACATATGCTGAGCCATGAGTGACATTTTCTAACCTGAGCCATGGAAGAAGGTGATGAGCATTTTTGGAGCTGGATTTAATTCAACAAATTTTTTTGGCTTTGTTTGGACTATATTGCAATATCCGCATTAGTTCTTAGAAATCTGCAAACGTATGAGGGAAAGGAGAGGATGACAGTGAAGAAAGAGGAAAAGCTTGCATTGACTTTGGATATACTCTTCAGTGCATGGCAACTTAGTTCAGACTGCACCAAGCTTCCTCATCTTTTCTCACATTCTTTCCTTTAATTCTTCCAGGTGACACTTGATTCAATCCCCTAAATTGAGTTAATAGGAGCAAAAGAAAAAGAAGCAGGAGTCAGCTATTCAGATCCTTGAGATTTCTCTGTGGATCAGTAAGGTACTTGCTTACCTTGAACCTCAATTTCACTTTTTGTCCATTTCCTCTATGTCCTTTCATTCTCTGAGTGCACTCAGACATAATTCAAATCTTGGATGTGCTTGACAACTATACATCCTCTGAGATGGAAAATTTCTCAGTGAATTCCTGTAGACTATATCACTCAGCTCTTGATTTTTCAGCTCATTTGAGGTGATGAAGATAATCACATGGTTGCTTCTGAGCATGATGTAAATCCAGGGTTGAGAGGTCAAGTACCATACATCAGAGTGTTTCCCCAGTGCTCAGTCTCAACTTGGTGTTATATCTGATAATTCTTCAAAATACAACTTGGTAACCCCTTTACACTTGGACAAATGAGTCCGTCTCTGTCAGTGAAGAGTAAATATGTGATAAGGATTTGATGTGCTGCTACAACTGAATCCATGTATACCATAACTGTAAAGCTGGCTAGCTTATTTGACTGGACGCAAAGGCAAGTGCATATTAGATTAGTGTCATCAGTCTGCTTATTGATCCCTTTTCAGCTGAGGAAGATAATTCGGTTCTGGCATCTCCCCCCGACCTGCTTAAAAAAACTGCTCTTTGTTGTGGTTCAGTCAATAATTATTTCCATTCCTAAGCCTCATTACTGGGAATACTATTTCAGGTGGTCATGCCTGGTTTAGCTGAAGGTATCCACATAAATGTTGTTGGAATACTGATGTTAATCTGATGCCAACACAACTAAAGCAGAAGCAGGAAGACCTGCCTAAGTTAGTTTGATTTTCCAGTGAGTAGAGAGTCACGGGCTAAGAAAGACAGGGAGGATACTAGAGATGAGGCTGCAACTAAATCAGTGATTAGCTTATGGAATGGTGGAACAGACTTGAAAGACCAAAAGGCCTCCTCCTGATTTGTATCTTCTTGTGTTCGGGCAAAGAACTCAAGGAGGTACAGATTGAACTGAATGAAAACAATCATGCATAATAATGGGAATAAGCCATCTCAGGAGACTTTCACAATCCTGGGACTTGGGGCTTTGCTTTCCTCAGTGTCGTTTATGTGGCAGAGTCAAACTGTAATGTAATAACTAATCAGTTAAACCTCAATTATCCATTTTCATGCAAGTCTCCCCCTTCCAATTAATATAAGGAAACTGGCTGATAATCATCAGGCCCTTTGCTGTCAAGTAGTTGGATGCATCAATTCCACAACCAGGGCAATGATGATTTGAAGAGTTGAAATTACATAAATTGAATGTAATTTGATCCTGGAGGCATAATTATGGTCAATGTTCGATCAGAATGAGGTGAATGAATATCTGATAACATTGCTTGAAGAGTAATGTTTCCAGGATAGAGGAAGGTCTCACCATTACCAAATTTTCAATAGATTTGCAGTCAATTCAAAACCTGCTAAACTGCTGAGAGGCAGAACTGCTCACTTCTGCTCCTGTTTTGAATATTCATATTTTGAAATAAAATACTTGAGAATTCCCCTGCTACTTTTAAATCTGTCCAGTTTTCAAATCCTTGCATGTAACCTCCTCTGATTCTGTGAAATGTCTGTGCTCTTCTGATTCTGATCTCTTTCAATTGCTGTACCTTTGGTGACCTGCTATCAGTGGCTGAGCCCTGAGCTCGGAAATGCCCAGCTGAAATCTTTTTTAAATCTCTGAATATCATGTAAAACCTAACCCTTGGACTAAATTTTGATCACCTGTCCGAGTATCTCCTTGTTTGAATAAGTGTTAAAGTTTGGTTCATATCATTCTATTAATCACTTTGCAACATTAAAGGCTAAGTGTTACTGTTGTGTCAACTTCCAAAATTACATCTGTCAAATAAACAACATCCACTCCCAACCCAGCTACCATCACCATTAGATGGCATTTACTGAGACCATGCAAAACATACTGAGGACTGATGCAATGACCCTTTAGGCAACAACAATACATGAACAGCCCTGGTGCTACTCTTTGCAGCTATTTCTGTCGGGAGATCTACTGTCATGCTCAGTCACATTTGTCTGTCTTTTGCCAACCTCACACATCCACTGTAGCTTGCACATCATTGAATGATGTCTCGATTGTCCTCTCTTTCTGCTTCCCTTTCTCTCTAGAAGAGATTGCTGCAGCACTTCAGCTCTGATCAAATAGGTGAAGTACTGACATTTTCTTTTCTTTGTGTCACTTTATGGATTTTTTTTGGCTTTTGCAATTTCAGTGACCTCTTCATTTGCTTAATTATCTGTTCATGGAATTTTGGGCAAACATTAACACTTTCTGAGATCTGGATTTTCTTCCACCGATCTTTATTTATTGTCCAGGTTTCTGAAGCATACTGGCAAATGGGGGCTAGAAGCTCAATCTCTAAGAAAGTCTTCCTTGTTACTTGCTGCAGTCTGCTTGTCATGAACACATGCTTCACTTTCATGAAATTGCTTCTGGCTCCATCTTCTGACTATGGCATGGCATCTGCCACCTTCTCTTAATATTTGTCCTGAGTAGACAAACTTTTTTTTTTATAATATATTTTTATTAAGAAAAAATAGATTTTTAAATATTACAACAAATACAAAACAATGCAATTCAAAACAGTACAAAAATTGTACAAAACTAAACTTAAATAATAAAAAGAATTACCCAACCCACCCTCCTATACGAATGTATAAACATACATAGAGAAGTATACAATTAAAATAAACCTAAACTAGCTATTTAATGAACTAAATAAATACTTAACAACAAACAAATAATTAGTAATAACTCAGCCCAGCCAAACAAAACACTCATACATTCACACTTCCTCCTCCCTGGATATTGGACTCATGAAACACAATTGTTACGGCTATATAAAAGCACTTGTTAGTGTGGCAGATAAATCTGTGTCCAGGTATTTCAAAAAGGGTTGCCATGTCTTGTAAGAATTCTCAGTTTTGTGATGTACTATATTTGTGAGAAAATCCAGGGGAATATGCTCCATAACAATCTTCCGCCAACCTGACAGGCCTGGGGGGGTTTTCTGATATCCAACCTAGCAAGATATTCTTCCTTGCACAGAATGTAAGAATATTGGAAAGTTTTGCCTTATGTGAGTCTGCAGGAAATACAGTGGGTAGGCCCAAAAGGAGCGAAGTAGGGTCCTTCTCCACCCCTACACGTAAAATCCTCTCCATTGCACCCACCACAGTGCTCCAATATGTTTGAAGCCTGTCACAAGACCAAAGACAATGGGTAAGAGTACCCGTACAGACCTTGCACTTGGGGCATGTTGAAGATACCCCTGGTTTATATTTTGACAAACGGTCAGGGGCTAAGTGGAGAATCTTCAACTGTAAAATATGGGTCCTATTGCAAATTGATATCTTCCTTACATTCTCCCAAATATCCTCCCATGCCTCTGAAGAAACTTCAACACCCAGCTCTCTTTCCAACATCTTGCAGAGTCGATCAGACTCATCTGAGGTGGCACCCCACAATTGGTGATATAGAGTACTGACAGAGAGTGTAATCTTAGCCCTTAGTACCCCTCTTTCTATGTTAGATTGTAGGGATCAGTCAAAAGTGTGGTCCTTTTTTGAATAAACTCCCTAACTTGAAAAAAACGAAAGAGGTCTCAATTAGGTAACTTGTACTTCCGTACTAACTGATCAAAGGACATCATTACATCTCCCTCAAATAAATCACCCCATGCAAGATATACCCCTAGCTGTCCAGCGTTTAAATCCTGAATCTATCATACCTGGTTGAAAACTCGGCATACCCACAAAAGGTGTAAACAAAGATGTTTTGCCAATATTACCTTCCCTCTGTCGAATTGCCCTCCATGCTTTAACAGTATTGATGACTATTGGGTTATGGCAATATTCCCTAACTGTTCTCACCTTGTCCAAAAACAACAAGCTGGTAAGGGGGCACCTTGCCTGGGAGGCTTCGATATCTAACCATATTGAAAGAGGGTCCCCACAAACCCAATCACTTACGGAGGTCAAAAGCGAGCTTAATTGGTCCGGAAGGTCTACTCCCCCCAATCTGTGAGGCAACTGCAGTTTGGCTAATTTAATGAGGGGCTGTTTACAGTGCCAGATAAAGGAGCTGAACCAACTGTTCAGTCTCCTGAGTGTTCGTTTATTGAAAACCAGGGGGAGCATCCGTAAAGGGTATAGCAAACGAGGGAGAATATTCATCTTAATAAGCGCTATCCGACCTAACCATGAGACTGGAAGTGCCTCCCATCTTTGGAGATCTTGTTTAATTTTTTCAAATAATTGAGTAAAATTGGCTTTGAACAGCCAATCCAGAACTGGAGTAATGAATATGCCCAAATACACAAAACCCCCCTGTGACCACCTCAATGGGAATCTATAGTCACTCTCAAGAGCCAACTCTTTCATAAGACCACCCATAGGCATAGCCTCTGATTTAGCAAAATTAATCTTATACCCTGAAAAAGCGCCAAATGCGTGAATGCATTGTATCAGACGAGGCACTGAGACTGCTGGATTTGTCAAGAAAATTAGAACATCATCTACATACAGCGAGATCTTATGTAATTTTGACCCCACTTCTGGAGCTGATATATTGAGATCCCCACGAATGGCCTCTGCCAACGGTTCAATCACCATCGTAAAAAGTAATGGTGAAAGGGGACAGCCATGCCGGCTGCCCCTAGAAATATTAAAATTGCTTGATCGTACCCCGTTGGTAATGACCACAGCGAGAGGTACACTGTCGAGAGCCTTTACCCATCTTATGAAAACTTCACCCAGACCAAACCGGTCGAGAGTATAGAAAAGGTACGGCCACTCAACTCAGTCAAATGCCTTCTCTGCATCTTTCACCAATCCCTGTATTGACTGCTGTTGGCATGCTTGAATTATGTTAAGCAGCCTCCTAACGTTATTGGAGGATCTGCAACCCTTTATGAAGCCCATCTGATCCTCTTTAATAATAGAGGGTAACACAGTCTCCAGCCATAACGCAAGAGCCTTAGAGAGGATTTTAAAGTCCACATTTAAGAGCGAGATGGGCCTGTTTGAAGCACAGTCCTCCAGATCCTTCCTTTTTTAAGGATAAGTGAAATTTTGGCCTCTCTCAGAGAAGGTGGGAGACAAACATGACTGTATGTATCATTAAACATATTCAGCATCAGGCCTGACAGTATACTTATAAATTCCTTATAGAATTCACTGGGAAGTCCATCAGGACCGGGCGCCTTTCCACTCTGAAGCTGCCTCACAGCTTCCTGCACTTCTTGCTCTGATAATTGGGCATTGAGAAAGGACTGTTGTTCGGGAGTCACACCCGGGAGCTTCAGATCTCTAAAAAAGGATTCCATTTTGGCCTGCCCCTCCTCACAATTCTCAGACTGATATAACTTAGAGTAGAATCTCTGGAATGCCACATTAATCTTTTTAGAATCACATGTTAGGTTCCCAGACCCTTCCCTAATTGCTGTAATGGTTTGTGGGGCACTTCTCTTTCTGGCAAGGTATGCTAAGTATTTGCCTGGCTTGTCACCATGCTCGTATAACCTTTGATTTCAAAAGCCAGCTCCTTCTTTGCCATCTGCATGAGCACGGAAGTTAGTTCAGACCGCAGTGCCATAATCCCCTGTAGTTTGACCAGTGAGGGTCTATCAAAATAGGCCTTCTCGGCTGCCTTCAACCGTGCTTCAAGGAGACATTGCTGCTCACCCTTCTGCTGCTTCCTACTTGTGGAAAATGAAATAACTAACCCTCTGGCATAAGCTTTGGCAGTTTCCCAGAGAACAGATGAGCCATCAACCGAGCCTAAGTTGATATCTAGGAATGCCCGAAATTCCCTAGAGAAATACTCCACAAACTTGCTGACCATGAGAATAAAGGGGTCCATTCGCCAGGACCTTGAAACCACTGTAATATCCTTAATTTTAACCATGAGATACACTGGAGCATGATCAGAGATGGCAGTATTACCAATCGTACAGGATGCCACCAGATCCAGGGTTAACACAGGGGTCAGAAAAAAATCAATCCTCATGTGACATCAGTGCAGATTGGAGAAAGACGTGAAATCCCTACCTCTAGACGTCCACCAATCGTAATTCCCCACACAAACCCAACAATTGTTTAGTTTGTGCAGAGGGTATCGAGGGATCTTTAGGCAACCTGTCTACTGTGGGGTCCATGAGGCAGTTAAAATCTCCCCCTATAATGATGTGCTGAGACTTAAGACTTATCAGTTTAGAAAAAGCATCGACCAAGAATTTAAGAGGATGAGCTGGGGGACAATAAACATTTAAAATGCCATATTCTTCGCCATTTATCAAGGCTTTAAGAATTACAAACCTCCCATATGTATCTTTAACACATTCCAGCAAATTAAATGAGAGGTTTTTCCTAACCAATATAGCCACTCCCCTACTTCTGGTATTAAATGATGAAAAATAAACTCAGTCAAAGCCATTCTGCTGTATTTCAGATGCTCCTTGTCATCCAAATGTGTCTCCTGTAACAAAGCAATATCCACCTTCTTTCGAAGACTCAAGAGTACCTTCTTCCTTTTAATTGCTGAGTGACTTCCCTTGATATTCCAGGTACACCATTTAATCAAATCATTAGCCATAATCTTCTGCAATTACATTTAAATTCCAGAGAGGAGGAACCCGAACCACAAATTGCTGAGTCTTAGTGTTGCATGGTCCACCAAATATAAAAACTACATAAACTAAAACCACTACATTTAACAAACATACAACATTATTAAAAATAAAAAACAACAATAACCAGATAACAAACCAACATATAAAGCACCAATAGCGCTGAGTAGGGGAACTCACCCCCTGCCCGGAGGGGGCAACTACCCATCCCGAACTGCCCATAAATAGGCATCTAATCATCTCAACCACCTTCACTTCTCCCAGCTCGAGCCGCATCACAAGCACAAGCTAAAACGACTAAACACCCCATAGAATATCAATATGAATAAAAAAAATTCTTTTATACAAAAAGGGTGAATAAATACCCCACCCATCCTTTGGTATGTCCTAACTTAGAAATTTAAAATATACATCTTAACCAGACATAGTTTGAACCAAATTATTATCAATAGAGGAAAAAAAAGGGAAAAACAAAGCTCCAACTCGATTTCGTCCATTTCTTTTACAGAATGATAAACTCATACCCAAGCAACAATATTTATACATACTATAATTGTTTAACTTAGGTTAGTTTGTCCACAAAGTCTCTGGCCTTCTCCAATGTGTCAAAGAGATGCATCGATCCATCTAAGGTGATCCGAAGCACTGCCGGATATCTCAGGAAGTACTGAATCCCAAGCTCCTTCAATCTTCTCTTGACATTATAATACAATTTTCGTTTCTGGACCACCGCTGCTGAAAAGTCCTGAAAAAACATTATCTTAGACCCCTCATAAATTAGGGTCTTTGGATCCTTCCCCTGGAGTCTGGAAGCCTCCATGACTCTCTCCTTATCCCGGTAATGATGGTTCCGTACCAGGAAAGGATGAGGGCGTTGACCCAGACCCGACCTCCGTACTATGACCCGGTGAGCCCTCTCTATCTTCGATCCTCTCATGCCAGTCTCCAAGTCAAGGAATTTTGGAATTTTTCAACAAATTCCGCAGGCAGCTCACCTTCCTTACCCTCAGGCAGACCGATGACCCGAGTGTTTTTTCTCCTGCCCGTTTTCAAGATCATCTACTTGGTCATGCAAATTACGAACCTGCCTCTTCAGGGCTTGGATCTCATCCTTGAATGAACTGGCATCAGCTTCCACCACTGTGACACTGTGCTCCACCTCATCCATCCTCTTCTCCAGGTCTCCCAGCTGCGGCTCATGCTTCTGCAGCGTGAGAGAGACTGGAGCCAGCTTCTCTTCAATCTGTTTCCCCAACATCTCGCAAGATTTCAAGAGCTGGTTCACCAGGTCCTGGAGAGTAATTGGCTCTGAGGCTGCTGCAGGCTGAGCTGCAGGCCCGGCCTCAGATGCTCCTCCTCCCTCTTTAGGCATTTCTGGACAGCTGAAAATACAGGTAAGTCAATTTTTAAATGTTTCTTGGGGCTGCACAATCTTTCCAATGCCCCAAGAAATCCTGATGACCTGGGTTGGGTGGATGAAAGGACTGTCCTGCTCCTGCTGCGATGCGAAGCTCTGCAGTGTGACCTTCTCAGATCGCCGCCATCTTAGATCCCCAGACAAACTTTTCTACTTGTTCCAGTTTGACACAATCCATTTCAACCTCCACCCTTGCTTATGCTTAAGTATTTTGCAGTTCATATTTGAACCAGATTCTGCAAATGTAGATTTTACATCGCCTACATTGTTTTCCAGGGCGTGTTGGAATTCTACAATTAATGCTATGTCATCAGTGTTTTCCACGCTTGTTAGGTTCTCACCTCCAAATTAAACCCCTGCAAGTTCATTGAATGCAATGAATACTTGCTTTGTGTACAGATTGAATCATTTTGGAAACCTTACAAAGCCTTGTAGGATTACTCTCTTCCCTTGAAACATCATCAGATCGGCACTATTTAGTCCCAATATAGGCTCCGGTTAATATAATAGCTCACAGGGAGTAAACTTAACCATTTGGTCAATCAAGCATAAAATTCCAATTTTGATTACAGTGATGGAAAGCTGCATTTAGCTCAAACATTTCACTCGCAGAGGAAACAGCTGGTGATTCAGTGCCATATAAAGCCCTCAGCTATGTGCAAGGATGTTGTTTTTTGAGGAAATAACAGTCTTATATTATTCAGTACACAGCGCAGCATGAATACACATGCTTGTTAATTGTATAATTTTGTATTATCAGAAAAGCATGGGTAATTAACAGTGCACGGTGTTATTCAGTACTGCTGCCACAGCTGGTAAGCTTAATACCTTACTCAAGGAGGAAGATACTTCATCAATCTGTCCCTAGCTCACAAATGAATATTGTGATGTGTGTACTGTCAATTTTCTGCTGTGTGAACAATAGTGTAATCAAGCAAAACTGTTAATTGTTGAATAATTATCCTGCATTTCTTCGGCAGATTGCACGTGGAGCTGGGAATCTGATAAAATATCCCTTATTCATAAACATTGTGCCAACTTTTGCTCTCTCCCCGATTGTGCCTATTTGTTAAGCTGTCCAACTACTATGTGGCAACTCATATGAATGGAAGTAATACCTTTGAATTTCAGGTGCATGTTTCTCATTGACCTCTCTCATGCAGGCACAATGATCACCACACTAGGCTTCACAGGAACTATGTATGCTATGATGTTTAATTGCATGTGCTTCAATAGCATAAGTGTGTGGTAAGTGATGAGATGGCAGTAGAGTCATAGTCATAGAAATGTGCAGCATGGAAACAGACCCTTCGGTCCAACCCGTCCATGCCGACCAGATATCCCAACCCAATCTAGTTCCACCTGCCAACACCCAGCCCTAATCTCTCCAAACCCTTCCTATTCTATACCCATCCAAATGCCTCTTAAATGTTGCAATTGTCCCAGCCTCCACCACATCCTCTGGCAGCTCATTCCATGCACGTACTACCCTCTGCATGAAAATGTTGCCCCTTAGGTCTTTTTGTATCTTTCCCCTCTCACCCTAAACCTATGCCCTCTAGTTCTGAACTCCTCGACCCCAGGGAAAAGACTTTGCCTACTTATCTTATCCATGCCCCTCATAATTTTGTAAACCACTATAAGGTCACCCCTCAGCCTCCTACGCTCCAGGGAAAACAGCCCCAGCCTGTTCAGCCTCTCCCTGTAGCTCAAATCCTCCAACCCTGGCAACATCCTTGTAAATCTTTTCTGAAATCTTTCAAGTTTCACAACATCTTTTCGATAGGAAAGAGACCGGAATTGCACGCAATATTCTAAGTGGCCTAAACAATGTCCTGTGCAGCCACAACATGACCTCCCAACTCCTGTACTCAATACTCTGACCAACAAAGGAAAGCATACCAAACGTCCTCTTCACTATCCTATCTACCTACGACTCCACTTTCAAGGAGCTATAAACCTGCACTCCAAGGTCACTTTGTTCAGCAACACTCCCTAGGACATTACCATTAAGTGTATAAGTCCTCCTAAGATTTGCTTTCCCAAAATGCAGCACCTCGCATTTATCTGAATTAAACTCCATTTGCCACTTCTCAGCCCATTGGCCCATCTGGTCCAGATCCTGTTGTAATCTGAGGTAACCCTCTTCGCTGTCCACTATACCTCCAATTTTGGTGTCATCTGCAAACTTACTAACTGTACCTCTTATGCTCACATCCAAATCATTTATGTATATGATAAAAAGTAGAGGGCCCAGCAACAATCCTGTGGCACTCCACTGGTCACAGGCCTCCAGTCTGAAAAATAACCCTCCACCACCACCCTCTGTCTTCTACCTTTGAGCCAGTTCTGTATCCAAGTGGCTAGTTCTCCCTGTATTCCATGAGATCTAACCTTGCTAATCAGTCTCCCATGGGGAACTTGGATTGATAACTTACTCTTTTGAAAGGGAACTGACGGGAAGCTGGTGGCTGAGTGTATGTCTCTGGATTAGTAACTCTCTGGGGGCAGACGTTTAAACCCCATCACAACAGCTCGTGGAAAATAAATTGAGTTAATACAGAGAGTCTCACTTGTGGTGATGACCAAAATAATATCCATTGTTGTTGTGAAGAAAACCCATCTCGATCACTTGTATCCTTTAGGAAAGGAAATCTGATATCTACTTACAGTTTGGTTTGACACACAACAGAGAGACAACACTCAGACCATCTTTGCCTGAGTTACATGAGCACATAACTATTGTGCATGTTTAATGATATCGGTAGGATTGGAGTAGAGGCCCTTGAATAAAAAGGTTGTGCATTCATGTACCAACACTGACATTGTCGGAGTACTGAGGGAGTACTGCAGATTCCGAAGTGCCGTCTTTCAACTGATAATTTAAACTGAAACCATTCTGCTGTCATTTAGCCCTCCCATTGCATTACTTTAAAGTGCAACAGCAGAACTAGTGTCCCGGTCAATACCTTTCCTCAACCAGTGTCAACCAGGGGTGGCACGGTGGCTCAGTGGTTAGCACTGCTGCCTCACAGGGCCAGGGACCCAGGTTGGATTCCAGCCTCAGGCGACTCTCTGTGTGGAGTTTGCACATTCCCCCTCTGTCTGCATGGGTTTCCTCCGGGTGCTCCGGTTTCCTCCCACAAGTCAAAGATGTGTAGACCAGGTGAATTGGCCATGCTAACTTGCCCATGGTGATAGGTACATTAATCAGGGGTAAATGTAGGCTCGGGGAATGGATCTGGGTGAGTTGCTCTTCAGAGGGTCGATGTCGACTTGTTGGGCCGAAGGACCTGTTTCCATACTGTAGAGAATCTAACCTAATCTAAGAAAGATTAGGGAGACTATTACCAGGCCCTGAAAGATGTGGGTAATGGTGAGTCAGTTGGGAACACATGGCAAGAACAGAGAAATAGGATTTTTAACTTTGAGAAAAATGCCTAATTTTGTTCAAAGGGTTTGAAAGGAGATGATAAATTCACAAATAAATGGCATGGGGACCATTTGTATGCATTAACATTCATTATTATCGCATCTTGCCTTCATTGCTGTGCAGTTTTATATATTCCCTGGCAGTGGTGAGAAACTAAACAGCAACAATTCCTGACATTAAAGTCTGAATGGGAACGTGAGACTGTAGCCTGTGAGCACCCATCTTCTCCAGAATTCACCAACATCTCAGGGCAATGATCTATCACTTGCAACCTTCATCATAAAGGTTAGGATCAGTCAAGCACCAACCTCACCATATTATTCAATTGACATATTTTAAGTTCAGCACTGATGGTCACTGCCACCTTGACCTTGATTGGAAGGCAGTGCATAACAATGTGTGGCATAACCAAGCTGTGCAACTGGAGTTTGCGGGTAAAGAGTGAAGATGATGAGTTAAGTAAGAATTGGGTGGGACTGAGGGGAAGCTCAAACTGCATGGGACCAACAAGGAGGGCAAGGCAGAAAGGAATATGAAAAAATAAAGAATGGTTGCAACCCCACCAAGACTGGACAGAGTCAGTGTGTTTGTTCCAACTCAGAGGAAGTAGACTGTACTTGTGAGTAATGTGAGGCCCTCAAGGGGTAATTACATTGAACAGACATTTGGATAGTATAGGACAAAAGCATCTTTTATCATAGAATTGTGTTTGGGAACCTTTTGCACTGAACAATTTTGTTAACTAAATATGCTAGCTCAGCTCCAGAATTGACACACACATTCTGAGGTCCAGGAGCTGCTTACCTCACACTTTGGACTATGAATTGCAGTATTTCTTAATGTGGGAGTGGGAATTTTGTGAAGAAATTGCTATTTTTGTACCACACGAAAAATCTCTATTATAAGTGTGCTAAAGGCTCAGTGCAGCATATATCTGAATCAGGTCAATGATGTATAAGGTCCACAGGATAGAATCTCCTGGGGCATCCAGTTGTCCTGGTCAGAGGTTTCCACATCCCAATATTTGGAGGACGATGATAAGGCGTCATTTTTGAGTGATGTGACTTCTGACTGATCCCATTGTTGAGGATCTGTTTTGTTTCTGATATTGTCTACATAGACGAAATGAAATCACCCTCAAAAGATCCAGACTGAAAAGGTCGCTGTCATCTCTGTGGCCACTACACTAAGAGTCCAGAAGCCCAAGACCAGTGTTAACCTTCAATAGGTGTACAGCAGCCTCCTCATGCAGAGTTTCCAACGGAAGGTGCAATGAAAGTGCAGGCAACCCACAGTTTTTGTCTTTTATGGGTTGCCGTATAGATAAGCAAAGGGTGGGAGTGTGATACTCTGAAAAAAGGTGTCAGAACACCTCATGAGGCCCAGTCTCTATTGAAAGCAAATGCAGCTCCTTCCAATGGAACCTTCATGGACCTTAGATGTCTCCTCAACAGAGGTTCCCATACTTGGTAAGGTCTGGCATTTTTTCAGAGTATAGTTCAGATAAAAGACTGTGCTTAATCTTTGAATACTTTTCTCCAGGTGACTGAAGGCCCCTTGACTTGGCTCTCAATAACAACTACCAACCTGTCGATTGAATGAGTCATACTTATTCCTGTCTAGAGCCAATACATTGCACATGGGGCTAAGCAAGTGCCTCATTTCTCATTTCTTTGATTGCCAGAGACTTGGGGCATTTCTTACTCAGCCAGCTATGAAGATGTCCCAAAGATGTGCTCATAACACTAATCCAGTTAAAGTAGCCATTAAGATTTCAGCATCTGTCTGAGGGGGGATGTAGGTGACAGCCTTGCTGTGATTCCTCTGAGTTCTCGGCATACCCGCATACAAAACTTTTTTAATTCATTCATGTGGGCATCGCTAGCTAGGCCATCCCTAATTGCCCAGAGGATAATTACGTGTCAACCATTTTGCTGTGATTCTGGAGTCATGCGTAGGCTAGATCCGGTAAAGGACGTGAGTGAATCAGGTGATCTTTTCCTGACAATCCACAGTGGTTTCAGGACCATCAAAGGACTTGTAATTCCAGATTTCTATTGAATTCAAATTCCACCATCTGCCATAAATAGGATTTGAACTCCGGTCCCTGGAACATGAACTTGGTCTCTGAATTAATAGTCTGGTGACAGTACCACTGGGCCATTGCCTCCCTTCTTCTGCAAGCTCAAGAATCCTCTTCTTGTCTAGGGTCAGGAGATGAATGTCGGACACATCATTACCCATCTTGGTACTTTCAGCCATACTGTATGCCATTTTCACTGAGAGATACGGGCAAGATAAAGTGAGTGAAAGTTGTGAGCGCAGTTGTTAGTATTTGTGCGAGAGGAGGAAAGGTGATGGCAAGGCAACTCAAAGATGAGGTGCTGGGGAGGATGCTGCATGTTTGAAAGGAACTGAACATAGTGGAAAAATGTGGAAAGAAACTGAACTAATGAGAAAATTGGCTGACACAAGAGCAAAGATGATGGTGTAATGGTAATGTCACTGAACGATAATAAAACTGTAATTAAGTTCAAATCCCAGTGCAGCAGATGGTGAAATTTGAATTTAATTTTTAAATAAGTTGGAATTAGAAAACTAGTTTAATGGTGACCAAGTAACTACTTTCAATTGTCATAAAAGCCATCTGATTCACTGAATCTGTCTTCCTTCCATCAATCAGCCGACAGGTGATTCCAAAGCCCACATACGAATTAAGAAAAACACAAATTGCAATTGTCAGTGAATACAAAAGGAGTGACTTTTCTGCATAAGAACAATTCAACTAGGTTTGTCAATCCTTCACCAATATTTCAAATGCAAGGGGTAAACACAAGGTGAATTATGGACTGTCAGTTAAAAGCACGACAATTGCACCATTATGTCTTTGATCTGGGCATTAGTCAGCAATTACTTCATACACTCAATGAATCACGTTACTGTCATAGTGGCTCATCAGCTTCTTTCATAGGAGTCCATAACATTAAAGATACAGAGAGTGACACTTCATGCAGAGTAAACTGCTTGTATTGCCAATACCAGGATAGCATTTAATGTCCATTAACATTTACAAGATAAGCCAAATGAGAGCTGTAGTTTGTGTGCTAGTCCAGGTCAAATAGATCATAGGAAAATGTGAAAAGCAGCTGTGTTATGACAGCACAACATTTCACATTGTTCCCAAAAAATCCTTTGTGATGAAAAGTGGTTCCTTCAAAGATCTGTTGCCAAGCCAAGTGTGAGCACAGATGCAATTAAGAATCAAAAATCAATATTTCTAAAATATGATGAGAATTTTGTTTATTTGGTGCATTCAGCTGAAGAGTATGTAGTTTTAATATGCAGACTGGCTTTTCACCCCATTTTACCCCTTTGGTACCAAGGAACATTTCACCTGATGGTCTCTTCATGTGCAAAACCATCAGTACTGAAGCTGTTTGATCATATAATTATAAACTGTCACTTGCCTTGAAAGCACGAGAATAACACCAATAGACCAACATTCTATTATTAAAATGTTAGTGAGCTTAATGGGCAGGAGAATGACATCAGATGAAGTTAATTCTGATCATTTTCAGTGGGGTCAGCTGGAGTTAGATGGTGGCTTAGGTTTGCTAGTGGCACTCTCCTTGTTGACTTAGGTTGGTCCAACTCTGCTGTGAATGCTGAGTGTCTTAACGAGGAGACCCAACACCATGGCAGCTGTATCAGTTCAGCAATTGTTTGAATCCAAAGATGCAAGTCAACAAAAATCCTCATGTGCAGAACAGCTGTTGTCATTCTTGCTGCTGTGTTTCAGTGAGGTCTGGATTCTGTATCAGCAATACATAAAAAGGCTAGATAAATTCCATTAACCATGTTTCTGCATGCAGCTTTCAGAATCAATGGAAGAACCACCAAATAAATGGACACATTCTTATTGAAGGTAGCTCCATAAATATTCAGACATAAGTCCTGCAAAATTGGTTTTAATGAATTGGGCACAGATGGCTAAAACGCATCTTCACACCAGGCCAGTTAGCTTAATTCATGTTGAGGGGAAGGCATAAGTATCTATCAATAAGAGGATTATCACTGGATGCTTGGAATAACCATGGTAATCAGAAAGAGTCAGCATGATTTTGTGAAAGGGGAAATCATGCTCAACCAATTTAATGGAGGTCTTTGAAAGAGGAACATGCATTGTGGATAAGGGGGAACCCATTGACAACTGTACTTTCATTTCCAGAAAGCATTTGACAAGGCTGTTTGGAAAAGTAGAAGCATGTGGTATAAAATGTTTCACACGAGCATGGAATGAAGATTGGCTGGTTGGCAGAAAACAGAATATGCAGAAATAGATCTTTTTCTTAGTGGCAAGTTATGATAAGTGAGATGATGCATGGGTCCATGCTGGGGCCTTAAACTTTCAACAATTTAGATCAATTACTTTCATAAGGCATGGTCATGAAATTGGACAAAGATTGGGAGGAACGTAATAGTGAAAAGGATACAAGGAAGTGGTAGACTGATACACATAGGTTGAATGAGTGATAAAAAACTGAAATATGGAATATAATGTGGGAAATGTGAAAATGTTTATTTCAACAAAGAGAATTTAAAAAGCAGGGTATCGCCACAAGGGAAAACCAACTTCAGAATTCCAAGATGCAGAGATCATTCATTCCCAGCGTCACTGCCCAGTGGCACCAGCGACCTCTACCACCAAGGAAGACAAGGTTAGCAGCTCGCGGGGATACTACCAATTGCAGGTTCTCTTCCAAGCCATATATTATCGTGATTTGGAACTTTGTACGTATCTGTAATGGAATCAAAATCCTCAAATTCCCTTCCTGACAGCATTGTAGAAGTTCCTACAGTAGATGGCCTGCACTGTTTGAAGAAGGCAGCTCACCAATAAACACTGGCATAGCCAGTGATGCGGACATTCTGTGAAACAACGAAACCATTAAGAAAGGTCCGAGGAGGAGAAGAAAAACATGTCAAAGGCACTCTGAAGCACTCACTAAAGCACCACAACATTGACATGAATTTATTCGGACATTATGCTTTCTGGCTAGAAGGAACATAGTTGCAATTCTTCTAAATGGGATACAGTTTGGTGTGCAAAGAGCTTCACCATGTTTTGATTCACATCATCTTAACAGTGAGGCAGAGGCCTGTGAATTGTACCCACTGTCTTCTTTTGCACCAAGTATGTTAGAGACTGCCATGTTAGGGTGAGATAACTGAGTCATAACTGGCAATGTTTAGAAGAATTGACTGTCAAATTACTTGCCTTTACCCCATGAGATCGAAGGCAACCAAGTCGGTATTTCTCTCATTTAACAACATCCTTAAAAAGATATGCAGGAATGTGATGTGATGTGATGGGATTGTGAAACTAGCAGTCACACAGACCATTTCTGCTTATTATGCAATACATTGTAAATGAATATGTACAGTTTGTCTCAATTAGAAATGGGATTTATTGTCAGAAAGAAATTTAAAAGCACTCATATTGAGATTCAGGAATACCTCGTATTTAAGCAATTAAAACAAATGGAATATTTTCGAAACAAAATGTAATCTCTTTTCATGTGTTGTTTTCATTCTAATGAAGAAGGGTCAAGAGTGTTGCATTTCATTAATTGGATTCTTAGATTATGAGCAACAAATCTTTCCTTGTAGGATTGCAATGTTGTGACAACTTATTCACTGAAACCATTAACATTTCAAATTTGACTCCTGCTAATTACAAGTAAATTTGCAAAAATAATTGCTGTGTGTACTTTGTAAAGAACATAGGAATGGGGCAAGCCATTCAGCCATTTTCATTCTATTCTGTTAGAAAATTGTGATAAAAATTAAATAAAAGAAATCACCTCCCCATGAAACAAGCTTGAATTGAAATTCCAAAAGAAATTAGAAGAAAACTTGCCCACAAATTGGCACTGAATATAATCACAGCTTTTACAAGAAGGTATGAGAAGAGATTAATCAAACATTCATGGGAAAAATTGTAACAGGATGTTATCATTAATTCCCACTGTTCCGTAGTGGTCAGTTTAACTAAAGTTTTAGATATGATGCAGAGCTGGGCTGAGGAGTGGCAGATGGAGTTCAACCCTGCCAAGTGTGAAGTTGTCCATTTTGGAAGAACAAATAAGAATGCGGAATACAGGGTTAATGGTAGGGTTCTTGGTCAGGTGGAGGAACAGAGGGATCTTGGGGTCTATGTACATAGATCTTTGAAGGTTGCCACTCAGGTGGATAGAGTTTGTAAGAAGGCCTATGGAGTATTATCGTTCATTAGCAGAGGGATTGAATTCAAGAGTCGTGAGGTGATGTTGCAGCTGTACAGGACTTTGGTTAGGCCACATTTGGAGTACTGTGTGCAGTTCTGGTCGCCTCACTTTAGGAAAGATGTGGAAGCTTTGGAGAGGGTGCAGAGAAGATTTACCAGGATGTTGCCTGGAATGGAGAGTAGGTCGTACGAGGATAGGTTGAGAGTTCTCGGCCTTTTCTCGTTGGAACGGCGAAGGATGAGGGGTGACTTGATAGAGGTTTATAAGATGATCAGAGGAATAGATAGAGTAGACAGTCAGAAACTTTTTCCCCGGGTACAACAGAGTGTTACAAGGGGACATAAATTTAAGGTGAAGGGTGGAAGGTATAGGGGAGATGTCAGGGGTGGGTTCTTCACCCAGAGAGTGGTGGGGGCATGGAATGCGCTGCCCGTGGGAGTGGTAGAGTCAGATTCATTGGCGACCTTTAAGCGGCATTTGGATAGGTACATGGATGGGTGCTTAATCTAGGATAGAAGTTCGGCACAACATCGTGGGCCGAAGGGCCTGTTCTGTGCTGTATTGTTCTATGTTCTATGTTCTATGTTCTATAACATTGTCCAATTCACATAAAATCTCAGCCATCAGTTTGCATCAGTTGAAGTATAGTTCAGAGTCAGCGATGGGCATAGAAACCAAAATCACTTTAAGAAGCAGTGTTGTTTAGTGCTGTGGGAGAGAAGTAATGAAGATGGTGCCGGAAGTGTTTTCAGGGGGACATTGCTGCCTCATTAGAGATTGGAGCATGTTGAATTTGAGGTGTGCAGAAGACATCATATTCATTGTCCAAAAGGATGAAAAGCCAGACAATGTTGGACACCTAATCAAAAGATACAGTGAATCTTTTGAACTGAACATCAATTAGGCAAAGATCAATGTTCTGGCTCTGCATAACACAGCTGAAGTCAGATTTGAATGAAAAGATACAAAGAGCAGTACACTATAAGAACAGACACTTTGGTCCACCAATGCTGCACTGACACATGTTGCCTTTCCAAACTAAAAGACATGGTCACTCACATAAGAAGCGTCATAAATTCCGAAAGTCTGAAGACAATGGCAACAAGCATTAAAAAAGTTGCAGCACAGTCACTGGCATGGCATTATTACATTCTCTGGCTGTGAGTCAGCCTCGAAAGGAAGAATATAAGAGGAGTTTTTGAAATGTGGTTGTAACAGAGGATTCTCAGAATCAGCTGAATGGACAGAAAGGCAAATGATTGTTCATTTAGTCCAGGAATGATCAGGGTTGTGAGGTACAACCAGGGAGAAATGAACCAAATATGTTATTGGAAACAAAAATCCAACAAGTTTATCTTTCCAACAATTAAAGGAGAAATTGAGGATAAAACAGAGGAAAAAAAATCAGGTTGGTGGGTAATATTGAGAGGTGAACTGTGAGAGGCTTGAGGAAAGCCAGAGATGAAGAAAAGCAATGTCAATAGCCCCACACAACTATAGTGAAAAAGCACAAATGAACCTGCAAGTCCAGATATTTATAATGAAGACCTGCCATGTTCAGGTGATCTCAAGAATCTGTCACAAAAATCAGTGTAAAACTCTGTCACATAACTATGAGGTTCAGTCACCACTTTCACATTAAAACATCTTGATGTATCTCCAAGAAAAGCATTTTTTTTAAACTGAGTTTGAATTACACAAAGCACAGTTTTAAGTCGGCTTAACCTGGCATGTAGGTTAATGATAGCTCCTTCTGTGCAGAAAGAAATGAACAACAGCATTGAACAGCTCAGTAGTATGATGAAATGCTGATTTGTACTTTGCTAACTAATATGTCATTGTCGTCCTGCCTGGCATTCTTTCCCATTCTTCATCTTTATCTTCATCTGATAACCTTCCAAAATCATCTTCAAGTACATTTTCCTGATTGATATTTGATTTTAAATATCAGGAAAAGACAACATGTGAAGAATTTCTGATCATACTCTGTAACAAATAAAAGGTAAGTACACACGACTGCTATATGGGATGACCTTCTAATTATTGATTATCTCAGTTGCACCAACTCTTGTAACTGCAATGCCATTGAGAAACAGGCTTGTAACAGAGGAACAACGCTTTCGGCGAGACTTGATCTAACCAAGAGATTCTTGGAGAAGGAAATGCCTTCAAATCAGATTTAATCTTTGGTACGCAATTGCACTGAATAAGTATTGTGTCAGTGTCAAATTGAAGTCATATTTCACTCTTATTATATCTGTTTGTGCACTTTTATATGTTTGACTTGTGATCTGCCGAATGCAAACTCTGCCAATAGAAAATGCAAATATGTACACAATTGCAATTCAATAGGAAGGAGTCTCACTCTGGTTTGAAACATTATAAGACTGAGTCTCACTACAGAGATTTGAGATGAAATTTGAAGCACATCCGCATAGAATATTGTTGTGGGATGCTGCACTGTCATTGATGCTCTCTTTCAGATGAGACAACATGCCAAGGTCATGTCTTAACTCTAAAGTGGGCATAAAAGATCCTATGGTGCTATTTAGATGAACAGCAATTGAGTTCTCCCCTGTGTTCCAGCCAATGCTTAACCATTAACTAACAACACTCGCTAGAGTATCTGACTATTATCACATTGCTGCCTGTGGGAGAATTGGGTGTTATATATTCACTTGAACTACATTTGAAGTATACATGCATTTGTTGTGAAGCATTTTCGGACCCTTTCATTCGTACATGGGATGTGGAAATCACTGGAAAGACCAGGACATACTGCCTTTGAATGGAATAGATTTCTTGATCATGTTAAAGGGCATTTCAGAGGCATCAACATTTCTGTGAGTCTGGTGCCACATTTAGACCAGACTACCTAAAGATGGCAGCTTTCCATCTCGAAAGAACCAGATGTATTTATTGCAACAATTGCTAATAGTTGTCGCGGTTGCCATTACTAAGTCTAACTTTAAATTTTATATATCTGTGAATTGCATTTAAATTCTGCTCACTGCCATGAATGAGTTTTGAACCCAACTCCTCAGTGTCTCTGAATTGCAACTTCAATGACTTCACCACTCCACAACTATCTTCTCCCATAAAATACATTGAATTGTTACTGCTGGCAAAGTATACTAACAGCTTGCTGAAACCACATCCCAAAACAAGTTTTTGCAATTGGAAACAAAGTGCAGTGAATGTAATAGTCCAATAGTATTCAGGAACTGAAATCAGAAAAGATTAGGCAAGGAAGAGTGACTCAGAAGATGGAATCTTCCCTTAATAAATGGAACTCTGATCCAAATGACAACCACACCTTTTACATGAATCATGGCCTCCCTGCACCATCTCTTTTCATTCCCAGTCCATCTCACTCAAGCTTGTGATGCCAATTATATCTAACTTGAAGCATTTGCACACAGGCTACCTGACAGAGATGTCAACAGAGGTGATTAATGAGATTGATTTGAGTGAAAAGACAGAACAGGAGCTCAGGGATGTGTAGTAATCAGAGTAGGCAAAGTAATGTCCACATGTCTCATGTTAGGCAAGGATGCCACACTCAGTGAAGAAGAATGCAATCGAAACATAAAGGAAAATGATGCTTAGGTTATTTACTGAGACTGATAACTCCAGGGGAGTGTTTGCAGCTCATATAATACCTCTAAATCTTGCTGAGGAGGTAAGAAATTCCATCTTTTTGTTGCCATCTTGAATTCTTTAAAAAAGATTTCTTCATGGGATGAGGGCATTGCTGCCGATCCCTCATCGTTCAGAGGGCAATTTTATAGTCAACTCCATTTCTGTGGGTCTGGAGTCATATGTCAACTAGGGTGGCAATTTCCTTTCCTAAAGGACAGTAGTGAACCAGATGGGTTTTTCCAACAATTAACAATGGATTCGTGCTCTTTGTTAGACTCTTAATTCCAGATTTTTTTTATTGAATTCAAATGCCATCATCTGCAAGATGGGATTTGAACCCTGGTCCCCAGGTCATTTCCTCTGGATTAATGGTCTTGTGACAATATGAGTGAGCTGTTACCTCCCCTGTAATGATCATATGATTTATTGGCCCTTTGGAAAGGCCTGATACGCCCAACTTCCCTCCTGTATACATGGTTGCCTCCAGGTGATGTGTCTCAGTTGTGCATCAGTGTGTCGCACACTTGAAGCTATGTCACAATTTTCCATGAGAAGCAATACCCAGAACTTAACCACAACACCAACATGGTGCTACTTAGCCAGGGGTAAATAATCACTCAGCACTTTTCAAAGAATAGCCAGTGGAATTAACCCCAAGTTCTTATCCTAAGAATAACATCATGAGAAAACAGGTTATTTGGTTTAATTGCTGTTTGTTGGAGCTTGCTGTGCTCAAAAGTTTTTGTTGTGATGTTTTCCACATTCCAGACTTCAAAAAAATACTTCATGTAACACCTGAGATGTTCTGAGGTTACAAATGCAAGATGTTTTGTTCTGCTTTTGGGCAACAGAAGCATGTCAGATAATCAACATTCAGTTAAAAGATGTAGGCACAAGGGATTTACTCAACTGAAAATATAACTTAAAGCCTTGGGTAAGCCATTTGTGACATTTCTAAAGTTTGCATTGCATATAGACAGGCTGGTTAAAAAGACGTTTGGCACACTTGCCTTCACTGTTCAGTCCTGTGAGTGTAGGAGTTAGGAAGTCATCTGTACAAGATATTGGTGAGGCCTTTTTTAAAATATTGTGTCCATTTCTGGTCATCCAGTCTTAGGAAGGATATTATCAATCTGGAGAGAGTTCAGAAGAGATTTACCAGGATGTTGCTGGGTATGGAAGGTTTCAGTTATTAATAAAGGCTGGATAGTCTGGGGCTTGGTTCACTGTCGCGTACGGGGTTGAAAGGCAACTGTATAGAAGTTTATAAAATAACGAGAGCTTTAGATAGGGTTAATAGTAGTTGTCTTTTCCCAAGAACGGGGGATTTTTAAGGTGAACAGAGAAAGATTTTAAAAAAGACATGAGGTAAATTTTTTACATCGAACGCGGTTCCTGTGTGAAATGAACTTCCTGACAAAGTGGTGGATATGGATACAATTACAATATTTATAAGACATTTAGATAGATACACGCTTAGGAAAGATTTGGAGGGATATGGGCCAGCAGCAGGCACGTGGAACTTGTTCAGTTTAAGATTATGTTCAGCATGGACTGGTTGAACTGAAGGGTCAGTTTCTGTGCTCTGTGGCACCTACAAAAGCAAAGGATTGCATATTAAGGAAATGTGAAATATGAACAAAAATTATCTGATTGTTCCTTTTGAAAACTGCCTTTTTCTCACTCTCAGTGCATTCCGGATCCTAACCACTGACTGTAAAAAATATTTTTTCCTCTTTTAGCCATTGTACTTTTACTCATGACTCCATGTCCTCTGACCTGAAGATAGCATTTTGTCTCAACCTACTCCATTAAAACCTCTTATGATTTTGACTATTCGTCAGGACATTTAAGAAGCTGTGATTTTCGGTGGAATAAAATAGAGATCTGAATAACATGAGCTATGGTGAGAAATGTGGCAGGATGCAAAGAGAAAGTCAGTGAAGCCTATACCAATGTCAGGAACAACTCACTGCATCTTATAACAAAGTTCTGCTCGTCGACGCAAGATTGGTCGTACCGAGTGCCTATTAAGGGGATTTTTGACTGTTAATGACCTTATTAACTGCACAGCTCACCTCAGGAATATGCATCCTCTTATCCAAGCACCCATCATGTGCGATCTAGACACCAAAACTTCTCACCATCGAAATCAGAAGGGATACTTGGCAACTTCGGCTTGCTATTTGTTCAGAAGGACCTCCACGTTGGTCACCAGGCACCAAGGTCTCAGTATGTTCGAAAGGCTCCAGCCACATGCACCCCATGTCCATGGGCACTATAATCTGACGTCTGCCAGACTTGAAGAACCCTACTGGAGTATCTCTGAACATGCTTCTGAACTTGAATGGCACACCCTGGGGCACAATGGCAACAGTCATGATAATGCTGCAGCAAGGACACTTTGCACTCACGGACACATACCCAACTCATTGACTAGATCAGGTTGCATCTCCATCTGTTTACTTCCTGCCTCATCATTCACTTACTTTGAGCATACCTCGATGCTTTCACCATTCCTTCTTTGCCTTGCTTTGCCTGTTTGCACTCTGCTCACAATACTTCTGCATTGACATGCCAATCAAGTCAAGCAAGTTAAGATAGCCTTTGGTCACATTAAGTCAAGGTCAGCATCTGATTGCAGTCCACAGGCTGAGACATGGTCAATTAGACACCATTCCAAAGTACTTTATATACAATACTTATTCTGGAGAGTAGTCTCATTTCCATTAGGCAACAGTGCTAACGACTGAACCACCATACTGCCATATGACCCATCTCCCTTTCATTCAAATAGGAATAACCCAAGAGAGGTCAGAAAGAATAAAGACGGGGATGTGCTGCTTCACATTCAGCTCCTCAACCCTCATTTGGAGTACTCTGCTCGCCCCATTGATTGCAAAGAGAACTGTATTCAAGTGACAGGGGCATCATAGAGGTACAGTAGGTAGTTAATGAGGTGGGTTTGTTGAGACATGGTGAGAGATCTCATTAGATCTTGCAGTGAGAAATCTTCCATTAATCTGACACTCACTCAACAATAAATAAAATTCAGCCCGTTGTTTGCAGAAGATTTGGGTAGTTTCCTGAACTATTCAACCTCCAGTTTACACATAGCAAAAACAGCTGAATTGAGAATTGCTTTTTGTTCAAAAACTTCATGAAATGAGACGACACTACAGAATAATTATCATATACAAAGTACTTTGGAATAGCTTTGACAACATGATAAAGTACTGTATAAATACAAATTTTAATATTCTGATACTACTGCTGCAATTAACTGTGGTTTGACAGTGGTCCTTTAAAGTTAACATGATTGACTGAAGGGAAATGCTTTCATGCTTGGTTTAAGTTAACATCTTTTTGACCGCTGAGCCACACATCAGCTGGGGCACCAAGGATGGTCAAGTAAATTTCTCCCAGGTGTGCAGATTACTCAACTCTGAGCTGGGCCATGCAGGATGGTCGTTGAGTATGCAGTAATTCCACAGCCTAACAATCCCAGGTTCAAGACTATTCAAGGGCTTGGACATAAAAATCAAGTCAGACCCTCCAGTGCAGTTCAAAGGTTGTACTTGATACTCAAAGGTGGATCTTTCAGATGAGATGTTAAAACGTGTCCCCGTCTGCCTGCTCAGATGCAAAGACCCATGGCTACTATTTTTAAGAAGAGCAAGGGAATTCTGCCAAATATCCTTCCTGGCCAATGTGTCCTTCAAACAAAAACATTGATCAACCAGGTCATGATCACATTGCTATTTGTTGGAGTTTAACGTGGACCCATTAGTTGCTGCATTTCCAATATGACAACAGTGACTACATTAACTGACAAGTGCTTTGAGACATCAAGTGACCATGAAAAATTGAATAAAAATGCAAATCTTTCTTTTCTTTCTCTGAGAAGAAATGCTTATGAGGTGCACATGGTGGGAGATCATGAGTAAATGAGAATTGCGTGTTTGTGATTCCTGCTGATGCAGCAAATGTCAGCATGTCATTTGCGTTGTTCAATCAAGGGAAAGCAAATATTCCCCTACCATGAGCCCCACAACAGAATAATATGCTGTAATGTACCGAAGAGTAGTATTGAAACAAAAAGCACTAAGTGCTCAAATAGTCAGTAGATCTGGAAGCATCTGTGGGGAGCGAAATTCAGTTAACCTTTTGAGTCAAAAGTGACTTCTGTTCTGAAGTCATCACAATCGTCTTGAAAATTGAACCCTGTTCTTCACATATACCACCAGATTTGCTGATTATTTCCAGCGCTTTCTGTTTTTGATTTAGTATCCAGTAAACACAATATTTTATTTTACACTCACTATTGAACCTGGTTCTCTCCTTCCAACAACCTTGACAAAATCCCTGGCATTCAACCCTTCTGGATTAGCTTGGATCCCGAGAAGCTCATGGTTAATCTCCTGGAAACTGTTGCAAGCAAAAGCTGATACAAAATTAAACAGCATTGTCAACCCTTTAGGACAGAGCTTGGATCCCTTGGAATTGATGGTTAAGCTCATGGAAATGGATGGAGCCAAAAACTGAGAGAAAATTCATGAGGATGTTTTAAAACAGACCTGTTATCTTCCCATTTGCTTTGAAGAGGTTGATTATTTGTACCTGTATTGGACATTTTATGTAGATGAACCTTTTTACTGGGGGATACCATTAGAGGTGGGAGGTCATGGGATGAAGCTTCCATGAATACATCTAACCAGACTTAATGTCACTACAGATGAAACAGATGTGAAAATGAAACTACTAAACAAATGATAGCTCACTTGGCCCAATCTGGTCCAGGTCAACTAAAATCTCCACCTGTGCTAACACCATTTCCCTGCACTTGATTCATATCCTTCTAAGCCTTTCCAACCCATGTATTTGTGCAAATACCTTTTAAATGTTGTTAATGTACCCACCTCAACAACTTCTGTCAGCAGCTCATTTCATATGCACACCACCCTCTGTGTAAACAAGTTGCCCCCAGGTTCCCTTTTATTCTTTCCCCTCTAACCTTAAACTGATTCCCTCTTGACTGAGAAAAAGACTGAGTACACTCACCCTGTCCATGCCTTTTATGATCTTACACACCTTAATAAAATCCCCCCTTAGTCTCCTTTGCTCTAATAAATGAGTTGGAGGGAGGTATGGATGTAGCATGTGCGTGGAAAGTTCTTTATACAGAGGAGGTCGGATTCGTCCTCCATGGTGTTGTGGGACTCCGTGGTGCAGATGACATGAAAATTGGTGAGTAGCAGATAGTGAAGGGGATTGTCAGAGAATACAGTAGAATAGAGATAGATTGGAGAGTTGGGCAGAGAAATTGCAGATGAAGTTCAATCCAGGCAATGTGGGGTGATGCATTTTGGAAGATCCAATTCAAGAACGAACTGTGCAGTAAATGGAAAAGTCTTGGGGAAAATTGATGGACAGAGAGATCTGGGTATTCAGGCCCATTGTTCTCTGAAGGTGGAAACGTAGATCAATAGATTGGTCAAGAAGGCATACGACATGCTTTCCTTCATTGGACAGGGTATTGCGCACAAGAGTTGACAGGTCATATTACAGTTGTATACGACTTTGGTTCGGCCACATTTGGAATACTGAGTACAGTTCTGGTCACCACATTACCAAAATGATGTGGATGCTTTGGAGAGGGTGCAGATGAGGTTCACCAGGATGTTGCCTGGTGTGGAGAATGCTAGCTATGAAGAGAGGTTGAGTAGATTAGGGTTATTTTCAATAGAAAGATAGAGGTTGAGGGGGTACCTGATTGAGGTCTACAAAATCATGAGAGGTATAGACAGGGTGGATAGCAAGGCACTTTTTCCCAGAGTGGTGGATTCAATTATTCAGGGTGATGAGTTTAAGGTGAGAGGGGAAATGTTTTGGAGATATGGGGGTAAAGTTCTTTACGGAGAGGTTGGTGGTTGCGTGGAACATGTTGCCAGCGGAAGTGGTAGACATAGGCACAATAGCATCACTTAAAAGGTGGGCACAATAGCTTCATTTAAGATGTATCTAGACAGATATATGATTGGACAGGAAGCAGAGGGATACACACCCTTAGAAAAGATGCGATAGGTTTAGATAGAGGATCTGGATCAGTGCAGGCTTGGAGCGCCGAAGGGCCTGTTCCTGTGCTGTAATTTTCTTCATTCTTTGTTCGAAAGAAAAATGTCCTGGCTTGTTCAATTTCTCCCTCTAACTCAGACTTTTGAGTCCTGGCAACCTCCTTGTAAATTTCTTCTGCACTCTTTCCAGTTTAATAGCATCCTTCCTAAAGCAAGGTGACCAAAACTGGATACAATACTCCAAACGGGGCCTCACCGATGTCTTGTATAGCTGGAATATAACTTCCCAACTTCTAAACTCATGCCCTGACTAATGAAGGCCAGTGTACCAAAAACCTTCTTCACTGCCCTGTCTACTGGTGACTCCACTTTCAGAGAACTGTGAACCTGAACTCTAAGGTCCCTCAGTTTCACTGCACTCTTTAAGGCTCTACCATTCACCATGAAACTCCTAGCTTGATTTGACTTTCTTCCAAAATGCAAGACCTCACACTTACCTGTATTAAACTCCATGTGCCATATCTCGACCCACAAAGTCTTGCTGCAATTTCTGATAACCTTCCTCAGTGTCCACAACACTGTTTATGTCAATGTCATCTGCAAACTTACTAATCATGCCTTGTCCATTTTCATCCAAATCATTAATATAGATAACTAACAGCAATGAACCCACAGCACCAACCCCTGAGGCACTCCACTAGTCACAGGCCTCCAGTCCGACAATCATCCTTCCACTGTTACCCTCTGCTTCCTACCATCAAGCCAGTTTTACATCCAATTTGCCAACTCCCTTTGGATTCCATGTGATCTAACATTCCAGAGAAGCCTAACGTGTGGAACCTTATCGAAGGCTTGACTGAAATCCATATCAACTACGTCTACCACCATGCCCTCATCAAGCTTCCTGGTCACTTCATCAAAGAACTCTAACAAATTTGTGAGGCAAGATGTCCCATGCACAAAGCCATGCTGACTGCTCATCAACCCCTGTCTTTCTAAATGCATGTATATCTTATTTCTCAGAATCTTCTCAAGTACATCCCTACCACAGATGCTAGGCTTCCCAGTCTATAGTTTCCAGGTTTTTCTTTGCAGCCCTTCTTGAATAAGGGCACAACATTCACTCTCCTCCAGTCTTCCGGAACCTCACCCATGGCTCACAATAATGCAAAAATATTAGCCAGTGCCCCTGCAAATTCTTCTCTAGCCTGTTGGAGTGTTCTTGGATATATCTGGTCAGGACCAGGAGATGTATCCACCTTCTTACATTCTAATACGTCCAATACCTCCTTTACTTTGATATAGATTGTCCGAAAGATATGATCATTATCCTCCTCAAGTTCCCAAGTCATCATGTCTTTCTCCATGGCCAACATAGAGAAGAAATATTCATTGAGGACCTCGCCGATCTCCTGCTGTTTGACACATTCATGTCTGCTTTGGGCTTTGAGGGATCCTATTCTCTCACTAGTTATTTTTTCCTTTAATATACTTCAAGCACCTCTATGGATTTGCTCTCATCTTGTCAGCCAAGGCTATCTCGTGACCCCTTTATGCCCTCCTGATTTCCTGTATACCTCCAGGGATTCCCTTGATCCCAGCTGTCTGGACCTGAGCCATGCCTCCTTTTTCTGGTCAAAGCCTCAATGTGTCTTGCCTTCCAGGGCTCCCTATTCCTGCTAACCTTACCCTTCATCCTCAAAGGAACAAACAGATCTTGAATTCCACCTATCTAACTTTTAATGGCTTCTCACTTATTGGAGGCTCCTTTGCCTGCAAGTCTTCTCCATTATTTGATCATAGCTGATATGGTTCTCAACCCCATTCTCCTGCCTTCTCCTCATAATCCTTGATCCCCTGACAAATCAAGAACTCAGATTCCAGATCTCCTGGTCCATGATAATGCTATCTGTGTCACTAGTGTAGCTAGCCCAAAGAGGCATTGGCACTGACAGCAGGGCCTTTGCATTGTGCCTAAATGAACCATCAGACATTTAAACATTGGGCAATTAGAGCACAGACGCACATCATGATGTCTACAGAATATGATTGCACAACACAGATTAAGCTCAGAAATCACTGCTCTGGATATTGGAAAATTTGGGTCGATATATTTCATCAACTGAAAATAAAATTTTAAAAAAACTGTGGATGCTGAAAGTCTGTACAAAAAACAGAAATAGTTGGAGAAAGTCAACAAGTCTGGCAGCATCTGTGGAGAGAAAGGAGAGTCAAAGTATCCTGTCTTCTGATGCAAGGTCACTGGACCCAAACTGTTGAGCTAAGATTCTGCCGTCTGATCGCTGACTCTCCCTGACAACATTTCTACATTGAACCTGTTAAGCTCCAAAAAATGTTATATGTTTCAAAATGGTCTCCTCTCATTCTTTGAAATTCCAGTGAACAGAAGTAGATCCAACTTACTCAACTTGTCTTCATAAGATGCTCCCTCCTTACCCAAGATCAATCTCTTGAGCCTTCTCGGGACTGTCTAAAATGCAAGTATATCTTTCATTATATAAGGAACCCAACACTGCCCGCAATATTTCAGCAATGGTCTGATGAATGCCGAATGTAGATTTAACAAGGTTATTTGTATACCACATTCATCTTTGAAACAATGCGGGTTTTCCATTTGCTTCCCTATTACCTGCTTCCCCTGTTCCACAGAAACATAGAAAATAGGAGTACAAGAGTGCCATTTGGACCTCAAGACCGCTCCACCATTCATTATGATCATGGTTGACCACCCAACACAGTAAGCTTTTCCTGTTTTCCCCATATCCTTTGATCTATTTAGCCCCAAATGCTATATCTTGCAACGTCTTGAAATCATACAATGTTGTGGCCTTGACTACTCTCTGCAGTAGCAAATTCCTCACCATTCTTTGGGTGAAGAAATTTATCCTCATCTCAGTCCTAAATAGTTTACTTTGTATTCTTGAACTGTGACCCCTGGTCCTGAACTCCCCCACTTGCCCTGTCTCATTCTGTTCAAATTTTATAGGTTTTAGTTTCCTCCCTTATTCTTCTGAACTCCAGTGAAAATAATCCTTAACAATTCAACCTCTCTTCATACATCAGGTCCCACCATCCCAGGAATCATTTTGTAAATCTTCTTTGCACTCACTCGATAGCAAGAACATTCTTCCTCACTTAAAGAGACCAAAACTGTACACGGTTGCCACATTTAATGACTTAATGCGTGAATATACCCAGGTCCCTCTGCTCCTGCACCTCCTTTAGAGTTGTCCCCTTAATTTACACTGATTCCTCATGCTCTTCCAACCAAACTTTATCTCCTATTATTTCCCAACATTAAACTTCATCTGCTACCTATCCGCTCACCCCAATAATTTTTTTACATTCTTCTGAAGTTCTACTCTATCTTCCTTGATGGTCTCATCAAAACCTTGTATAATTGCGGCAAGGCACCCATGCTCCTGCACTCAAATCCTTTTGCCATGAAGGCTAACTTATCATTTGCCTTCTGTACTACCTAATGCACCTGCATGCTTACCTTCAGTGACTGGTATTCGTTGCACATTTTTTTCTCTCCATTTATATCATTCTGATAATAGTGAGCCTTCCTATTGTTGCCTCCAAAATGGATAACCTCTCATTAATCCATATCTTACTGCGTCTGCCACAAATTTGCCCTTTCACTCAAGTGGTCCAAATCACACTAAAACATCTCTGCATTCTACTCATATCTACATCTCACCCAGCTTTCTGTTACCTGCAAATTTGACAATACTACATTGAGTTCCTCCATCCAAGTCGTGAATATGTATTACAGATAGCTGGGGTCCATGCACTGATCTCTGCAGTACCCCACTCATCACTGCCTGACATTCAGAAGAAGACCCATTTATTCCTCCTCTTTGTTCCTCTC
Source organism: Chiloscyllium punctatum (assembly GCF_047496795.1). Lineage (NCBI taxonomy): Eukaryota > Metazoa > Chordata > Chondrichthyes > Orectolobiformes > Hemiscylliidae > Chiloscyllium > Chiloscyllium punctatum. The sequence continues at coordinate 7,577,571 of NC_092773.1, forward strand.
TGTTGGTCAGTTTTCTGTCCACCTCCAGTCCAATTTGTTTTTATTTTAAATACTAACCTGTTATACGGGTCTTTGTTGAAAGCCTTCTGAAAGTCCAAATAAACCATATCCACTGGCTTCTACTTATCACCTCTCTTGGTGATATCCTGTAAGAATTCCAGTAAATTTGTCAAGCTTTATTTCCCTCTCATCTGATCTTTCTGATCCTGCTGTTGTTGTCCAAGTATTAATTCTTTTAGAATGGATTTTATAGCATTTTCCCCACTACCATATCAGGCTGACTGGTCTCTAATTCTCGGTTTTCCCTCTGTTTCCCTTTTTAAAGAGCGAGGTTGCATCAGCAACCTTCTAATCTTTAAGAACTGTTCCCAAGTCTATAGAATCATGGAAGGCAGCCACCAATACATCCACTATTTCTCAGGCCACTTCCTTAAGTACTCTGGGATGTAAATTATCACACTAAGCCCACAGGCCATGCTGCTCACTTCATTGCTTTGAGGTGCTGATGATGATAAAACCTAGGAAAATAAACAAAATCTTCCTTTCTGAATTAAATTAATTGGATCAAATACTTCCAATTGATGTTTTTCCACTTTCAGAATTCAACATTAATTTCAACAAGTTCCAGTCGCAAACATTGGCCCAATTTCTTCGACACAATAGATGCTCGTAATGTTTAGCTTTTGCTATTTACACTTCATCTACGCTTATCTGTTGTTTTATTACTTGTCTCAATATCACCCAATCATGTATGAAGATGGATAAATCTCCTGGTCCTGACCAGCTATGTCGAAGAACACTGCAAGAGGCTGGAGAAGAAATTGTGGGAGACCTGGCTGATATTTTTGCATCATCGTTAGCCATAGTGAGGACCCGGAAGGCTGAAGGGAAGTGACTGTTGTGCCCTTATTCAAGAAGGGCTGCAAAGAAAAACATGGGAGCTATAGACCAGTAAGCCTAATATCTGTGGTAGGTAAGCTACTTGAGAAGATTCTGAGGGATAAGTTATGCATGTATTTGGAAAGGCAGGGTTTGATTCGGAGCAATCAGCATGGCTTTGTGCATACGGGATCATGCCTCACAAATTTGTTAGAGTTCTTTGATGAAGTGACCAGGAAGGTTGACGAGGGCAAGGTGGTAGACGTAGTCTATATGGATTTCTGTAAGGCCTTTGATAAGGTTCCACATGGTAGGCATCTCTGGAAGATTAGATTGCAGGGGGAGCTGGTAAATTGGATACACAATTGGCCTGATGGTAGGAAGCAGAAGGTAACATTGGAAGGATGCTTGTCAGACTGGAGGTCTGTGACTAGTGGAGTGCCTCAGGGGTTAGTGATGGGTCCATTGCTGTTTGTTATCTATATCAGTGATCCAGATGAAAATATACAAGGCATGATTAGTAAGTTTGCTGATGACAGTAAAATAGGCGGTCTCGTGGATAGCGAGGAAGGTTGTCAGAAATTGCAGCAGGACCTTGATCAGTGGGGGACGTGAGCCAAGAAATGACAAATGGAGTTTAATATAGATAAGTGTGAGGTCTTGCATTTTGGAAAGTCAAATCAAGGTAGGAGTTTCATGGTGAATGGTCGGGCCTAAAGGAGTGTAGTGGAACAGAGGGACCTTGGAGTTCAGGTTCAAAGTTGTCTGAATGTGGAGTCACAGGTAGACAGGGCAGTGAAGAAGGCTTTTGGCACACTGGCCTTCATCAGTCAGGACGTTGAATAGAGAAGTTAGGAAGTTATGTTGCAGTTATACCAGATATTGGTGAGGCAGCACTTGGAGTATTGTGTTCAGTTTTGGTCGCGTTGTTGTAGGAAGGAAGGATGTTATTAAACTGGAAAGATTCCAGAAAAAAATTACAAGGATGTTGCCAAGACTGAGTTATAGGGAGAGGTTGGACAAACCAGGACTTTTTTCCTTCAGATGTATGAGACTGAGACGGAGGTGGGGGGGTGGTGGTGATGGTGGGGTTGGGGAGTGTTGGTGGGTGGCGTGGAGCCTTATAAAAGTGTATAAGATCATGAGAGGCATAGGTAGGGTGAATGCATTTAGTCTTCTTCCCAAGTTGGTCAAGAGGGCATCAGTTTAAGGTTAGAGGGGAGAGAATAAAAGGAAACCTCAAGGACAACTTGTTTACACAGAGGGTAGTGCACAAATGGAATGAGCTGCGGACTGAAGTTGTTGAGGCAAGTACATTAACAACATTTAAAAAGCATTTGCAAAAATACACAGATATTAATGGTTCAGAAGGATATGGGCCAAGTGCAGGGAAGTGATATTAGAGTAAATGGAGATTTTGGTTGGGAGGGACCAGTTTGTGCCAAAGGACCTGGGTCCATGCTGTAAAACGCTTTGACTGTAAGACTCTATGACTCTATGTCTTCACCAGTTATCCCTTTTTCCAATCCATCTCTCCTCCCTTCAACCTATCCCACATCTTCCTTTATGTTCTTTCTTTTTTCTTCCACAACTTCACAGTCACTTGACCTGTTTCTGTCCTTACTTCACACCTAGCATATCCCAAGGTAGCAAAAGCACACTGACTTCAGACATGATCTCTTTTTCTCATTTATGTTACGAGACCTATTGAGTTCAAGTCTCATTTTCTGATGAGACTAATGAGTAACTTGCCTAATTCAATTTACCATCCATTTGCTGTCTAACACACAGCGGCTCTCGTAAAGCAACATCTTACTCTTAAAATTCTGAACCTTGTTTTCAAATCCTCCTGTGGCCTTATCTTTCCAGAACTCTATCAAATCTTCCAAACCCACAAACCTCCAAAATATCTGCACTGTTCTATTTCGGGCCTCTTGTACTTCCAAAACCTATTTGCACCACCACTGGTAACTGTCCCTTCAGCTGAGAGCCCCTATACTCTGACATTCCAGACCTGCAACTCCTCACCTCTCTCACTTTCATCCAGAAGACATCCATAAAACGTACTTCTTTGATCGAGCAAGTGACTTTTTAAAAAAAAAACTTTGTTTCACAGAATGTGGCATTTCTGGAAAGGCCAGCATTTGTTGCTCATCTGTGATTGCCCTTGAACTGAATTGTTTGCTTGAATATTTCAAAGTGAAGTTAAGAGTTAGCCACACTGCTTTGTGTATGAGGTCACATGAAGGCCAGACCAGACAAAGAAGATAGATTCCTTTTCCTAGAGACCACTGTTAAATCAGATAGATTTTCATAACAATTGACAGTAGTTACATTGGTGGCTTTTATTGAGCTCACTATTAATTCCACATTTTTAAAACTCAATTCCAATTTTACCATCTGCCAAGGGAGCATTCAGACCTTTGTTCTTAGAACATTAGCCTGGCGTTTTGAATTACTGATCCAGTAAAGTTATCACAACTCCACTGCCTTCCCTTACTGGTAAGCTTCTAATTTTTCGTTAAGAAAATGTGCAGGATTCAGATCCTGAAATGTCTGATCTTCCACCCAATTTCAAAAAATTCTACCCTGGGAGTTCATAAAATCTGGAGTTACAGCCAGTTTTTTCAGAATTAGCCCTCAGAATAAGCTTCATTGGAAAATCTAACATTGATTCTGTGAAATAACTGATGCCCTTCAAAAAGATCAATTATCTTGTAACAGAAATATACAGCCTGAGAATTGCATGAACTCTGATCTGGAAATAAAGACAAGAGATCATAGCATGTGTTTATTGATCTTCATTGTTACCAAAGGAAGAAACTCAACAGGTCAGGTAGCATCTGAGAGAAACCAGAATTAACATTTCAAGAAGCAACGCTTCTGTAGAACATCTAAGCAGACATCTGTTTACATGGTTTGATGCCAAACTTTGTGGTATCTTCTTTTTCTTAAGCATGTAGTAGACTCTTAACTGCCCTCTGGGGAGTTGACTCATAACTGCCCTTGCAAGCCACTGATTTGCATCAAACTTCTACACAGTCTCAACAGTGCCTCCAGATGTTCTTCCCACTGGAGGAGACAAAACAAATAATGCCACAATTGGAGCAGGTGGTGTTTGAAGGAGTGGTGGGTGGGACACTTCATTCATTGTTTGCAGTTGGCCTCCACCTGGGCCTCTTAAAGATGTGTAAAATAATTCGCATCTTAATGGATGCTTCTTCTCTCATCAACATCCTCCAGCTCCATGAATAAATCCCCTCCTTTGTCCTTACATGAACTTCACTTTCCCAAGCCACCCTCTCGCCTCTTTTGGAAATGTATAAAACACCTTGGGATCTTCTTGTCAAAGAATTTCAAGGCCCCTTTGAGTTCTCCTAATTCTTTACATCAGTTCTTAACTGCTGTCTTTGTATTTTTCAACGGGTCTGTCTGACTTCAGTTTTCTACACCTTTCGTATGCTTCCTTTTCCTTTTTGACAAAGCTCTCAATTTCATGTGTCATCCTTCACTTTCACAGTTTGTGTTGAATATTGTGGTTGTTATTCTTCCTCAAATGTAATATTTTCAGTCAAGGACTACACTTATCCTTTTCCTTGAGCAATTTAAAATTGTTCCCAAAATGGTCCCCCAGTGTAACTTCAATCACCTGACTGGACTCATTTACCCCATAGTAAAACCCCTTCCCTTGTTGAACTATTTACATTTTGCTTCAAAATACTGTCCTGGGCACACCTACTAAATCCACTCCCTCCACCTCCTGAGCCTCTGGCACTAAGCAAGCCCCAGTCAATATAAGGTAGAGGGTGCTTCTTTCAGGACAGTTAAAGAGATCCTTGAAGTGCTCCTTCCAATGATACTGACTGTCTCTCTGTCCTTGATCATTGCCTCTCCATTCTAAGTTCTCAGTGGGGCAGGTTGTTGAATGCTTGGACTGTAGATGGTCTTGATTTCAATGAAAAATCCATGCATTCCAAGAGTGTTACTGGGTTGCTGAATATCCTGTACTGTTTCCACCCAACATCTGTTCTTTACATCTCAGATTATTTTTGTTCTATCGCAGCCCTCATTTGTGTGTAGATCTGCTTCCTTCATCTTGAAGTTTGATTTTGCTTCCAACTCCTAGATCTTCTGGGCATTCCTCACAAAGCAGTCTCAATGTCTCTTGGTGGAGAAACTAAGAGTCTCTTCGTACATGCTGTTTATGATGGATTTAAAGGCATACCAGGCACTAGATATTTGGTGTTCCTGTTCGTTGAGTGATACCAGGGTGACTCTGACCTGCTTACTGATTGGATCTTTCTTTGCAAATTCCTTGACTCTTGAACAATTAATTTCCTGCAACAATGTTCCTGCTCCTGCTGTAATGTTTGAGCCAGGCCTATGGGGATTGGAGATTGATGAGGTGATGACCAGTCCAGCAGTTGTCAGCTTCTGTCATGGTGCTGTGATGCAGACATCCTTGTTGCCCCTTGCTTGGATGATAATATCATCAGCAGGTGCTAATTTTGAAGTTAGCCTGTTGCCATGGTCTTGTTTCACTGATGAAATAGAATGTCCATGATGATGAGACCATGTTTTTGGCATTTTGTTAACAGGAGTAGTCTAGTCATGTTTGTATTCCCTGTGCCTTCCTTTCCAATCATGCCTTTCCAACTTTCATATCTCTTCCCACTTTAAACTTGAAGTCACCGAGGAGAATATTCTTGTCTCCCTCTCGGACACAAGACAATGAGCTATCAAGGCTGGTGTCGAACTTCACTATGACCTTGTTCCTTGTATCTAGGTTTGTGGCATATGGCCTCATGATTGCAGTGTACTTCTCGGTTTGAATGAGCCAAATGATGATGAGGCGTTCATTTAGCTGACAAGTGGCTTGTTAAGGTTATTGAAGGATTACTTTTTGTGCTAAAGATGACCATGTGGGTTTGGCTTTCTTCTTCTGGCTTTCCAGGAGAAGGTGGATTCACCATCTTCTTATGATATTACCTCAAAATAATTTTGTCATAATACTCCCATGAAAAAATGATGTTGTGAATGATGGTAACATTTCTTTCATTTTGCTAAGAATATTTTTCTACAGAGCACAAAATTATCTGACCTGCATTTGTTTCCCAGGTGTATAGACCACAGCTGGGAGCTTGTATTTATGGCTGCGTTGTTGCTGAAACTGAGGATTAAACTTTCATATTGCTAGTTCAATGATCAGGGGGAAACATGGAGAAAGAAATCAGAGTTTGAAAGAAAGCTGGTTAGAATACTGCTGGGCAACAAATCAGGAAATGAGAAGAGAGTGTGTTTAATTTATAGCATTGAAAACAAAGCCTGAGATGGGTTGGGAGGAAGCCTGTATTTTTCTGCTGAGGGTTTTATCAGGATCAAAGGAAATGAGAGAGACAAGGCTACAATGTCAAGCTTGTCACAAATCTTGTGTTCCCTGCTCTGGGTTTGCTTTGCTTATTCTAGAAGACAACTGCAGGCCTTTGATAATTGAGGTAGAACCATCATTCTCATTAATGCCAATAAAAGCAGCTCACAATTAATGTGACACTTGTGACAGTTTGTTCATCGCATGCTTCCCTCTTTTGGTTTATAAGGTTCCTAAACACTGCCCACCTCATCCCATATTATCAGCATCAATGGCATGAAATAATCTTTGGGGACATTTTCCATTTTTATGTACAATTCATTTTGTAGACCTTGTTATCAGATGCACACTCTCCCTATGATGTTTCTAAACATCTTCCCATGATGCAGCTTCCACCAACAACTTACGTGCAGCAGTGTGTACTATCTACAAGATGTCCTGCTGGAATTCACTTCAGACCCGAACACAATACCTTCCAAATCCATGACTAGCACCATTTAGAAGGACAAGAGCAGTTGATACATGGGAACAGCACCGTCTGCAAGTTCCCCTCCAATTCACTCACCACCCTGACTTGAGATATATCACTATTCTTTCAATATTGCTGGGTCAAAAACCTGGAATTCCTTCCGTCAGGGCATTGTGGGTCTACCCACAGTACATGGACTGCAGCAGTTCGAGAAGGCAGCTTGCCATCACTTTCTCAAGGAGCAAGTAAGGAGGGGTAGAAGATGCTGGCCAGCCAGAGATGATCAGAGTGAATGTAAAAATCTTTTCAGCTGATGAAAGACTTGATAGGAACACAGGAATTAGGAGCAGGAAGAGATATTTCAAGCCTTCAAGCCCACTCTGCCATTGGACATGATCATGGCTAATCTCATCCTGCTTCAAACTCCAATTTCCTACCTGCTCCCATAGCCCTTTATCCTGCTTTTCACCAGAAACACATCTGTTTCTTTCTTGAACCTGTTGATTGATTCTGCCTGTGCTGCAGTCTCGGCAATGAGTTCCAGATTCTCAACATGTGAGAGAAGTTTTGAACCTACCTCCTCTCACTCTATATTATGACCTCTTGTTTGAGACTGTTCCACAAGTGAAATCATCTGTTCAATGTCTAAGTTTACCATTTTATCCATCCTAATTAGATCCCCCCCCACCCCCTAAAATCTCCTGAACTCCAGTGAGTACAAGCCTCAGCTTTTCAATTGCTCCTTGTATGACAGCCTTTTCATCCCTGGAATCAATTTTTGAACCTCCTCTGAACTGCCTCCAATGCCATCACATCCTTCCTCAAGTAAGGAGACCAAAACAGGCTACAATACTCCGGGTGTGATCTCACCAGCACCTTATATGGTTGGAACAACACTGCTTTTATACTGCAGCCCTTTTGCAATAAGTGCCAAGATTTCATCTGCCTTTCTTGTTATATGCTTCGCCTGCACACCCACTTTCTGCAATTCATGCACAATGATGCCCAGATCCGTCGGCACTGATGCACTTTGAATCTGCTTCCCATTTAAATAAGAATTTATTTTCCAGCCAAAATGGACAATCTCACACTAATCCACATTAAGCTGCACCTACAAGATTCTGGCCCATTCTCCAAGCCTTTCAATATCCATCTCTGAATTCTTTATCTTCTCATCACAAGCTAATTTCCCACACATTTTAGAATAAACTGTGAATTTTATTATATTACACTCTGTTTCTGCTTGCAGATCATTTGTACTGATTGTAAACAGTTGAGGTCCAAGAACTGAGCCCTGCGACAACCCACAATCTACAGTTGGCTATCTGAAAAAGGACCAATTTGTCCCGACCTTCTGCTTTCCATCAGTCAACCAATCCTCTATCTAAGCCAGTAATTCAATCTTCTATGTAACACCTTGTCAAATGCCTTCTGGAAGTCTAGGTATATCACATAAATAAGATCCCTGTGATACATCCTCAAAGAACTCCAGCAAATTTATCAAGTATGACCTGCTCTTCATGAAACTACCAACATGAAACTGAATTGAGCTTTATTTTACCAAGTATTCAGTTATCTCCTGGGTGGCACCCTGTGTTGTATTGGAAGCCCATGGATGCCAAGTTTTGAATGTTCAAGTCTGTGTTGTTTGATATGATGGTAGTGCCATACAATATGATAGAGGATCTTTTCATGAAAATGAGTCTTAATCTCCGCAAAGTCTGTGTGGTAGTCATGTGTCACAAACAGACACATCTGTTGGTCATTCTTCATCTGCTACAAACCAAGTGTGCAGCTGTATCCTTTTTGTACAGGAAATATCCAGACATGGTGATGTTGTTGTTGAGGATATTGTAAGTTCTGTTTCCATAAAGGTGATTGTCACGTGAGATAGCAATCCCAATTTTGGTACTGACCCCCAGATTTTAAAGAGGAAGATTTAGTTGAGTCAACAGGGCTGAGTTTGCAGTTATGATTTCTGATGCTACGTGGTCAGTCTGATTTCATTCCTTTTTTTTGAGACTTTTTGCAGCAGTTGTGGCTTCTTGACCATTTCAGAGGGCAGCTAAAAGTCAATCTTTGGATGATAGATTTTCTTGCCTAAATGAGAACTCGAACTCAACTGGGTTTTTGTGGTAACAGTTCCATGGTCATCATTAGACTGTTATTTTCAGGGCTTTTTTAAATTTTAATTTTACCACCCGGATGCTGAGAGCATTTCTTGGGTGTCTAGGTCATTAGACCAACACCAAGACATGACTCCATCACCTCCACATTATGCTTCAGTTATTGAGGGTATTGGTGAGACCAGATCTGGATTACTATGTACAGTATTGGTCTCTTTATTCAAGGAAAGATGGCAATGTGTTGGAAGCGGTTTTGAACAGGCTTACTGGTCTAATACCTGAAATGACCAGGTTATTTTATGAGGAATGGTTCAACAATGTAAGCTGCAGTTCAGAAGATTAAAAAGCAATTTTATTACAATATTAAAGATCTTTTAAAGGGTGATATGGGCAGAATATTTCCTTTTACGAATGAATCTAGAGCTAGGCAGCATTGGTTAAAAGTAAGGGATCACCCATTTAAGTCAGGGTTCAGAATAACACTTCCATGGAGGGTTGTGAGTCACTCTTCCTGAAAACATATTGGAAACAGGATTAGAAAATTTTAAGGCGAAGTTTAATAGTTTTTCAAGGCCTTGCTTATCAAGAACCACCAGGTGTGGGTTGAAGTGTGAAGTAAAAGCAAAATACTGCAGGTGTGAGAAGTCTGAAGTAAAACCAGACAGTTCTGGGGAACTGGAGTTAGGCCACAGATCAGCCATGATCTCATTGAATGGTGGAACAAGCTCGAGGTGCTGGATGGTCCTGTTCCTATGTCCCTGTCTTGAAGCTCAGCAGGTCTGGCAGTACATGCACAAAGAGAAACAGAGTTAATGTTTTGAAGAGCAGCATACACAGGCTGTTGGCTTGGCCACCTTTGGAATATTGCGTTCTCTTCTGGTCTTCCTGCTATTGGAAGGATCTTCTGAAATTTGAAATGGTTCAGAAAAGATTTGCAAGAACGTTGCCAGGGCAGGAGGGTTTGAGGTATAGGGTGGAGGGAAAGGCTGAATAGGCTTGGGCTATTTTCCCTGAAGTGTCTCAGGCTGAGGGGTGACCTTATAGACATTTATAAAATCACGAGGGGCATAGATATGGTGAATAGCCAAGGTCTTTTCGCCATAGTGAGAGAGTCCAAAGCTAGGAGGCATAGGTTTAGGTGAGAGGGGAACAATTTAAAAGGGACATAAAGGGCAACTTCTTCACACTGAGGGTGGCACGTGTATGGAATGAGCTGCCAGAGGAAGTGGTGGAGACTGGTACAATTTCAACATTCAAAAGGCATCTGAATGGGTACATGAATAGGAAAGGTTGAGAGGAATATGGGCCAAGTGCTGACAAATGGGCCTTGGTCAGGTTGGGATGTCTGGTCTGCGTGGACGAGTTGGACTAAAGGGTCTGTTTCTCCATGCTGTACAATCATATGACTCTGAGAAAAATTGTATTGGAATCAAAACATGAACTCTGTTTCTCTCTCCAAAGATGCAACAATTCTACTGAGTTTCCCCAGGACTTTGTGAAATATGTAGTAATCAAATCAATGTTTTTATTGCATAGTGGAGCAGGTTTGAAAGTACAAGTGGTTAACTCCTGCTTCTAAGTTCTACGTTCATTTGTCCTGATTTTTTTTTCTGTTCAAAATAATATAATTGTATCTTCGACATTCCACGAAAAAGGGAAGATGGAGTTGTGATTTAGCATCTCACACAACAGATGTCTCTTCTGGTCTCCATATTGCCCCTCACAGTACTCACTCATTACTGACCTCTAACAGTGCAGCACTCACAGTATTGACTGTCATACAGCCCGAACCCTTCACTTTGTACTGCCCACTGACTCTGCAACACTCACTCAGTTCTATGACATTGCAATGTGGCCTCAGTTCAGTCCCTCTGACAGTTCACAACATGTCAGTATTAATCCTCAGAGAGCACTGCCCTGATTACCTCAGTAGCCTTGTGGATTGGCTGAGTTAACATTGTGCACTGCAATCAACTGTAAAATCAGCTGCTTGTAGCAGCTTAAACCAAAATAAGAAATAAAATTATTTTAATTGAGTACAATTAATTAAGGAACACTGTTCACATAATGACAGAAATGTTAGTCCATATACCTTCCAAGTTGTGTCACTGAGGTCACTCAGTGTTAATTGCTGAGCTATCTTGTAGTCAGTTAAAGACTAATTGCTCTTTGGGTCAAATTGCAATCAGACAAATCAGTCAAATTACAATCGTCCTCTTAACAACTTCTTAACATCAATTGATTAGTATTTTCTGTTGGGGGAGGTAGTCTCTGTTAACTGGATGGCGAGTTTGCAATGCAGAGTAATGCCAACAGTGTGGATTCCATTCCTGCAATGGTTGTGATGAAAATGACTCTCCTTTTCCCTGAGGTGTGGTGACTCTAAGGTGAAGCCATCTCTATTTATTTATCTCTCATGAGAGAACTACATTATGTTCTAGTTGGACTATGATGACTTTACCTTGAATATTGTCTGTTGCTTGAACACATTGAAAATTTCTGGTTCCATTACTCTCTCTAAAAATGTTTTGTATTTCACATGGTGGTACAACAGACTGAAGTCTTTACAGTTGTCCAGTGATGTGAGTTGTTTCACAATTTGTACCCATTTTCTTGTTTTGTTGCTCAGAATGGCACAATTGCTTCACTTTACAGGTTAAATTTGGATTACCTCAAGTGAATTTATGCAAAAACTAGTTATTAGACTGACCACACATTAGAACCTTGGCTTTGGCCCTTACAGATTGTGAAAAAAAATATTGTTTCATCCTTTGTTTTCTGTGTATTGTTATTAATCACCTTTTTTTTTGCTTCTTTTTATAAAGTCAGTGACGATTACAGGTAGGCATGGTATTCTCATTTGGCTAAAGAGCTGTACAACGTAGAGTCACAGAAATGTACAGCATGGAAACAGAGCTGCCAATAGTGCAATTTCAGTTCTGAAACTTGCCATGTGCTTTACAGAAAAGGGCTTCCTGTCCCACAATTAAGTGGTGCATCTCAAACTTTATATATTTGAAAAAAGTCTGGCCCTAATGGAGACAGATGCAGATAGTTCTTTGTGTAGTATGGCAAATTGTAGATTTGCATTGATGTACTCACTTTCATAATCACTGGATCTCTCGAAAGTGATTTACCACATGATGTAATATAGAAAATGTGGCAGCTACTTTGAACACAGTAAGCTCCTAAAAGGAACACTAATATTGCTTAGATAATTTTGTTTTTTGTTATGTTGATTGAGGATACATCTTGGCCTCAGGACACAAGGGACAACTCCTGATTTCACGTTCAAAAAACGGTTTCAAGGGATCTTGTACATCTGCGAAGATGGCAGACAGAGCCTCAGTTTCAAAATCTCTCCTCGAAAAGACAACACCTCCCTCAGTCCTGCACTGATCTCCACCTGAGATGTTTGTACCCAATTCTCAAAGTGACATTTAAATCCACAAACTTGTTATCTCCGAAACAATATTCCAACAGTAGCAGGCCATTCATCTCCACGAGCCATCCCACCATTCAATGCGATCATATCTGATCTGTGGCCAACCACCATATTCTTGCCTTTGGCCCATATCTATTAATACCTCTACTTAATTTTAAATCTGATATAGATTTTTTTTTTGTTAACAACTGATCCAGCATCCTCTGTCATTTGTGGAAGAGAGTTCCAAGCATCTACTATCCTTTTGTGTTGACCTAAAATCTCTCCTGAATGGTCTAGTACTAATTCTCAGAATATGCCCCCTCGTTCCAGAATCACTAACCAGTGGAAATAGTTTGCGTTAATCTATGCGTTAATCTTTGCCTCTTAATTTAGCCTTCTAAATGCTGGAGAAAACAGGCCTAAATGGCATTATCTTTCCTACTAGCTTTACTCCTGAAGTTCAGGTATCATTTTTGTAAACCTACGTTGTCCTATCTCCAAGGTCAGTATCTCCTTCCCAAAGTCTGATGCATCTTTAAACTCTGAAAATAACCATAACAAAAGGTGAAAATTTTGAGCAGGTCAGGCAATATCTAAACAGAGTTAACATTTCAGGTCAGTGATCTCTCATGAGAATAGTTTCTCTTGAGATGATGCTGCTTCTTTAACAAGATTGTGTTGTCCTTGTTTTTTTTTCTCAGAGGGGTCGTAAAGGCAGAGGTTCCAATATGTCTACGACTATCTACTTGAAGAAACTTTTAAATGTTTTTTAAAGACACTTGTGCAATGAAATGGGAATGGCCAGTTCTCTTTGTTTGCAGTTGCTGGTCAGTTTTTGAGGTTGCTTGGGACCCAGCAAAACAGCTCCATGCTGATTTTCTTTCTTTCTTTCTTTCTTTCTCTCTTCTTTTTCTTTTTCTCTTTCTCTTTTTCTCTTTTTCTTTTTCTCTTTTTCTCTTTTTCTCTTTCTCTTTTTTTCTTTCTCTTTTTCTTTTTCTCTTTCTCTTTTTCTCTTTTTCTCTTTTTCTTTTTCTCTTTCTTTTTCTCTTTCTTTTTCTTTTTCTCTTTCTTTTTCTCTTTCTTTTTCTTTTTCTCTTTCTTTTTCTTTTTCTTTCTTTCTGTCTGTTTCTCTCCAATCTCTGTGCTGTAAGAGCCTGTGTTTGAATCTACCTTCGTTTGCCAAGGGGGTGTCTATGGGGATGTTGCAAGTGTTTGAAACAGCATTATTAAGTTGCTATAGAGTTGATTGGGTTTTCAAACAGATATATTATTCAAAATTTGGGTTTCTTTTATTCATGCATAAATAGATTCTGTTTTGTTTAAAACGGAGTAGCTGGGCCACCTGCATCACTTCTGGAATATCCACTCACACCTACTTAAGACAATGAGAAAAATTAAGTCTGGGCTACCTTCTTGAAATGGTTTTAGAGGGTCTGGCCAGGTCTATAA